>NC_141596.1:4659739-4982239 GCF_047967505.1 Dipteris shenzhenensis | reverse complement strand
TAGCTTAGGTTAGATTAGATTTTACTTAGGTTAGTTAGGTTAACTCTAGGTTAGTTACTAACATCTAGGTTAGCTTAACTAACCTTCAGTAAGTAGACTAACTCTAGTTAGTGAAAGTAGTTAGGTTAGTTAAAGTAACTACCCACTTATAATAACTAGGTAGTTAGGGTTATAGGCTAGTTAGACTAACTAGAATGAACTTGGTTCAAACCTCTCAGTTGGACTTAAAGTCCATTCACACCAACCTTAAGCCCAAGGCCCCCTCCCCCCCAAAGGCCAATTTTACCCCTACTCCAACACTTCATATCGTGCCTGTTTGGGACCCAAACTGGACCCCAACCAAAATTTCACACATGGAAACACCATCCTACGGGAATTTTTCTAGCCCATTGCACACCATTTTGGCATCCCTAGCACTCGCTCATTCGCACCCCTGTGTGGGCCTTGTTTCACACTAATTCTCTCGTATCTTTACATCGTGACCTCCGATTGATGATCCGTCTACACCGACACATTTCCCTACACATGTCGCACAATCTTAGGCACATTATTAACATGATGGTCCCCACAACACTAACACAACTCTAACCCTCCAAACACAACTACATCAACGCCCGCACTTGCGACAGAGACACCCTTTGCAACTCTCGCCCAAACTGCATGTAGCTATGCTCCGGCCAATGCCTCCGACTCCAACGCTCACCAAATTTGCATATAACTCCGTTGCAACCATCGCCTCTGACAATCCTCTACCCCGATTCCCCCCCTGAAATTCAAGAAATCCCTTTAACTCCACACCAACTAGATCAATAAGACCTAGTAAAACCTTCTCCCACACATAATGATAATGCACCTCAATGTGCTTTGTTCTAGCATGATAGATTGGGCTGTTTGCCAACTATATACTTCTCATGTTGTCATAATAAATGACAACTAGCCCATCTGTACATATCATAAAGTAGCTTATGCAACCAAGCTACCTCACATGCAGCCATTGCTGCACCCCTGTACTCAGCCTCTGTGCTCGATAAGGCAACTGTAGGTTGTTTCTTGCTGCTCCAAGTGACTGCAGCACTCCCAAAAGAGAATTCATATCCATTGGTAGATCGTCTATCAAAAATACTACCAGCCCAATCAGCATCAGTGTATCCATGCAACTGTATCTGAACCCCAGTCTCATAAAATAGTCCATACTGCAATGTGGACTTCACATACCTAAATATGTGTCTAGTCGCATCCAAATGTGGTTTCCTTGGAGCCTGCATAAACTGACTTACCAATCCAACAGCATAGCTCAAATCTAGCCTGGTAATAGTCATATAAATCAAACTTCCTACTATGTGTCTGTACATAGTAGGGTCTTCCAAAAGCTCACCTGCATCTGCGCTCAGCTTCACATTTTGCTCCAAAGGAACTGAAATAGGCTTACAGACTGTCGCCCCATATTTGGACAGCATGTCCAATCCATATTGCCTCTGCAAGAGCCGTATCCCCCTTGGTGATCTAATCACCTCAATGCCCAAGTGTTGGAACACTGAAAGGAAAGAGTAGAGTGGACACAAAATCAGAATACTTGCTTATGGAATGAAGAAAAGAGAGGTCCTTAAGTAGGCACCTCATACAAGGTCACTGACATCACTGATGACCTCAGAGCTCCACAATCATCTCCTCAATCTGCTCCTAGATTCACTCAATCATCCTATGTGGCTTTTCCACCACCTAACTGTGCTTGTGGGCACCTAACTGTGCCTCTAGCACTCACACATAGAAACATAAGGTGTGCCTGAGGCATACACCTTGAGATATCCCAACAAACCCCCCCTCAAGGAAATGCCTCAGGCTATGTCAAGGATACATCTAGTCTCATAGTTTCTCATGCCATCTCATGGTGGTCAAGGATTAATCTATGGCTAGGTTCTCATGCTAGCAAGGGTTCCCTTGGGTGTAAGGTAAACAAAAGGGATACAAAAAGACCTTCCAATGGTTATCTCCCCTGCATGTACATGCACACAATGTCTGCAGGAGGTACCATGGAACAAAACATACACATGGCCTACATCATAAGGTGACCAGAGGTGTTTACAAAACACACAAAACACAATAGTTTATTTTCATTCATTTTGGAGGACTATCCAGGCTGAGTACCTTGACATAAAAAGAGAGATCTGGAGCATACATAGAGATGTGTTTAAAATGCATAATCTTCAAAGGATGCCTCATCTTGTGGAGGCTCATTAACTGTAAGTAGATTTGCATTTTCTGTCTTTGCTTTGGCTCTGCAAAACTTCTCATGATGGTTGTTCTTGCCACAGTGCTTGCATGGATTAACTTTGAAGCAGTCCTTTGAAAGGTGATTTGTCTTTCCACAGTGATTGCAAGGAGTATACTTGCCCTTCTGGAATTTCATAACATAAGCAGTATCATTGCCTTTCCTTAGCTCCATATGCCTTTCTTCTTCTTGGAGAGCTGAGATAATGCCTTCAAGGTTAGGATTGGGAAGATTCTTCAAAGTGCTAACAATGTGATCAAAACTTTCAGGCATACTCTTAAGTAACACCGCCATAGCATCATCAGGGGTGATAGGAGAGTTGATAGAAGCTAATTGAGTCATAAGACTCCACATATAGTTGACATGAGCAGCTAAAGTAGTATCACTTGCCATCTTTAATTCAAAGAAAGAGATTTTAAGTGATAGTTTAGAGATGTGAGAGCTTGCACCAAAAATCATGTCTAGCTTCTGCCAAGCTTCCGAAGGAGACTCCAAGTCAGAGATATGATGTATGTAATCATCACCCAAAGCTAGAGCAATTATACCATATGCTTTTTCTTCTCTTGCTGGATCCCTTGCCGGTCATGTTGGAGTTGAAGATTGTCCAACATTGGAGGCCGTAGAAGAAGCGGTAGGAGTAGGTTTGACAAGTCCCCATAAGTTCTCCCGCATCAATGCAAATATCACCTTCATTTGCCATGTATGGAAGCCCTTCCCATTGAACTTCTCAAGATTATATATGGTAGCCATGAGAGGGTCTAACCCAGATATTGGGCAGTGTCTATCTCTCTTACAAGGCAAAATTAACTGAAAGACTTCCAAAGTATGAGCACTTGATGTAGCAAATAGTAGTGACTAGATTTCAAACAATGATGCTTCTTTTTACATGCTTCATAGAAGTGGATGAAATAAACACTTTCCAATCAAAACCAGGTCTAGCAAGTCAAAACAAAACTGAAGAAACACTTATAGTGAAGTTATTGAAAACTTCAAAAGACCAGAAATGCTAGAGTAGCATTTTATGTAGCATCATTTTCAAAAGCTTGTCAAAACTGTCAAAACTAGAGAGTTGAACTTGGAGGGCTTATAGCACACTCTTCAAAGCAAAAGAAAGGGGGCTTTCTGAGGCAAAAGAAAGCTGGTATACCACAGTAGATCCTCTGGGAAGAAGAGGCAAAAAAATGCGTCAGGTCGCCTTCTCCTTCTTCAACAAAGTCGACTGGTTTTTCTCTGTTTTCTCCTTCAATATGCAGCCATTGCTGCTCAGATTTCAGCACAAGGTAGCTCTAGGTATGGAGAAGCTTGCCCTGAAAGGAATTAGACAAAGACGGAGCAGGCACAGAGAAAACGCAGCAAGAAGATTCGACAAAATTCGTACAATGGCGACTAGCAGAGCTTGACATTCTTCAATTCCTTGCAGCTCGAAATTTGCCCCAACAAGAGGGATCTCCAGCTGGAAGGGCATGGGAAATGGGTGAGAATCGGAGGAGAACAAGCTCAAGCAAATTTTTGGAAGAAGAGGGAGAGATGGTGAAGAAGAAGAAGAGGAAGAAGATGATGATGTGGCAAAAATGGGCTCAAGGAGGATCAAATGGCTCTGATACCATGTTGGAACACTGAAAGGAAAGAGTAGAGTGGACACAAAATCAGAATACTTGCTTATGGAATGAAGAAAAGAGAGGTCCTTAAGTAGGCACCTCATACAAGGTCACTGACATCACTGATGACCTCAGAGCTCCACAATCATCTCCTCAATCTGCTCCTAGATTCACTCAATCATCCTATGTGGCTTTTCCACCACCTAACTGTGCTTGTGGGCACCTAACTGTGCCTCTAGCACTCACACATAGAAACATAAGGTGTGCCTGAGGCATACACCTTGAGATATCCCAACACCAAGAAATAACGCAGCTCTCCCAAATCCTTCATCTCAAACTTCTGCTTCAATAGCATTTTCACATGAACGATATCTTCATCACTATCACCTGTGATGATCAAATCATCAACATAAATGACAAGTAGCATAATACCTTTCTCTATTTTTTTCACATAAAGAGAGAAATCTGCCTTGGAAATATGAAAGCCAATAGTGACAAGATACTATCCTATCTTGTTAGACCATGCTCTGGGTGCTTGCTTCAAGCCATATGAGGTTCTCTTCAACCTGCAAACAAACTCAGGATGAACAGCATGAACATAACCTAGTGGCTGCTCCATGTAGACCTCTTCTTGCAAATCACCATGCAAGAAAGCATTCTTTACATCCATCTGATGTAAAGACCATCCCTTTGATGCAGCCATAGCAATGACTACTCTTACGGTTGCCATCCTTGCAACCAGACTGAATGTTTCTTCATAATCAATGCCATATGTGTGTGCATACCCCTTGACAACTAATCTTGCCTTTTATCTATTCACAGAACCATCTGCATTGTGCTTCACCTTATAAACCGACTTGTAGCCAATTTCATTCTTGTCTTTAGGCAAAGGCACCAATTCCCATGTAGCATTTGCATCCAAGGCATCCATTTCTTCATCCATGGCTTTCTCCCATTTTTCTTTTCCCATGGCTTGCTCAAAAGAAGTGTGTTTTGGTTCCTGTATCTTTTTGACCATATAGGCATAGTGAATGGCTATAAATCCATCATATTTCAGCCTATCCACAGGATACCTAGCTCTAGTAGACCTGCACAAAATAGGCTCACTTTCAGGTGCTCTCAAAACATCCATGGTCTTCCTTACTCCAGGTGTAACAACAGAAGGAATACCCAACTCATCATCAATGCTCTGTTCTGAGCCGATTCACCATCCACATAAGAGTGACCTGCATTCACATCAAATATGGGCTGATCTACCTTCTCTTTTCCTTTTCGTGATACCTGCATACCACTATCTACATTACTTTGGGGAGATTCTCTTGATCTCAATCTGCGTGTCCATGGCGAAGTATGTGAACCACTGCTAGAGGACACTGTAGGTCCACTAATATTTTGTCATTGCTGCTGTGAATTCTATGCAGCATTACCATTTTGTGCATCTACATCATCAATCACATTTACTGGTTTATATCAGCTGCTCATCTCATCAAAAACAACAACTCTACTCACTGTAAACTTACGAGTAGAAGGGTTATAGAATCTATACCCTTTTTGCTACAGAGAATAACCAATAAAGATGCACTTCTCAGCTTTTGGATCCAACTTGGACCTCAACTCATCTGGCACATGAACATAGGCAATGCAACCAAAATATTTCAAATGAGAAATATCTGGTTTTCTACCAGTATACATCTCCTTTGGCATCATGCCATGTATTGCTGCAGTGGGAGTCCTGTTCATTATGTAAACTACTATAGCAACTGCTTCAGCCCAATAATAATCTGGTAGGTCTTTTTCATTTAGCATGGCTCGAGATACCTCTCCAATATGCCTGTTATTCCTTTCTGCAAGTCCATTTTGCTGTGAGGTATGACTGCATGAATATTGTTGCTTTATGCCATGCTCCTGCAGGAACCTTGCAAACTCATTTGAGAGGTACTCTCCCCCTCCATCTGACCTTAGGCATTTTATTTACAGGCCTGTGTTTCGTTTTTAACCATAGCTTTAAAAGCTTTGAAATGCCGAAACACTTCACTTTTCTTTTTCATAAAATACACTCAAACTTTTCTACTATAGTAATCAATAAAAGTGACAAAATAATGAAAGCCTCCAATAGATGCAGCTTTAGTAGTCCACACATCAGAGTGGATTAATTCTAATGGCTTCTTACTCTCTTGAACATGTCTAGGAAATGGTTGCCTTGCGTATTTTCCAAATTGACAAGCTTCACATACCTTATGCATTTCTACAAACTTGAATTTAGGCAATCCTGCAATAATATTTTGGGCCTGCATTGATTTAAGTCGTTGTACATTAACATGACCAATGCGTTTATGCCAGATATCAATATCTTCAACTACACCGGTCCCATGTGCAAACATTACTACACTCAATTGAAGCATGTATGCTTCCAATGTAAACATCCTGCCCTTCTTCTTTCCTTTTGCTATCAAGCGACCGTTATTTTTCATATCCTCAACAAAGCATCCATGAGGATTAAATCTAACCTGCAAGCCCTGCTCAACCATTTGACCAACAGAAACCAGGTTCTTGGTGATATTCGGGACATGAAATATAGCAGATAGGTATTTCTTTTTCCCATCCTGCATAGACAAAGGAATTTTACCAATCTGCATAATAGGATGTGCAGTATCATTACCAGTCTCCACAAATCCTGGTTTTTCTATTTTTTGTGCATCCTGCATCCATTCTGCATGACCTATCATGTGGTTTGATGCACCTAAGTCAACATACCACACATCATTGCTTTCTTATGCACTTGTCACAGAGTTGGTCATGTGCTGCACCATAAACAGATGCTCATTTCTATCATCACCTTGTCTACTAGAAGATGCATAATTCCCTTACTGCAATTTTCCATTCATGATGTCATTCTGCTTTTTATAGTAGTCTTTAGCCATATAACCCATTTTACCATAGTAGTAGCATTCAACATTGCTGTTTACATTTTGGCCTCTCTACCATCCACCACGACCTCTTTGGCTCCCGCTGCCTCTATAGTTATCATGTCCTCCACCATAGGACTGGCTTTCTTGAGTTTGTTGCATATTCTAATTTCTACCATGGCCTCTAGATCAGCTTGCTCTACCTCTACCTCTACCTCTTCTAGCATTTGAGTAGAAGACAGTTTCTTTTGAAGTTCCTCCTGAAGAAGATGCACCACCATTTCTCTGTTCTTTAGAAATTAGAAGTAAAAACAACTCAAAATCACGAAATTTTTCATGGATGGCAATGGATGTTCGGAACTGTGCATAATCCTTTCCTCGACCATTCAAGGTCACATAAACTAAATCATCTTCCACTGGCAACCCAATGGAAGCAAGTGCATCTGCAATTTTCTTCACCTTCATGTGGTAGTCATTGATGCTCATATTTTCTCTCTGCACATTGTGCAACTCCTGCTTGAGCTGCATTTTCCTGGCTTACGTATTTGTGCTGTACATTTTTGCCAAAGTATCCCATGCCTCCTTTGTCGTACTTGCATCCTGAATATGCACAATCATAGAATCTGAAATACTGATAGACAACTAGTACATAACTTTTCTGGCTCTCTCATGCCATCCTTTAAATGCCTGCATTTCCTATTGATTGGGAACATTAGGAAGAACTAGTTCTTCATTTCCTGTAATGAACTCCCAATAGCCTTTTCCCATAAGGAAATTTGTTATTCTAAACTTCCATGCTTGGAAGCTGTTCTTGTCAAGCTTTTCAATGACAATCTGTGAAAGAGAATCAAACGCCATTATAAAACACTGTAAAATATTCTGTCACTGCAAAAAAAACAGCTTCTACCTCACAAGGGCAAATCTACAAAATTGACGAAAGTGGTATTTGACCACATAGTCACTTCCTAGTGACGATTTTGCATCAACAGGTAATAAGGATGATTCTGTAACTCCCAATATCTCTGCACACAGGCATACGATGCAATTTCTATGGCAACTTTTCACTGACCTGTAGAACAGTGGTTGCACAGCAAAAATAGGGCCTTTTTCTCAGTGCTTGCGGAGAACTTCTACCTCCAAAACGGGCCCCAAAATGGCCTCAAATTAGAAAAATAAGGTTATCGAGGCTTTGACCTTACCTGTAGCATATACTACCCTCTTCCCACACCACGAAGGGTGTGTCAATCTGAGACAATGCACTCTTGCACTTTTCGGCTGTGCTATCTACAGAGATTTGCTCCCAAACTCGAAAAAGGAAAGCAACATTGGTCCTCTTACTAGGACACCGCAAACTTGGTTTGCTTTCTTGAGTCCTTACCACAAACCAGGCTCTAATACCATGTAAAGATAGTGGGAGAGAAGGAAGGACTCTCACTTGCGGCTTTCTCACATACACAATGGGGGAATACACAGAAAGGTGGAGACTGAAAACTGTTTTCCTCTTCTTAGTTGTGAAAGCCAAAAGAACT
Organism: Dipteris shenzhenensis; assembly: GCF_047967505.1. Taxonomy (NCBI): domain Eukaryota; kingdom Viridiplantae; phylum Streptophyta; class Polypodiopsida; order Gleicheniales; family Dipteridaceae; genus Dipteris; species Dipteris shenzhenensis. Next base: position 4,973,937 of record NC_141596.1, on the reverse strand, counting down.
CAAGTACAAAGAAATAGAAGAACCCTATATGTGGGTCTCAAACCAAACTCAGCTAACTAAGGTGGCATACTAACTGAGCCACAAACTAGAGTACATAAGGATAGCTGTCATCTAGCTATTATTTATGGGTGGTGTACCAACCGCATCTATAGCTAACAAGTCGGTGACATAAATGCACAACGGTCACCCTAGCATATCACGAGTGGAGCTCGATATCTCAACATATAATTCTTGGTAAAATCTAGCATGACATTGAAAGGGTGTAGATCACAATGTATAATGCCTTCTTGGTGTACAGCTGCTAATGCATTAACCAATGTGTGTATGATGTCTGGGGTAGTTTCCACAAATTCCTTTAATCTCATAAGCTGTACATCACTTAATATTGGATCTGGCTCTCTCCTAGTGACTCCATTTCCTTTCAAGAATAACACTTGCTTTTTGAAAGTCCCTTTCTCAAAGGGTAGCTGCATCATCATGTCTCCAATACTCCCTCCATTAAAGTATGAAAAAATGTTGATCCAAGGTAAGCTTCTAGTAAATCCTATGCATTTGACAATCCCTGGATGTAATATTTGCATTCCATACTCTTTGTCAAATGACTTTAATGTGTGAGATATGTTTCCTTTATAGCGCTTCACTGCATAAGTAATACTTCGAGGAAAGAAAGAGATGCCATTAAAAGTGACTTTAAAGCATACTCCAAATGAGCCAGCACCAAGATTCTCACCCTCCTCTATAGCCTCATGGAGGATACCTAACACAATTGAACAATCACCATTCCTAAATGAATGTGCTTTGTGAGAAGCATCTCCGTGACCACCCTCAATAGCTAACCATGCCTTAGAAGATGGATCACATGAATGTTTTGATTGCTCATATCGCACTCTCTTTGAAATAGTGAAATGTGAATCTATGTCTTTTGCCCTCTTGTTTCGACCCTTCTCCTCTTTCCACTTCAAATCCCAAAAACCTAATTTATCCATGTCAATATGAGGAGGCAAGTCATCTCGCAAGTCTTCTGCACATTTCTTCATATTTCCTATGATGCTATTGATCATGTGACATACTCCACCTTCATTCATTTCACTCTTAGGTAGCATCTCTCCCATTGTGTTGGCTATGACCTCATTGTAGAAACACTTTGTCCGTATTGCATTGCTAGTTATGTTTGTTATTTTCTCCTTGCTCATCTTACTTATCCCTATACAAAGATGCCGCCTAATGACTTTGAGCCAACTTTCCTTTGCTCTGCTTGCATCTTTTCACAAAAGGATTTATAGCAAAACATGCATGAAAAAACCAAGTATTGAGAGAGAATCTAAAATATATTCATATTTTAAATAATCAATGAACACAAAGCTAATTACAATAAAGAACACAATGAACTCCATTCTTATGAAATTTGCATCATGCTTACATGCGCCTACCATTTGAGTGTGTGGAGAAGTGTGTGTTAGACACTAGATTCTACACTAGAAATGTAGTCCCCTACATTCTACACAAAATATTTCCAAAGAGGACAATGATGCAGGTACAGGTAAAAGAGGAATAGCGAAGAGTGAAATGGAAGTAAGGCAAGTAATGAATCAAGGGAGATGAATTCCTCTAGAAAGAAGTAATGCATGGTGGCACCAACATGATAGGGGTATAAAGTTGACGTTGACAATGCCCCTAAAGAGTGCAAAGCAAGGTGTTCTTTTTCATGTGGAAGAAACTGTATACTTTTGAGTTATGATTGCTTGCTAGCAATAAGAATCCTTATAATTTGCTCACAATTTGGGCCTTCACAATTAATGTCAGGTCTTTATTGAGGATGGAAACTTGGTAGAAGAATACCAACATGCAAATCTGAATCTCAATGCTACTTATAACCAAGGCACTGATAGCTGAAGGAGTCTAACTAAGCTATTATTTTACCAATTGCAACAACACATGGGTTTCCCATTAGTCTATTAATTATACTAGATCACAAGTATTTTAAACTAAACAACACAAACAACCATTTCATATGCAACACCTATTTCATTAATTTTGGACTTTTTCTGTTATTTTTGGACGAAGCCCAAAAATCCTTCCCAAATGAAAACTTTACTTTGTGAAAATATCCTTCCCAAATCAAAATTTTACTTTCTAAAAATATTCTTCCCAAATCAAAAGTTCACTTTGTGGCACTATCATATTCACATAAAAATATTGTTTTTTAAATCTATATTTTTGCACCAACATGCAAGAATTTGAAATAATCCTATATTAGAAATTCTAGCTATATCTAAGTTATTTGTTAATTTAATTATTTTTAATATTTTTCCTTGAAGTTTTTTCTTAACGTGATAAATTTATAAATCCATGAAAGGAGACTTAAATATTTCATGAAAATAACATTGTCACTCGTAATATGCACAAAATTTTTAAAACTTTTAATAAATAGAAAAAAGACATGATGCCATAAGACCCAAGTTTTGTATTGAACCAAAGAGGTATAATAGCAATTATAGCTATTATTAAATGATTACATTGAGAGACGTTGCTCTCAGCTAGAGTCTTTATATCCAAAATGATATAGATTGAACATATGTTTACAATTTAAATTGTTGCTCTTAAAGAGCCTCAATTCGTGCCATCTGCATAATTTGACTCCCCATTGTCTTATTGCTCAATGTCACGATAGTCCCTTACCAGATGCCATCTGCATAATTTGACTCCCACTTGTCTTGCCAAGCCTTGCCCCTTGGGTGCATTGACTCCCCATTGTCTTATTGCTCAATGCAATAGTCCCTTGCTAGGTGCCATCTGCATTAACTCCCTATTGTCTTGCCAATCCTTGACCCTTGGGTGACATCTAGTGCAAAATACAGGTGCCATCTGCATTAACTCCCACAAGTTGTCTTGCCAAGCCTTGCCCCTTGGGTGCATTGACTCCCCATTGTCTTATTGCTCAATGTGATAGTCCCTTGCCAGGTGCCATCTGCATTAACTCCCTATTGTCTTGGCAAGCCTTGACATAGGAGGTGATGACTCTGATTATAATTGTCTTGGATTGGCTTCTTGCCTAGTACCCAAATAAAATCCTTCAATGGACTTCAATACAAAGCTTTAATCATGGACATTCTTCATTTACGCTGTCTCCTTCTACTTCCTCCATGGTGAGCATCCTTAAAAATTCGTGTATATGCAAAATAGTTTGCTATGGTATTTTTATTTTTCCTTCTACCTCATATCCCATGTGCTTCTTTGATTTCTTTGCCCTTGAATGCCAAGACACTATGATTGTCTCCGTCGAAACTTGAGAGATGGCTTCATCATCTGGGACCCACTCCTTCATTATACAATTAGTATACAATGTGTTGTTATCCATATTCTCCTTCCTGCCCTTTGGTTGATACCATACCGCTGTAAATGTTGTAGCTCTCCCTTGGTCATCTCTTTGCACATCAACTACTTTTGCAACCCAAAACTTCACATTCTCATATTCATCATCCGATGGCCAAACCACAACAAAACAATCGACCTCTATATCTACTTGTGGCATAAACTCTCTCTTCTTCGGTCCATAATATGGACATGGGAGTAATGATACAAATTCATTTTCAAAGACTGGAGCTGGGCGCAAATCGTTATGAACATTTGGCCAAAGCATATTGCATTCTTCCTTGACATCCTTTGAGCCTCGCATTCTCTCAAGGTCCTTTATTAAATTTCATGTCTTGTTAATTACAATGGTAGTGTGTTCTCTCCAAGTAGGCTTTGAATCCCTCTTTGTATGTAATAAATGCTTTTAATCCTTCTATTTCACAGTTAGACCTCTCATTGAATTCTTGTATAGGAGCCCATGTTGGATACCTTTCCTTGCTGGGAATTGAAGTTAAGAGACTGTAAGGTTCTTCAGGTTCCCATTTTGTATCATGAGAATACTGTTGCCATTGCATTATAGGCTTTTCATCTTTTTAAAAAAAATGAAAGTAGTGTGGATTGGTATGACCTGTCAATGCATCACCACCCGTTTGTATGAAAGGTAGAATGAAGCTCTTCCAATCATACATTCTTTCGAGCCTCTCACATACTGTACTTTCCTTACGACCACCAACTTGCCTGCCACATCTTCTTACCAAGTCATCTATTGTCTCCACATCCTTGCATTTAAGCTCCCTTGAGACTGTGATAAAAACCTGATCGATATCCTCATGTGTATGCCCAACATACAAAAATCCACATTCGACCTCATTGAAGATTCGATGAGCAACTAGCATGGAGCAGAATGCAAACATGAGTACATTCTTATTTTCTCGCCAGCAATTATCAGCTTGTATTCTCAAAGTCGGTGGTAGGCGACCTTTTTCTGCATGTATATTGTGAATTGCCTTCATAATAGATGTTACAACTTGATTGCTATCATGTAGATGCAAGGAATCAATCCATATATCTGCAAAGAACTTAATTTCATGCACTAACACTCCACATAGATGTGTCTTTAGAAAGTGCTTTCCTTGTAATTTAGGTGGAGTGGCAACAAAACGAGGCAATGTTGTTGTATTCTGATCCATGCCATCTACAATAAGGCACATGTAGTCATCGGATGCGAAATAGCTTGCTCCTTCCCTCGGGGGGGTCACTCATCATATGTAACCCTATCACGTGAGTTCAACATAAGGATATTTTTTATTTCTAAAATTTATAGAAATAAGTATACATAAGGGACTATTTAAAATAGTTTTGGAAAAAAATTACAGATTTGTATAGAAAAGGGGTACATTTTATTAATGAAAATTTTTACAAATAAGGGATTTTAAATATAGGCCTTGAATGCACGTGATATAGAGGGTTTATACATAGTGACCCCCCTGAGCTCCTTCCAAAATACATATTTTTGTTTGGAATGTTGAATAAGGTCATGATGAGATTTTCGGTTTTTTTTGTATAATTCCCTTTGATTTGGACATATTGCACTCTCAATCGCTCACTTTAAATCATCACATGTAAAGAATGAGGGAGAGAGATAGGAGACTCAAGTTCAGCTTTCTTCACAACACACAAAAGAGAGAGGACACAAGGTTGGAGGGTGAAGCCTTTCTTCACTTTTGCACACAACAACAATACAATAGAAGAGGGAAATACCCTATATGTCAAAACCTAGAATACGTGGTTCATATGTGAACCCAAACCAAAAACATACGTGGTAGTCTAACTACACCACGAGTACAACTAACATAGGCGGTGACATAAATGATAGTCATCCAGGAGATGTATCGGGGGTAGAGCTTGATATCTCAACACTCCCCCTCAAGCTCAAATCCATCTCACGTACACCAAGCAAGCTCCTAAATCTGCGAAGCTTCTCGGTACCCAATGCCTTCGTAAAGATATCAGCCACCTGCTCCTCAGTGCTGACATAGACAAGATCAATCTCACCAGCTAGAACCTTCTCTCTCACAAAGTGATAATGCACCTCAATGTGCTTCGTTCTAGCATGATAAACTGGGTTATTAGCAAGCATGATGCTGCTAATGTTGTCACAATGAATGACAACTGCTGCATGAACTGACTGTCCCATATCTGCAAGTAGCTTCCGTAACCAAGCTACCTCACATGCAGCCATTGCTGCACCCCTGTACTCAGCCTCTGTGCTCGACAAGGCAACTGTTGGCTGCTTCTTGCTGCTCCAACTGATGGCACCACTCCCAAGGGAAAACATAAAACCACTAGTAGATCTCCTGTCTGAGACACTACCAGCCCAGTCAGCATCTGTGTATCCATGTACCTGTAATGCACACCCAGCTTCATAAAACAGTCCATAATGCAATGTGGACTTCACATACCGCAGTATGCGCCTAGCCGCATCCAAATGTGGCTTCCTCGGTGCCTGCATAAACTGACTCACCAGCCCCACAGCATAGCTCAAGTCTGGTCGGGTTATAGTCATGTAAATCAAGCTACCTACTATGCGCCTGTACATAGTAATATCTTCAAGAAGCTCACCTGACTCTGCATTGAGCTTCACATTCTGCTCCAATGGAACAGAGATAGGCTTACAGCCTGTCATCCCATATTTGGACAGCATGTCCAAACCGTATTGCCTTTGCAACAGCCATATCCCACTCGGGGATCTAATAACCTCAATGCCCAAGAAGTAACGCAGCTCTCCCAAATCCTTCATCTCAAATTTCTGCTTCAACAGCAGCTTCACTTCATTAATGTCTGCATCACTATCACCTGTAATAATCAAGTCATCAACATAGATGACTATAAGCACAATCCCTCTGTTTGTCCTTTTCACATAAAGTGAAAAATCTGAATTGGAAATCTAAAATCCAATAGTGACAAGATATTGCCCTATCTTGTCTGACCATGCCCTCGGCGCCTGTTTTAAGCCATACAAGGCTTTGCGCAACCTGCATACAAAATCGGGGTGTGCTTTATCCTCATAACCTTCTGGCTGCATCATATAAACCTCTTCCTGCAAGTCACCATGCAAGAAGGCATTTTTCACATCCATCTGATGCAAAGACCATCCCTTTGCAGCAGCCATAGCAATTACTGCTCTCACGGTTGCCATCCTTGCAACTGGGCTGAAAGTTTCCTCATAGTCAATTCCATATGTCTGCGCAAAACCTTTGGCAACCAATCTTGCCTTGTACCTGCTAACAGACCCATCAGCATTATGCTTTACTTTGTAAACCCACCTGCAGCCAATAACCTTCTTATCATGAGGCAAAGGCATCAAATCCCAAGCGTGGTTTGCATCCAAGGCAGCCATCTCTTCATCCATAGCTGCTTCCCAATTTTTATGCCCTGCTGCATCCTCAAAACATGTGGGCTCTGGCTCCTCTAGAACCTTGACCATATAAGCATAGTGATGTGCTGTATACCCATCATATCTCAGCCTGTCAACTGGATACTTAATACGAGTGGACCTCCGTACAACGGGATCAGTTGCAGGCGTCTTTAAATCATGCCTGCTTTTCCTTGCACCAGGTGTAACAACAGAAGGAATCCCAAGTTCCTCATCAAGGCTCATTTCAGAGCCGCTTGACTCTCCATCAACATGAGAGCTACCAGCAGACACATCAAATACTGGAGCATGGTCCACTTTTTCTTTTCCCTTATGTGATACCTGCACAACACTATCAGGACTGCCATGTGACGATTCACTAGATCTCAATCTCCTTGTCCATGCATTAGATCCACTAGTAGAGGACTCTCTCGGTCCACTCAAGACTTGAGATTGTTGTTCTGCATTTATTGCAGCATTCCCATTTCCTGCATCTGCATCTCCTACCATAACAGTTGGTGCATACCAGCTGCTCATTTCATCAAAAACAACATCTCTGCTCACTTGCATTTTGCGGGTGGAAGGGTTATAACAGCGATACCCTTTCTGGTGCTAAGCATATCCAATAAAGATGCATTTTTCTGCCTTTGGATCCAGCTTTGTTCTCTTCTCATCAGGAACATGAACATAAGCTATGCAACCAAATACCTTCAACTGAGAAATATCTGGTTTTTGGCCTATATACATTTCTTCAGGCGTCATGCCATGGACAGCTGCAGTGGGGGTTCTGTTCATAATATAAACAGCAGTTGCTACTGCTTCAGCCCAAAAATAATCAGGCATGTTTTTCTCATTTAGGATCGCCCGTCCTACTTCTGCAATATGCCTGTTCTTCCTTTCTGCAACCCCATTCTGCTGAGGGGTAGACCTGCATGAGTACTTCCTTTGAATTCCCTGTTCTTTCAGATATTCACAAAATTCTTCTGAAAAGTACTCTCCCCCTCCATCAGATCTTAGCACTTTAATATGCACACCTTTCTCTTTTTCAACCATGGCCTTAAAAGCCTTGAAATGGCTGAACACTTCACTTTTGTGCTTCATAAAATAAATCCACACCTTCCTAGTGTAGTCATCAATAAACGTGACATAATAATGGTATCCACCAATAGAAGCAGCTTTGGTTGTCCAAACATCTGAATGGATCACTTCCAAAGGTCTTCTGCTCACCTTAGCATTTTTGGGAAATGCATGTCTGGCCTGCTTACCCATTTGGCATGCTTCACATACCTTTTGCATTCCCTCAACTCTGAATTTAGGCAAACCTGCAACAATGTTTTTCGTTTGCATAGATTTCAGCCTTTGTATATTCACGTGCCCAATGCGCTTGTGCCATATCTCAATATCTGCAATGACACCTCTCCCATGCGCAAACATAGCAGCTTTCACCTCAGGCATATCAACATCCAAGGTGAACATTCTTCCATTTTTGTTGCCTTTCGCAACCAAGCGGCATTTATTTTTCAGGTCTTCAACGAAGCATCCATCAGGATTAAATCTAACCTGCAGACCTTGCTCAACCATCTGGCCAACTGAAACCAGGTTCTTAGTGATTTTTGGAACATGAAGTACATCTGCCAAGTACTTCGTTTTGCCATCCTGCATAGCCAATGGCACTTTACCAACCTGCGTAATTTGGTGCGCAGTATCATCACCTGTTTCAACATAACCTCGCTTATCCAAATTTCTAACATCATGAAACCACTCACCATGACTGGTCATGTGGTTAGAGGCACCCGAATCAACATACCAAACATCATTGCAAGCTGCAGCATCTGCTCACATGGAGTTAACCATATGCTGCATCACAAAAAGGTGCTCATTTCTGTCGTCACCATGCCCACTTGATGATGCATAGTTGCTTTGCTGCAACTTCCCACTTTTGATGTCATTCTGCTTTTTATAGCATGTATTCTCCTTGTGTCCAGGCTTTCCACAATAATAGCATTCTGTGCTGCTATTTACTTGCTGGTTCCTTTGCCATGAACCACGGCCTCTTTGGCTCCCCCTGCCTCTAGAACTACCACGTCCTCCTCCATAGGACTGGTTTTCCTGTTGTTGCTGTTGGTTCTGATTTCCTGCACGGCCACCAGAACGGCCTCTTCCTCTACCCCTGCCTCTACCTGTATTCGAGTAGAAAGCAGTCTCTTGAGAAGTTGAGGTGGCTGAACCACCATTCCTTTGCTCTTCACTCAGCAAGAGAGCAATAAGTTCCTGAAAATCAGGAAATGTTTCACGGACTCCAATGGATGTCCGAAATTGTGCATAATCTTTCCCAAGACCATTCAAGGTCACGGACACTAAGTCCTCATCATCAACAGGTGCTCCAATGGAGGCAAGAGAATCTGCAAGGCCTTTCACCTTCAAGGAATACTCATTTATATTCATATTTTTCCTTTGCACATTGTGCAACTCCTGCTTTAGCTGCATCTTTCGTGCTTTGGTATTTGTGCTATACAGCTTCACCAATGTATCCCATGCCTCCTTAGGCGTCTCTAGATCCTGTATATGCACAATCATAGAATCTGAAATGCTAACGGACAGCCAATACAGGCATTTTCTGGCTTTTTCATGCCATTCTTTAAAGGCCTTCAATTCAGCAGGAGTGGGAGCAGCACCCAAAACTGGTTCTGCAGTTTCACCACTGATGTAATCCCAAACTCCCTTTCCCATAAAGAAGTTTGTCATCCTGAACTTCCATGCTTGGAAGTTGTTCTTGTCAAGCTTCTCACTGACAATGGTAGACAGATTCTCAGACATTTTACAAATCACGAATTGCAACAGCAACCTGTAAACACAGCAAATGCCTCAGAAGGGCAAATAGCAAAACTTCTGCAAAGAGCCTCACAGGGGTAGATCTGCAACACTGACAAAAGTGGTATTTCACCACACAGTCACTTCCTCGTGACGATTTTGCATCAACAGGCAACAGGCATGAATCTGCAACTCCCAATATCTCTGCACATAGGCATACGATGCAATTTTTGTGGCACCTTTCCACCGACTAGCCGCGCACAGCAAAAACTGTGCCTTTTTCTGAGTTCCTGCGAAGAACTTCCGCCTTCAAAACGGGCCCCGAAACAGCCTCAAATCAGAAAAATAAAGTCACCAAGGGCTTCGCCCTATCCCGCAGCATATACTGCGCTCTCGCCGCACCGCGAAGGGCCTCTCAATCTGAAGCAGTGCACTCCTGCACTTCTGGCTGTGCTACCTGTAGATATTTGCTCCCAAACTCGAAATAGGAAAGCTACACTGGTCCTCTTACCAGGACACCACAAATTTGGCTAGCTTTCTTGAGCTCCTTACCACGAACAAGGCTCTGATACCATGTAAAGAATGAGGGAGAGAGATAGGAGACTCAAGTTCAGCTTTCTTCACAACACACAAAAGAGAGAGGACACAAGGTTGGAGGGTGAAGCCTTTCTTCACTTTTGCACACAACAACAATACAATAGAAGAGGGAAATACCCTATATGTCAAAACCTAGAATACGTGGTTCATATGTGAACCCAAACCAAAAACATACGTGGTAGTCTAACTACACCACGAGTACAACTAACATAGGCGGTGACATAAATGATAGTCATCCAGGAGATGTATCGGGGGTAGAGCTTGATATCTCAACATCACAGACATTGCACTTTGACATTTTTTGCTTCCTTGGGACTTTAACATATCCAAAGTTCTTCTTCCAAAGAGTATACAAAGTATGAGAAGAAGCTACGGCATCCCCTCTTTGCCTTTGCTTTTCTGCAATAGAGTCAAATACTTCGAGGTTTGTCAAGCCCATTGGAAGGTGCATTTCAGTGATCGCATCACCGTTAGGGAGTTTGATAGATATATGGGGTTGAGGTAAAGGATTTTCATGTATGAAGTCTTGCAAAATCGCTGCTGTCCTGACAGTTGAGATTCTTGATTTGGACCTTCCTCTATTACCGTGAATGCTAAATTTGTTGCCGCCCTTTGCCTTGGTGACTAAATCCCAATATGTACCATGGGATAATCTAGTAATATTGCGATATGCCTTATTGCAAATCCTTTTTCCATTTACGAGAGGGTTTACCTTTTGTCTTGAACTTAGCCTTTTATTGCCATTCTGAAGAAAGCAAGAGAGACTTGTGAGAAGGTATTCATTTCTTTCGCTTTCTCTTCTTTGCCACATGTGTCCTCTACATTCCATGATGTCTGGAAAATCAATGAAGCGCATACATCTTCGCTTGCAACATAGATATCCCAAGGCATTTAACATGTTCTCCTCCTTCATTACTCTCTTCCTCTTTGGTTGCTTTTGTGGATCTACCTGGATTCGCTTTCTCTTCATGCATATGTATGACCGTTTTCATTCCTCATGCACGTTGTTATCTATATTTATGCACTTCTTCTCCTCACATTTGTTTGTAACCAAGCATCCATGATTGGTCGTTGCATCCTTATCCATATCACAATCAACTTAAATATTGAATAATCCTATGTTGATCTCATCCTCGTTTTTAACATACTCTTAGGACCATTCAATGAATTCAATATTCTACGAGAGTATTCAGAACCTTGAAACTCTTCCACTCCTAAGAGAACATCACTCATTGGGACATCTTGCATGGCTTTCATAAATCCACAAGCTTGATTGACACCAGGTTTGTTAATATGCATGAACTCATCCACACTTGACAAGACATCGCTATTGAAACCTTTGCCCTTCTCACTGTGCAAGAATTCATCCACCCCAGATAAGGCTTCGCTTCTAAAATCATTTTGTTTCTCGGAACCAATGAACTCATCCACTCCAGATAAGATGTCACTTCTATAATTGAGTATACTGAAATCATCCACATTTCAAGTGATAGAGCCTAGCACATGGGCACGCTTTTTAGGTCCTTTGATATTGTAGTATACCTTGTCTTTATCATTGAAAACCACGTGCCTCTTTCTCATGTTTAAAAATTGCATGCTCCATCTCATATTCTTGCCTACCTCATAGTAGGGATCACATAAGGATGTTATGTTATCAACCATACCATCATCAGTGACTTTTAGAATCCTCATCTGTGCAAATGACCATTGTTCCACTTGTTCAAATCCCAATACTTCACCTTCTGCTACAGTCTTATTTGCAAATGATCTCATTTGCAAAAATGTCCCCTATAGTAAAATCCAAGGTGGTGCACTTTGTATTCTTGATAATGTCTATTGCATAAGTCTCATCTTTGTCCCATGCTATAAATGATTTGTTGGATGTATTGTAGGGCATAACATCTCCAAGTGTTTCCATATCTCCACATTTATACTTTAGCTCAACATGTGCGCTAAGAATCTTTGATACAGTAACTGCCACCTTATCTTCGCCAAGTCTTCGAAAGTGGCAAACTGAATTGGGATCACTTTCATGGATTGTAGCAAATGCAACTACTTCTCTTTTGCTACATAAAATCACATCCATCCCTGGAACAAAATCTATAGCCATCTCCTTTGTGAGAGTCCTTCACAAGCAAGCTGCAGTAGCAACAATTACATAAATATTTGTCTCTTTTTATTAATCTACTGATTTATTATAATTTTTAATTAGTACTTAATTTATTGGTGGGAGAAGTTATTCGATCAAGTACTCATCAGATGGACATGCCAAGTTATCCTTTGCATGGTCGATCGAGCATTAAATACTATTTTTGCTCTAGTGTCATGCACATCTGTAAAAAAACACGAGCCTACTAGGTATGTTATCCAATCAAGCACTTATGGGATGGGTGTGCCACTTTGCATGTAAGTAAATTCCACCTAGTTGAAGGTGTGTGCAAAGTATTGTGCCCATCGGATATACTTTGCATTGTCGATCAAGCATAAAACCCCGTTTTTGCCTTAGTGTCATGCACAACCATGAAAAAACACGGCCCTAAGTATGTTAATCAAACAAGTACTTATTGGATGGGGGCTCCACTTTTCACACAAGTTCGTTTCAACTAGGTTGAGATGCGTGCAAAGTATTGTCACCATCGGATATGCTTTGCATGGTCCATTACACATTATACAACGTTCTTCCCGTAGTGATATGCACATCTGCAAAAAAACACGCCCTTAGGTATGTTATCTGACCAAGTACTTATCGGATGGGTGTGCCTCTTTGAGAAAATCTCAATACCACCTAGGTTAAGGCGTAGGAAAAGAATTGTTCCCATCGGATATGCTTTGGATGGTCGATCGAGCATTAAATACTATTTTTGCTCTAGTGTCATGCACATCCGTAAAAAAAAACACGCTGCTAGGTGTGTTATCCGATCAAGTACTTATGCGATGGGAATGCCACTTTGCACGTAAGTCAATTCCACCTGGTTGAAGGTGTGTGCAAAGTATTGTGCCCATCGGATATGCTTTCATTGTGGATCAAGCATAAAACACCGTTTTTGCCTTAGTGTCATGCACAACCATATAAAAACACAGCCCTAGGTGTGTTATTCAAACAAGTACTTATCGGATGGGGGCTCTACTTTGCACGCAAGTCCGTTTTAACTATGTTGAGGTGTGTTCAAAGTATTTTCACCATCGGATATGCTTTGCATGGTCGATCACGCATTATACACCATTTTTTCCCGAGTGATATGCACATCCGTAAAAAAACACACCCTTAGGTGTGTTATCTGACCAAGTACTTATCGGATGGGTGTGCCTCTTTGAGAAATTCCAATACCACCTAGGTTGAGGCGTACGAAAAGTGTTGTGCCCATCGGATATCCTTTGCATGATCGATCGAGCAATAAATACTATTTTTGCTCTAGTGTCATGGACGTCCGTAAAAAAACACGCTACTAGGTATGTTATCCGATCAAGAACTTATGGGATGGGAGTGCCACTTTGCATGTAAGTCAATTCCACCTAGTTGAAGGTTTGTGCAAAGTATTGTGCCCATCGGATATGCTTTGCATTGTCGATCAAGCATAAAACAACGTTTTTTCCTTAGTGTCATGCACAACCATGAAAAAGCACGGTCCTAGGTGTGTTAATCAAACAAGTACTTATCGGATGGGGGCTCCACTTTGCACGCAAGTCCATTTCAACTACAAAAAGTATTGTGCCCATCGGATATCCTTTGCATGGTCGATCGAGCATTAAATACTATTTTTGCTCTAGTGTCATGCACATCCGTAAAAAAACACGCTGCTAGGTATGTTATCCTATCAAGCACTTATGGGATGGGCGTGCCACTTTGCATGTAAGTCAATTCCACCTAGTTGAAGGTGTGCGCAAAGTATTGTGCCCATCGGATACGCTTTGCATTGTCGATCAAGCATAAAACACCGTTTTCATCTTAGTGTCATGCACAACCATGAAAAAACACGGTCCTAGGTGTGTTATTCAAACAAGTACTTATCGAATGGAGGCTCCACTTTGCACGCAAGTCCGTTTCAACTATGTTGAGGTGCGTGAAAATTATTGTCACCATCGGATATGCTTTGCATGGTCGATCATGCCTTATACACCATTTTTTCTCTAGTGATATGCACATCTGCAAAAAAACACACCCTTATGTGTGTTATCTGACCAAGTACTTATCGGATGGGTGTGCCTCTTTGAGAACATTTCAATACCACCTATTTTGAGGCATATGAAAAGTTTTGTGCCCATCGGATATCCTTTGCATGGTCGATCGAGCATTAAATACTATTTTTGCTCTAGTGTCATGCACATCCGTAAAAAAACACGCTGCTAGGTATGCTATCCAATCTAGCACTTATGGGATGGGAGTGCCACTTTGCATGTAAGTCAATTCCACCTATTTGAAGGTGTGTGCAAAGTATTGTGCCCATCGGATATGCTTTGCATTGTCGATCAAGCATAAAACCCCGTTTTTGCCTTAGTGTCATGCACAACCATGAAAAAACACGGTCCTAAGTGTGTTAATCAAACAAGTACTTATCGGATGGGGGATCCAGTTTGATCGCAAGTCCGTTTCATCTCGGTTGAGATGCATGCAAAGTATTGTCACCATCGGATACGCTCTGCATGGTCGATTACGCATTATACAACGTTTTTCCTGTAGTGATATGCACATCCACAAAAAAACATGCCCTTAGGTATGTTATCTGACCAACTACTTATCAGATGGGTGTGCCTCTTTGAGAACATTTCAATACCACCTAGGTTAATGTGTAGGAAAAGTAATATGCCCATCAGATATGCTTTGCATGGTCGATCGAGAATTAAATACCTTTTTTGCCTTAGTGTCATGCACATCCGTAAAAAAACATGCTGCTAGGTGTGTTATCCGATCAAGTACTTATGCGATGGGAATGGCACTTTGCATGTAAGTCAATTCCACCTAGTTGAAGGTGTGTGCAAAGTATTGTGCCCATCGGATATGCTTTGCATTGTCGATCAAGCATAAAACACCGTTTTTACCTTTGTGTCATGCACAACCATATAAAAACATGGTTGTAGGTGTATTATTCAAATAAGTACTTATCCAATGGTGGCTTCACTTTGCACGCAAGTCCGTTTCAATTACCGTGAAGCTCTCAAACAAGGATTCATCACTACTGGTAGATGAAGTGAAGTACAGAAGGCTTGTGGGCAGCTTGATTTACATGTGCAACACACGGCCGGACATCAGTTTTGTGATTGGTGTACTAAGCAGGTTTTCCAATAAGCCCCGGGAGAACCATTGGAGGGCAGGGATGTGGGTGCTGAAATACATCAAAGGCACACTTGATTATGGCATCACCTATACCAAGGGCAACATATCTTGAATGGATTCTGTGACTCGGATTGGGCAGGAGACGTGGACAGCAGTTAGGGCAATGTGGTTGAGGAGGATTTTGGGGGACATGGGTGCAGTGCAGAACAAGCCTACGCAGTTATCATGTGACAATCAGAGTTGCATGGCGATTGTAAAGAACCCGGTGTTCCATGCTCGCACAAAACACATTAAGATTCAATATCACTTTGTACGTGAGCTCATCATGGATGGAGAGGTTGACTTGGTGTACTGTCCGACTACAGAGAAAGCTACGGACATCTTCACGAAGGCTCTTGGAAGAGACTTGCTGGAGAGGCATCTTCATCGACTTGGCAATGGGCCGAAAAAGTAAGTCCACTTGCGGGTGGACATTGAGGGGGGTGTTAGATATAAATGCTCCACTCTCGTGTAACTATGCGGGAACCAACTAACTCTACTTGTAAGCCCCCCAAATTAGGAGAAGGCATTTGGTAGCTCGGTTATCCGATAGGTCCTGATTTGGACACTAGATGGGGGCCATGTCTGGCCTGATGGCTGGATGGCTTCAGATAGAGTTGGCACACTGCCAACTAGGCTACATGCAAGTGCGGGAAGGCATCCCTTGACTGACCGCACTGAGGGTAGATGGAGCATTTCTTGGGGCAGCCCACTCTCGGGTTGTGGGGCCCATTTGGAGCCTCAGATGATCTTGGATGGCTCTGGTCCGAACAGGGTCTGTAGGTTAGTTGCTCTGTTTTGTGTACCGGTTCTATCGTATGGTCAGTGGCCTATTTCGACCCCCAATCGACCGTTTTGGGTGGACTGGGTCGGTCACCCAATCGAGCCTAACCTAGTACGACTGGTGGCTATATAAGAGCAAGCCCATGAAGCCCACTTCCTCACTGGCTACAGCAACCCTGATTCCTTAGCATCTAGCCTCTGTCTTCTACTGCTTCCAGCATGCCATCAAAGCTTCTTTCACAGGAGCGCACGGTTGGGAGGCAGCGCCATCTATTGTATCAGTTCTACAGTAATCAAATTTTTTATTCTCCATACTATCTTGTTTTCTCTCTTGCGTACGAGATCCTGTTATCTGTTGAGCATAGACGTTGTATTATTTTCTTACAAAACTCACATGTAGAACATGCATTTAGGAATCGCATGTAGGACTTGCATGTAAGAGTTGGGGTGCATCAATTTTGCGAGGAAAAACCTATGAGCAAGTTTATCCGAGCGTGTTTTTCAAGAGATTTAAAAAATAGTATTTCTTTAGGAAACATGGTATTTTCACTTTTATTTTATACAGACTAGTCACTCATTCATTTTTACATAACATAAATCTTCTTATTCATAGATATCCATTTGTACCCTTGTTATTACCTTAAAAAAGTGTTGAAAAATAATTTTTTAAAGAAACATCCCTCATAATCACTCTCAATGTAATAATATTATACATAAATAATTATTTATTAAACACATTTATATCATATGGCAATATCTTTCTAGTGTTTTGTAGTATTAATAACAAGATATTTATGGACATGTTTTAAAAGAAGTTTAAATTACTATAAACAAGTATTAAATTGGGCTTTAATATCACTTTCATAAAATACATGTAATATTTAATACTGTATATGCAAGATTTTCCAAAATATAACCTCATCCATGTGCTCAAATGGGGCTTTCCAATCAATTTGAGTGGCTGAATAACTATATTTGGACATTGAATGTGAAAGTTATGTCACTTTGAAAAGTACTGTCTAAGGCAGTTTCGCCAGCGAAACTACCTTGGAAGACTACTTCAAAGGGGTTTCGCTAGCGAAACTACCTTGATGGCTTGCTTCAATGAGTTTTCTTTGGAGAAGCCCTTTCATGAAGATAGGTTGAGAGGGGTTTTTCAATGTCACCCCCTATTAAGTAAAAGTTGTTAAGAAGGATCACAAGGGAATTTTCATGGAGTAGTCTACTCTACATGTGGGTTTCTTCAAAAGCCATCCCATTTTGTTCTCACCATTCCCAAAGATTCACGTAAAGATTTGTGTATAAAATAGGCATTGCTACAATACTTTGCATATTTCTAAGTGAAACTATGTTTACTTCCAATCCATTTTTGCCATATTTTTACATAGTTGGAAGCTCTTTTTTCCTTCACTCGGATGCTCGAAAGATTTTGCTCGGAAAATGCTCGTCCCCTAGGAGTTGCATGTAGAAGTTTCAAGTAGAACTTGCAGGTAGGAGTTGCAAGTAGAAGCCTTCAACACACAGTTTTAAGGACTGAACAACCGGGAATGTGAAGAGCAGAGTGCTCTCTCTTTTTCTTCTTTCCCCAAAGAAAAACTACTGTACCTGTTGTACTTTCTGTACCTGCTGTACCTGCGCAGGGTACGAAATCCCAGAACAGAGAAAAAATAAATTTTGACAGGTACCTGTACGGCTTTCGTACGGACAGTACGGATTCTGTACATCCGGTACGGATGGCTGTACGGGACGCTCCCGTACGGCTGCCCCATGTGCGAAAGTGGTGCCCATGTAGCCATCCTGAGTACTTGTGGGGGGTTGCTCCAATTGTATTTTAGTCACTTGGGTACAATAGTCATACTATTGATCTAGCACTAGCTCCCCTTGTGGGTCATGGACTGGCATGGCTGGCTCAATGGGAGGTGCTAGTGCGGATGTAGCCTCAAGCTTTGGTGCCGATCTTGTATCAACCTCTCGTTGCTGTTGTTATTGGAGATATATTGGTTGTAGTTGTGCACCAAGCTATAGCATCTCATGGGGCAATTGCTCAATTTCGACCTCTAAAATAGGCATTTCTTGTAAGGTATCTGCATTTTCCAATGTTATAGTAGGAGAAATGGGTGACGGCTTGACAAAATATGAAGAGGGGAGAGGAGAAGAGTGGAGATGAGGAGAGAGGGCATAGCTAGATAGCACACCACAAATGACTAACTGTACACTAGATTTAGTTGAAAAAATAGAATATATACAAACCCATTTAGGGTTAGGGTTAGGGGATCTAACCCTTTCCTTTATAGCACTCTATAAGGTTAGTGCTATGCACATATGACCACGTGATGGTGCTATGCACACATGATCACATGATGTTGAGCGTGAACTCTCAATACCTTCCCTCAAGATCAACATCATGAAGTAGGCCTTCCCTCAAGATGATGATTCTAGGGAATCAAAGAAGGACTGAACATTACATTCCCATCACAGCCCTTTAATGGGAATGTCCTTCCTCTACGTCAAACCAAGAGCTAGTCGGTGTTTCTCGAATAGCTCTTTACCGAGTGGTTTGGTAAAGATGTCTGCAACATTCTCTTTGCTATCACAATGTTGTAATGTGATGTCACCAAGTAACACTCTTTCTCTGATGAAGTGCTCTCTAACATCAATGTGCTTTGTCTTGGAGTGATATACTAGATTTTTGGCCAATGCTTGAGCTGATTGATTATCATAGTATATTTTTGTTGGTTTGACTCATCAAAGTAATCTGTTTTTGACAATAGTCTTCTGAGCCATATAACCTCACATGCACCTATAGTGAGTGCTCTATATTTTGCTTTAGTCGAAGACAAAGAAACAGTTGGCTGTTTGTGTGACAACCATGATATAACACCTCGACCAAGGAAAAATGCATATCCCTGTGTCGAGATCCCTGGTCTCATGATCTCCAGCATAGTCACTGTCACAGTATCCATGCAATTATGGATTACTTCTTCTGTATTCTATCCCAAAATGTCTTGTACCTCTGATGCATCTCAAGACTCTTTTGGCTGCATTCTAGTGAGACTATTTTGGATTTGCCATAAACTATGCTAGTGAGCTTACTGCATAACAAATATCTGGCGGTGTGATTGTTAGATATATAAGAGATCCGATGAGCTGCCTATAGTATCTGTCATTGATTGTAGGCTTTTTTGAATCTTTAGTAAGTTTCAAACTCTGTTCCATGGGAGTGGCTGCAATCTTGCAATCTGCCATATGAAACTTCTTCAGGAGACTGTCAACATACTTGAGCTGACTCATGAATGTGCTATCTGAACTCTCCATAACTCAATTCCAAGACAATAGTGCATAAGTTCAAGATCTTTCATGTTGAACTCTATAGATAAGTCTTGTTTTAGTTTTTTGATGAAGCTATCCTTGCTTCCTGTCACAATCAGATCATCTACATACAAAAGTGCAATAGTAATGTCTTCCCCTAGAACTTTGTAGTAGAGAGTATGATCTACATTGGATTTCATGTATCCCAGATGAGCAAAATACTTGTCAATTCTGATGTATCAACTTCTAGGTGCTTGCTTTAAACCGTAGAGACTTTTGTTGAGATGGCAAACCTTATTCTCCTTTCTTGGTTCAACATAACATGTAGGTTGTTGCATGTAGACTTCCTCATCTAGATAACCATTGAGAAATGCATTCTTGACATCGAGCTAATACACATTCCATTTGATGAGTGTCGCTAGTGATATCAAGAACCATATGGAATTCATCTTTGCTACTGGAGCATAAGTCTCATCATAGTCCTGACCATATTGTTATGCAAATCCTTTTGCAACTAGTCTGGCTTTGTATCTATGAATACTACCATCTGGATTGTACTTCATTTGTATACCCATTTGTTTGCTATGGCCTTCTTTCCTGGTGGAAGGTCGCATAATTCCCAAGTATTATTCTTATACAAAGCATCCATTTTTTCATTCATAGCAGTTTGCCATTCTGGCTTGTCTACAACATCTTTGAAGTACACTGGCTCTTCTATAGCCATGATGGTAGTCATAAGAGCATAGTTGCTGGTTTCCACCTGAATTGCTTTTCCTTTTTGAGCATATGTCAATTTGGTTGGTGGTATGCTTTCCCTAGTAGACTGTCTAAGCTACTGTGGCTCTGCTTGGGGTGTTGCTGGCAATTCTTGCTCTTCTTCATCAACCTGTTTTGTAGATGACTGTGAAGTCGATGCTTCTATCTCCTGTGTAGGTGAGGTTTTCCATTCTGATTCCTCATCAAAAATTACATCTCTGGAGATAATGACCTTGCGGTTGATGGGATCATACAATTTGTATGCTTTGCTTTCTTCACTGTAGCCAACCATGATGCATTTGCGTGACTTTTGTGTGGCTTGTGTCCAGTGAATGCTTCATAAGGAGTCATACCCTATATCGGTTCGGTAGGAAGCCGATTAAGCAAATAGTTTGTAGTGGCTATTGCTTCTACCCAATATTGATTTAGAAGATGCTTTTCACTAAGCATTGCTCTAGCACTATCTGCTAAAGTCCCATTCTTCCTTTCAGCTCTTGCATTCTGCTGAGGAATTATTACACATGTGGATTGTCTTCGTATGCTGTGATTTTTGCAAAAGTTCATGAATGCTGAAGACATGTATTCACCTCCTCTGTCTGATCTCATGACCTTGATCTTTCTTCCTGTCTGGTTTTCTACCATGGCTTTGAATTCTTGAAATTTGGAAAACACTTTAGATTTCTCTTTCAAAAAGTAGACCCAACAATATCTATTGTAGTCGTCGATGAAAGTCAAGTAATAAAGTGAACCATTGATGCTGCGGTGGGCCTAACCCCATAAGAATACCTCGTACAGGAGAGGTACTTCTGCCAAAGTTGGTTCGCTTTTGTTTGCCGAAGCAGCATGCTTTGCAAACTTTTCCAAGAAACTGTACCTTCGGAATCCCAATTGCCATATTCTGATTCCTGAGATCTAACAAATACTTGAAGTTGACATGACCATATCTCTTGTGACATTTTGTAGATAGTGGCATCTATTGCGGTTGAGCTGACATGGCATGCTTATCTAGTACTATAGCTAGCATTGTGTATAAGCATCCTTCCTTGACACCTTTTGCTACTAGCTGACATCTTTTGGATTTGTCTCTAATAGTGCATTCATCACCACCGAAGATGACTTGATAATTGTGTTCCATCATTTGACCTACAAACAAAAGGTTCTTGCTGAGCTTCGGAACATAGAGCACATCTTTCACTAATCCTTTTGTACCAGTGAAATTGTTCATAGGGATAACACTTGTCCCTTGAACTAGATTCGGTGTATTGTCTATTGTGTAGATGACATTTTTCTGACCTTCTAATGGTTTCATTTATGTGAACCATTCATGATGATTTGTCATGTGAGATGATGCACCGCTGTTGATGTACCAAGGATCCTGTTCCACTTGGTTGACTTGATAGGTATAATCCTCTTTGGGATTGTAATCAGTGTCTGGGTACACTGTCTGGGTACACTGTATCAATTTGATGCAATTCCTCGCTTGCAAGAAACATATTACCATGTTCATTTTCAAAATGACTATGACTAGAATGTCCACCACGATGATTTCCGCTACCTCGGGAATTCCCTCGATTACTGTTGGATTGACCACCTTGGTCGCACTACTTCTTGCAGCAATCTCTTTCATAGTGTCCAAACTTGTGATAGTAGTGGCACTAAATGTTTGACATGTTGGTGGATGCATTCCCTCGTCCTTGAAATCTTCCTCGATTGGAATGATTTCCTCTTTACTGATTCCAATGTTGCTGAGGATGATGTTGATGCTAACTTTGATTTTGTTGCTGATGATGACCACTTTTCTGATATGATCTACCTCTGCCTCTGCTTTTGTCTAAAGCTATGAATGCCTGATCATTAGAATGACCTTTACGTGTTTGGATGGCCTGAGTCCTAAGTTCTTCACCAAGTAGGACTGCTGACTGAAGTTCTTCTAGTGTCGGAATTTGTCGTTGGATGGAAATACTCTGGACTAGATTCTCGTATCCCTCTCCTAGTCCATTCAGAATGACTTAAACCATTTTTGCACGGTTCATAGTCTCTCCTACTGCTGCAAGTTGATTGTTGTAGTCTTTTATGCGAAGTACATAAGCATGACCGGTTTTGCTACTGTTGCAGAAACTTTATTTGATTTGGTTTCTCAGGGTGAGAATCCTGGATGTGTTCTTGGACTCGTAGAGAGCTGGGAACATATCCCATGCTTCTTTGGATGTCTTGACTATGTTGAGCTGTCCTAGCATGACATCTTGCACATTCTGCTTGATCAAATGATAGGGGTACTTGTCTTTCTTATCCCATTTACCTGAGCTCGGGCAATGGTAGGATCTGCTACTGGTGCAGAAACTATTTGTGTAGCTATAGGTGCCGTTGTAGATCTCGTTGCTAGTGCTGTGACAACAAATGGAGTAGAGCTACTTGTGGCTGGATTGGCCAATGGTCTAGGTGTAGACCCATCGACATACTCCCATTTGTCCTGAAGTACAAGAATGGTCTCCATGCGGTATTTCCATGTACCGTAATTGGAGTTATCTAACTTAGCAGATGCCTCCAGATTGAGGTTGCTAGTCATAGACATGGTGCAAGAAATGTACTCAAAAGCGTCGTGAAAATCTCTGTATGACTCACCCCTTCAAGGGCAAGGTTTATTGTGCGAGTTTTTGCCGGTCCCTCATAGATTGGAGTTTCTCCAATGCTATCGGTTTCTTGAACTTCAGCTATAGGTGCCGTTGTAGATCTCGTTGCTAGTGCTGTGACAACAAATGGAGTAGAGCTACTTGTGGCTGGATTGGCCAATGGTCTAGGTGTAGACCCATCGACATACTTCCATTTGTCCTGAAGAGTACAAGAATGGTCTCCATGCGGTATTTCCATGTACCATAATTGGAGTTGTCTAACTTAGCAGATGCCTCCAGATTGAGGTTGCTAGTCATAGGCATGGTGCAAGAAATGTACTCAAAAGCATCGTGAAAATCTCTGTATGACTCACCCCTTCAAGGGCAAGGTTTGTTGTGCGAGTTTTTGCCGGTCCCTCATAGATTGGAGTTTCTCCAATGCTATCGGTTTCTTGAACTTCAGATTCTCTTGGTGGTCTTGGCACTACTATTGGGACACTACTACTTGTGTAATTCTTGGAGTGAACTGGCACTTCTCGAAGATCGGCATCTGATGGTGTTGAACTACCCTGACATGTGCCATGTGTACTAGGTGGCATAGTTTAATTTACCAATTTGTTAGGCTCTTTTTGACTTTCTTTTTCTAAAGTCTCTTATCGAGCTTCATCCACACATGTGGCTTATATTTCCGAAACTTCTTATGTTGGGAACTATGGGGTAACTTTTCCACTGGTAAGGTGTTCCCAAGTAAGGGTTCATTTGCTGTGCATACTCCTTCTAGTCCCTCAGGGGACCATTCGAGAGGTGGAGGTTTTGATTTTGAGGGAGCTCACTTTGCAAGATACAATTCGACGATCCTTGTTTGGACTCGTTCGAATTCATTGAAGTGTTTGACCTTGGCTGTTCTGCAATTTTCTCCTTCAGCTTTCTTGCAGGATCTTCTACTATTATTCAACTTTGGAGGTTCAACTTTTGGGAGCTCACGACTGCCATTAGGGAAGCAGAATGGCTAAGTCATTATCAAAGATTTGATCTTCAATTTCAGCATTCTCAACCTTAGTTTCAAGGTCCCAAGGAAAATCAAAGTCATCATTGGTATGGGTACCTTCTTCAAGTTCATTATTCCACTTGAGCCATAAGGAATGACACCTCCAGCTCGATTGGTTCTTCATATGTGAGTGGAGGATCTACCTATAGCACCTTAGCATCTATCTGTGAGAATATGGGCTCTAATGAATGGCAGTTGTCGATGGTTGCCAATGTTTGTATCCAGTTATTGACATTGCTTTGTGAATCGCCCACTATGGCATGTTGTTGCAAAAGAGCTGATTTGCTTGAGATTGTCATTGAAGATGTGTCATCCAATGCTCTAGGCACAATTGGTTTTATAGCTCCTGTCCCCACATTCACCCTGACTATGGTGTCACGATTCTGGATTGTCAGTCTATTAGTTCCCTAGTCATGGAGGACTGATTCTTCCCAGAACCAAGGACGTCCCAGTAAGATTTGATAGGATTTTTTGGAAAGATCCAAGATTGTGAATTGAAGGGAAAAGCAGACTCCTGCGACCTTTGTGGACACACCATTCACTATTCCCAAGGGTTTAGCCCATGAATCATCGGCAAGGCATACATTGAAATTAGCCTTTTGCATTGGTGGGAGACCCCATTCATCGTAGAGCTCCTTTGATAAGACATTTACACCTGCTCCACCATCCACAATGGCTTGGACTTCATTATATGCCTTGTATATCAAAGGCATAGTAATGTTGCATATGTCATCTCTCTCACCCATCTGCACAGGGATATCTTCGATGTCGTTCATAGGTGGAGGGGGATTTGTGACTTCAATCCATCCTTTGAAACTCTCCCAGATATTGGGACAATTTTGTAGGAGGATTCCGATGGGAATTGACACAAGGCAACTCAAGATGCTAGAGAGTGTGGCTCCTTCAAGTTGATGTGGCAGTACATTACGTTGTGGAGTTTGTTGTTGGAACAGAGGCTCGAGTATAGTATCAATACTTTGTGGGGCCAATTCGTGGATTGGGTCTTGAGCTTGTTTCTCAGCCTCAAATTGAGCTTGTTTCTCAACCTCAAATTGAGCTTGTTCTTTTTGTACCCATTGTTGAAGTGCCTAAAAATGAGCATTCTCCACTTCTGCATTTGGGTATGGAACTTCTTTTATTTGAGGCTCGGGAGCTGATGTGGATGAGTTTGGCTACTCATTTCTTGGTAGAGGTGGAGGCACTTGTGCTTTCTTTTTAAGAAGTTGCTTTGGTTGAATTGGAATGTTAGGGTCCTTGGTGGTCTCTTTCTACTGGCATGTAATTACATTCATAGGTTGTGATATGATACTTGTAGGCCCCAAACTGGTCCACCCCAATGATGCCTATTGGGATGTCATGCTTAACCTCTGTATGTTGTTGGACCTTATTTTTCATGGGACAATCCATACAGGCATGTCCTATGCCACAATCTTTGCAAAGTGGTTGGAAAGTAGCGGGGCTACCATGATGAGGGAACTTTGTGATTCGGTGATTTTCTCCACAACTATAGCGCTTGATTAGTGCCCAATATGTGTTGGTGGAGCACAAGATTGAGTTGAAGCCAGAATGCAAGCCAGTTGTGCAACGCTAAAGGCGATTAGCATTGATTTGCATAGACTAGTATTAGTCCCTCTGCACCTTCTACATAGTACACTGGGTACTCTTCTTCATACCAAATGGTGAGTCTACTTCCTCGGCTTGTAATTGATGTATTGGAATTGCTTGAGGAGCTGGATTTGGCGCTCTTGGATATGGTCGTGGATTCGGATTCTTGAGTAATTGTGGGACTTGTGTCCAAACAGGAACAAGATTCAGCCTTGGAGCTAGGGGTGCTTGTGTAAGTGCCAGTTGCCTGTACACTGGCATGGGTGCTGCTTGGTATTGTTGAGGTCGCCAGGCGGGTTGTTGTGCATGTTGAAGATGCAACTGTTTTCATCATGGCTACCGATGATGCAAATATGGCACCACAATCTTGGCAGTGTATTTGCTTGTGTAGCGATCCTAGCTCTTAGGACCAGTCACTCATTTGTTGTATGATTGGCCATGCAGTGTGGACACTAGACATTTTCTCATTGTGGATAAGTCTGAGTTGGCGGTTGAGACAAGTGAAGCTTTTGTTCCATGGCCTACATCATGTCTTCTTTCAACTTCATGGTCATGGCCTCTAGGCAATCTTTATTTGATGTTTCGGTAGTGGACTTGGATTTGCCCTTTCTAGAGTGCGTATCTAGTGCACTGGATCTGCCATCATCACCGCTGGTGTCAGAGTCGGTCATCCCATCTTCGATGTTAATGGCTACCACATGAGCAGCACTGAATGTTTCATATCTGCTAATCTTTTTCATATCCTTCCAGATTTTTTCCCTTGGGCCTCAATGAACCATTCTGTGAGGCACTTTGCATCGGGGCATGGGTCACATTTGGCAATTAATCTTTTCATATTGCCCAGATACATGCATACATCTTCTCGACGGCCTTGTTCGATCTTGCTTAGTTGGAGAGTGGGATCATCTTGTAGCCTCTCTATTTGAAAGTGCCTTTTGAATTCTGTTTGAAGAAGGTCCCATGTGGCTTGCTCTTCCACTAGGAGGCCTAGGTACCATTCAGATGCTTCATCGATTAAGGCCATGGGAAACCAGGCCACCTTGGTTTCATTAGATTAATCTCCACCCGCTCAGCATGCGGCATCAAAATTGGAGGAATCTGGCTAAATCTCCCCTACCATTATATTTGGGAAGTTCCAACTTTCCCAAGGGGCACCTGCCTTGATTGTTATTATTTCTGTGATTAAAGAAATTGTCAACCTCTACATTGAGGTCAATATCCCCAACATCATCGTGATGATGTCAAGCCATGTTGTGGCATGGAGGAGTTAAAGGGATTTCTTGAATTTTAGGGGGGGAATTGGGGTTGAGGATTGTCAAAGGTGGTGGTTGCAGTGGAGTTGTATGCGAATTTGGCGAGCAATGGAGTTGGAGGCGTTGGCCGGACTGTAACTACATGTAGATTTGGCAAGAGTTGCAAAGGGTGTCTCTGCCGCAAGTGCGAGTGTTGATGTAGTTGTGTTTGGAGGGTTAGAGTTGTGTTAGTGTTGTGGGGACCATCGTGTTAATAATGTGCCTAAGATTGTCCCACGTGTGTAGGAAAATGTGTCGGTGCAAACGGATCATCAATTGGAGGTCACGGCGTAAAGATATAAGCGAATTCGTGTGAAACGAGGCCCACACGAGGGCACAAATGCAGAGTGCTAGGGATGCCAAAATGGTGTGCAATGGGCTGGAAAAATGCCCCATAGTGGGTGTTTCCATGTGTGAAATTTTGGTTCAAACAGGGTCCAGTTTGGGTCCCAAATGGATGAGTTACAAAGGGCTGAAGTAGGGGTAAAATTGGCCTTTTTTTGGGGGTGGGGGGGGCCTTGGTCTTAAGGTTTGTTGTGAATGGGCTTTAAGTCTAATTGAGGGGTAGTAACTGACCCAGCTCAATTGACCTAACTGGCTCAGTTAGTCTGACTAACCTAACTATCTAGTTAGATGTCTAACAATTAGTCTAACCTAACCTACCTATGGTTTAAACTGACTATAGTTAACTAAGCTAACCAAAGTTAGTTGAACTAAGTTTAGTATAGTCAAACTAATCCAACTGTGCAGTTAGTCTAACTAACTCATAACTAAACTAACGTAGCTGGTAAGGTTAGGTTAGGGTTTTTGATTTACAGCCATTCACTATGCCTATATGGTCAAAGTGATACAGGAACCAGAACCCACTTCTTTTGAACAAGCCATGGGAAATGAAAAATGGGAGAAAGCCATGGATGAAGAAATGGATGCCTTGGAAGCCAATGCTACATGGGAATTGGTGCCTTTGCCTAAAAACAAGAATGCAATTGGCTGTAAGTGGGTTTACAAGAACAAAGCACATTGAGGTGCATTATCACTATGTGTGGGAGAAGGTTTTACTAGGTCTTATTGATCTAGTTTATGTCAGCACAGAGGATCAGGTAGCTAACATATTCACGAAAGCATTGGGCGCAGAGAAGCTGTGCAAGTTCAGAGACTTGCTTAGTGTGCAAGAATTGGGATTGAGCTCGAGGGGGAGTGTTGAGATATCGAGCTCCACTCGCGATATGCTAGGGTGACCGTTGTGCATTTATGTCACCGACTTGTTAGCTACAGATGTGGTTGGTACACCGCCCACGAATAATAGCTGGATGGCAGCTATCCTTATCTACTCTAGTTCGTGGCTCAGTTAGTATGCCACCTTACTTAGTTGAGTTTGGTTTGAGACCCACATATAGGGTTCTTCCATTTTTTTGTACTAGAGTTCTTTTGGCTTTCACAACTAAGAAGAGGAAAATTGTTTTCAGCCTCCACCTGTGTGTGTATTCCCCCATTGTGTATGTGAGAAAGCCGTAAGTGAGACTCCTTCCCTCTCTCCCACTATCTTCACAAATCGATGGAAACTCATTGGGTGATATGGCAATGGTTTACTTGGCTTTGTGGAGTTTAATCTCCTCTATGGCTATGCTAGTCTAGAACTAGACTACTTGTTAAAGTGCAAAATGCATTTATCTTGATTCATTTTATATGTGTTGGGTGGTTGCAATTGATTTATAAGGTGGTTCTAATAAATAATATTTAAATTTTCTTACCAATGGATAAGTCAAACTTCAAATGTGAGATCCTCACCACATAGAGCACAGCTGTAGATCATTTTTCATTTTATAGCTCCTCCCATTTCCATGTGGATCAAAAGTTATGCTCCCAAAAGAATGGTCAAACTTGATCGCAAGAGGGCTCGAAATGATGATGTGGATGGAGGGTGCATATGTTAGAGCACAGTGCGCCTGTGAAGTGCTGATGTTGAGGTGGCACCATGAGTTCACATGCAGATGCTAATTGTGCCTGTGGAGAGGCAAGTGTGCCTCGCTGGCACTCTACCACATGGTATGCTGACATGGGCTACTGAGGTAGTAGATTTGATGATGTGGATTGCTTGCATGAAAGTGCTAATGTGGTTGGATAGGTGGTTCCTATTGATGTGGTAGCTGACTGGGCACCATGCTAACATGGCACTAACTATTGACATGGACTGGCCTCATGTAATATGATGTGTTTGTGCCACATGGCATTGTGGATGGGATTGATGACCTGGTAGACGACCTGGTAGACAGGGACCTGTGTCAACTGGCTACTTGGTCTATGGCAGGATGGAGATAAGGTTAAATGAAGCATTCACGATGCCAATGGAGTCTTATAGATTCTATCTCCATTCATGGAAATATGTCATGTGTGGCCATTTAGGTTGGGTCATGTGATTGAATTCATGGCTAAGGTCGTTGTGGGCATAGGCAGATGGATGACAATGTCAGATCTGCTTCACCAACACCTACAATGCTCAGTAACATTGACATGAGCATGTGTCTCCACTTGGGCTTTGAATTGGGAGTGGGTCTTTGAGCATTGAGCTCAGCGGTCGTGGAGGTGGTGTCCCTAGCTAAGGCCACCCACTTGCTTGCATGCTAATATTAGTCCATCGTTGAAGGCCACCAAATAATGAAGATGGAGGTGCATTGTCACTTTCTTTTGTTTGTGGTTGCTTGAGGGCTAGTAGGCTTGAGTTGAATGTGTAGCCTCTATTGGGCTTTCTATGTTGATGGTGTTAATGCAAACATATCCTGAGCAGGCATGTAAAAATTTAGATATAATCAAGTCAACTAAGGCACTTGTCGTCGCAACTTTAAAGCAAAAAGAAAACTTAATGAGCATTGAATATTACGAGTCTTTTTTGCTAGAATGAGTCGAGTCATGAGGATCCGCATTGCACAAAAATACAGTGATAGATGTGGAAGAAGTAAAGCAATGTCTTTTACCTCAAAAATATTGTGGCAAGAAGGGTGACAAATCCTTGTGAGAGTTTGTACCATCTGATCATATTGAAGAGGTTTGGGGATCTTATCCAGATTCAGAGTTGGTTAAGCAAGGTGGCCCAATGTGGGTGGCAAAGGTTGCTAAGATAGTAAGGGATGACAATGGAATTTCCATAGCATTCAGAGCTTTATGGTATGTACCAAAGCCATTGAAAAGTCTCCCAAAAAGATATACAATAATGCAACTCTATGAGGGTTGTTTGTAGAAGAAATGTGAATTGGCTCCAAATAAAGAGGGCCTAACAGAGGTGGAAGTGAGTAGCATTATTCATTGATGGAAATCAATGACTCAAAATTTAAACATAAGCATAGCTGTGATGTTAAAAAATGTATCACAATCCCTGATCCTGGCCATGTCCATAATATCACTTTGCTAGGCTTGACCCACTAGGTGCAAATGCAATACAAGAATCGGATGACCCTAAATGAGATTCAGATGAGTAAGATAATGTATTGTATTCCTTCTTCTTCCAAACAATAGTGTATCTATATACCAACAAATGCTTTCCATATGTTGTCATATTTTCACTATCATATCGTATCATATTGGGTCATATTTGTATAAAGGTGACCCATTTTGTTGAAAATTTACCCATTTTGTGGAATTTTGAGCTTTATTAGGCCATATTTGTGTAGACGTTACCCGTTTAGTGCTCCAAAAAACCCAATTTTAGAGTTCATCAAGTCATGTTGAGTGGAGGGGATATGCTCCAAAAGTAATTCCAAACCAAGAGTAAAAGTCCAACTTTTTTGGACAGTATGTTTAAATTGGGTAAGGAGGTGGCAACAATTTGTGTCATGAGCGTGTGTGTCGACACACCATGACATGTGTCATAGGCAACCACCCACATATACATGTGTATAGATATAAGCATACACATGTACACTTACCCAAGCATATATATGCTCTAGCATGTGTACACATGTGATACACAAATGTATATGTGTGCACATAAACATATATATATATATATATAGCATAGAGCTATTGGTCTCCATTTTGAGAGAGAGAGAGAGAGAGAGAGAGAGAGAGATGCCACCAAAAACGTTCTTCTCAACAAAAAGCAATGCCAAGGCTTAATCTAGATCCACTTTGAAATTTTTATAAGAGGCATTCAAACATTTATAAATAAAATCTAAAATTGTGTTTCTTGCAATTAAAGGGCAAGGTAAGATCCCAACATTGAGACATGAGGGAGGTAAGTCTCTCACGCATCTTAGAGAGGTCATGCTAATAGTGTGCTTTAAAGAGAGAGAAAGAGACTTACAAGCGTGTAAAAAACTATAGGACAATCATACTCAAACAAAGAACCTTTCACCTTTGGCTCTTCACTGTATCAACTTTACACTAGGCTCTTCATTGCCAACGCCAACCCGCGTGAAGTCACTCATGAGAAGCAGAGGCACATCTTTTTTAAAGTCTATAGGCACAAAATTTCTGATTCCCTGAAGTAAAATTTTATCCCTTTTGAACTTTCAGTGGACTTTCATCTCTCTCATCTCCAGTTCCGGTTGAATCCGGGTCTCCGCTCGATCTCGAAATCTTTCGACAAAGGTTCTGAACGGCAGAAAGTGGTCGCCTGATAATTGACCTCTTCGACTTGGGCATGCGCTGTTCTGAGATAATTACAGCATTTGTCTCCACTAGGTTCGGCATAGTATCATCAGTTTGGCCGATCGTAGTGTCTACTTTCACATATGTAGTGCGTTGGCCGAAGCGCTGGGGATCCGAGAGATCTGAGAAAGAGCGGCCACAGTCACACTGTTTCGTTTTATCGGCCTGGGGGGACTTCTCTGATAAAGCTTTTTCTCCCAATTTTTGAACGATCTGAGCCATGTGTTTTGAAAGGCTCCACAGTTCGAACTCATCGTAGAGAGATGTTCCACAATCCTTTATCAAGTTGGACGACAAATCGCAACCTGACTCTCTCATTGATTCGGCCTCAAACCGCGATCTGGGCCTGTTGCCGATGCAGTCTGATCTGGAGACAAATTTCCCTTCTACGATGTTCCTCATCGGGACTACTACACCGGCTGTGCGCTGGTACCATACCCATGCCGCTGCCTTTCTAGAAACTTCTGTGTCCGCGTCTCGGGTTCGGGTAGTGAATGCTTCTGAAGACTTCGGGAGGTTGCGGTAGTTGGGCTCAGAAGTGCGGCTGCTTCGGCTTCTTCGAAGAAGAGAGTTCATTGGAATACAACTCCGATGATTTGGAGCTAGGGGAAGGGCAGGCGTAGAGATGAAGATGCTAGAAAACTAGTGAAGCGGGGAAGGGCGGCTTGTGCAAAGTCAGGGAAGCGAAAGAAGTAATGCAGGAATGAGAAGAAGGGACGACTACGAGAAGGGAGGGACTATGAAGAAAGAGCGATGTAGCAGAGTAGAGTGAACATGGGCGCTTCATGAGAGGAATCCTTGAACTCGCAACGCAATTTTGGCATCACTACAACTAGCAAACGACAAGGAGTGACATATTTCCTCATCACTTGCGTGCAAACGCAACGTGGCTCCTCTCATTTCTTTCTTTACTCGAACTCCCACCTGTCCAGTTGACTCGAGAGTTCTCAGCCTTGGAAGTTGGCACCTCTATTCAAGGACCACTTTCCACCTAGGTGGTTTCCTCTTGACAATTAACAATACAGCTAAAAAGTTTAAAAACCAACTCATTCAAAATTTGCTCTTTTTACATGACCAGCCTAGTCCATGAAAAGCAAAGATGGCCTCTCCTTGAGCCACATGGGATTTCATTTGATCCAATGGCTCCCCGTCATCCGATTAGATATAGGTAGCTAGGAAAAGGTTGTTGAGAATGGTCACGTTTCTTGATTCTTGTGCACAATGGAGGCAAAACATAGACGCAGTTCGACACAAGGAAGAGAGGAAGGGAAGTTTCAACCATATCCTTTTGCCTTGGTGGTGCTTCTCTCCAACGGGATTGTTGAATTACAACCTTTATGTGGATTCTAAAGTGATTGTTGCTCTTTCTTGCGAAGACTCCAAAGCATTCAAATCTCTCTTGTTGTGTGTGTGACCTTCCTTTCTGATGGCTTCCTGTCCTCCCAATCGTTCCTCAAGGCTTCTCCTACAGTTATGATGATGCCATCTTCCTCTCTGGCTTCATCGACTTTCGTGTTGAATCCGTCGACCTCAGCTCTCACCTCACCCACCGCATCCAATTGCATACCCATTGTGTCTCTTCCGCCACGGACATCGTCATCACTGAATCCTCCATGGCAGTTGCTATGGCTGCCGTTGGCACTTGTAACAATTCATAGCAATCTCGATCTGGGGCTTCCATCTTCCGTGAAAAGAACATAAGAAAAACCTCAGCTCTGTTTCAAGAGGTCGATGTCTCTCACAGTATCACAAGGCTAGAGAATCCAACACGCTGGTTCTTCGTGTTGGCAACAAGCGCAGCCTGATCGCGTGACATTGACTTCTTAAATATTGATTGGATGAGAGATGATGACCACCGAACTCAACACTGCACCGGCAAGATGTAGCTTTAGCGAGGCCTTATAGACATTGGTACGCAGTAAGAAAGCTTTTTGCTTGTCGTTTCTAAGAAAGGACGTGTTGTCTAGCTATTGCACAGAACAGATTTGTCAAAGCAGAGAGAGTTTCCTCCTTCATACGTACCTTATCTAGGACTAGACGGAAAACTTATTGTGGGTGCTGCTATCGAGACTAGAGAAAGTGATAAGGAGAGGTTGCAACTGCTCACGAAAGCAGGCATTAATGTGGTTGTTTTAGACAGCTCACAAAGCAATTCTCCATAATATCAAAAGAAAATGCTAGCATTCTCTAAAAGTGACTAGCTACTATCAAGCTCGTCATTAGATAGAGGCAAGGGCTGACACACTACAAGTGGCCATGGGATTAGGTTCTATATGCACCATCCAAGAGGTTTGTGCCATGGAAAGAGGCCAAGTAAGTCTATTGTGTTTCCCCCCGTTAATATGGGTCTTTCTCTAGTGTGTAATTTTGATGGAGATTTTGGCTCTTCATAGTTTCGTGTGCCAGGTCCTCATAGACTTGCATGCATTTGAAGAATGCTATTGCTAAGAAACGGCAGTATACAAAACAACATTTGTAGCAAACAAAATGGATGTACCCTAGTCATTGTTTGCTTGGGTGTAGCCATTTTTGGGAGGTTCCGGGACTTTTCTATATATAGGTATCCTGCAAGGCCCATAACTTATGCATTGCTCAACGGAATTCGACAAACTTTGTCTTCAAGTTGTAGTACACATTCCAAACTTGGACATGAGAGCAAAAAATTATGGAATAAAAATTTGGAACACGACCGTTAAAGCATTACAAGTGCTATCTTGTATGTGAAGCATGCATCCTCGGAAGACTATAAGATATAGCAATTTATTCAAAAACATCAAAATTTTGTTCTATACATACATGTAACCAAATAATCATTCAAAAGAACACTACCTGAGCTTATCCTCAACCCAAGGACACACCTAAATGAGAGCATTAGGCATGGATTAACGGGTCTCCAATGTTATGCTATACCATTTGAGGGCATGCTCCATAACTTTTTTTGATTTGTTAAAAACCAAAACAGATTGAAAATTTGGAATCCAAACTAGTGGGACTACTACATGGTGTCTTAAAACATTGATAAGTGTTGCTATTGGTATCTAGATTTACCCTAAAATGGAAGCTGTTGGAAAAGTGTAATTTGTGCATGTGAAAAGATATTTTAATAAATTCAACACTATTTATAATTTTGAATTGTTTATTTTTCCATGCACTTGCTTGTTATATGGCTCATAAGCATGCCAAAGGTCATTGCATCAAACTCGATAGCGTGCCCTTTGGCCTATTTGTGTTTTGAAGAATTTTAGGCCACATTGCACTTGTTTGGGATATCCAATTTTGCTAACGTGCATCATCGGAGGGGGGAAAACCGACTGCTAAAATTTTACTACTCCCGCAAATTTTGAATTTTCACACCTCCCGCCCATCAAATCTTGGAAGATTAAGTACCTGCAACATGCCCCTGCCTTGTAACCCGCACACACCTCAACTTGACCTTGCGTAGACTTTGGTTTGCCATCGTCTTCTTTCGGGTAAGTTGTCTTATGTTCTTTGCTTGCCTCACAAGCTAGCTTCTCTCTATTTTGGTTTGGCATTGTCGTCTTGCACTCATCATCGCCATGGCAACATGCAACTCGCCATGGCTTGCAAGAGAAGCAAATAGAGGCTACAAGATAGAAAATCTAAAAATCTTGGTCAGGGCACAAGGAACAGAAGACTCCTTGCAGAGCAACAACAAGAAGCACTTGTAGATGCACACATTCAATCATTGCCATCAAAGCGAAGAAAACGAGTTGTGATGTCATGATTGGTGGTAGCATTCAAGGAAGCAACATCAGGCTAGTCAAGTAAATACTAGTCTCAAGTCTTCATAAGCTTTAGCCTCCTGCACCCTAAAGCTCATAGAGTGACAACCCTATCAACACCTCGTATTTTCGTGCCAAAACGTCACCACTATTGCAATGATCTACACTTAGATTGTCTCTCCTTTTCTTGCGTTCTGTTAAAGCCCATAGACTAATTGGATGGGGATGATTAGGCATTGCTTCCACTCTTCGTGGATATCTCCAGAGTTTCTCCAAATAACAAGGACATCTGTAGAAAGTAGATGACATGCAAGATGTTTAACGAGCACATCATACACATGCTTGATACAACGTAGGTCAGTGGTTGCCTAAACCATCTCGGTGGTTGTTTTTGATTGAGATTTGGGATAATTTACTTGTTTCATTTCTTGAGACAATACATGTCAGTGGTTGCCTAAACCATCCTGGTGGTTGTTTGTGATTGAGCTTTGGGATAGTTTATTAGGCTGGCCTGGACTTAATGTGATTGTCCTAAACCATCCTGGTGGTTGGAATATCATGCAACCGTGTGGTTGGTTCAGATCAAACACCAGAACCAGGCTTAGCTTGGACTTAATGTGATTGTCCTAAACCAACTCGGTGGTTGGAACATCACGTAATCATGGTTGGGTTAGCTCAAACATTAGTTATGTGATTGTCCTGAACCAGTGTGGTTGAACAGAAAGTAACAACAATATGTTTTGCAACAGAACAACAATATATTGTTATTTTACTAAACCAACCCGGTGGTTGGAATGCCATGCAACCATTATTGGTTCAGCTCAAACACCAGTGCGGTTGAACAGACATTAGTTGTTGACCACCTCGGTGGTTGAAATTATTGTGTTTCTTAGTACTTAAATTAGTTAAATTTAATTTCCACATACATTATTTTGTTGTGTTTTCCTCGTATTGCAAAAAGGGGCCCTGCATGTTGGGTTAGGAAATGGATTGTATCTCAATTTTATGGATCAGAATCCTAACATTTCAATTGGACAGAGGAGCTTTGAGAATTGGAAGCCTGGTACGTTAGGAAACTCAAAGACAAGGATGTTTATTGTTGCCAATTTGCCAAACACACATAGGCTTTGACCTATGCAAGCAAGTTGTGAATGACTTGAGATCTAGTCGTATTGGAGCATTGCTCCATGGGGATCGATGCCCATGTCTCCTTGAATGTGCAGTCTGTAGGCCACCTAGATCCTCATCATGTGTCGCAAGAAAGGCCACCTGGATCCGCATCATATGTCCCAAAAAACCACCGCGCTTGTTTTTAGTATATGGAAAACAACCACCATGCTTGTTTTTAGTTATCTTATGGGATGTCATGTATCCAATTGCATTTTCCTTGGTTGCACACAAGGAAAATAGCTCCCACAAACATGCTAGTTCTCTATAACTTTTGTGAGATTTAACCACCGAGCTGGTGAAATATTAGAAAAGGCATTTGGTGTCCCCTTTAGGCTGGTTCCCTTTAACTATTGTCAAATTTCAACCACCGAGCTGTGACCACAAATCCATGGGTGACCACAAATCCTAAACGAATGAATTGCATGCCATTGATCTTGTAATAATAGAAGCAAACCAATGCACTGGTGGCAATTAATATCCTAGTGTGCAACCAACCATTGCACTGGTGCACACTTATCCTGACCACTTATCCTGCACTACTGCTTTGCTATCTAAAACGAATTGTATTGTTGTCAAAGTGCTATACTAAAATAGTCCCCTTTAGGCTAGTTCTCTTGATCTATTATTAGAATTCAGCCATCACCCACAAATCCTAAATGCATTGCAAGCTATAGAATCGTACTGTATTATTAGAAAATGTCCATCAAATTATAAAGTCCAACTCAGGGAAACATTTTCAAATTATAAAGTCCAACTGAGTGAAGTAGTCATAAGAAAATAAAACCTTTGAATCCAACTAAATGCAACATTTTCAAATTACAAAGTCGAACTGAGTGAAGCAGTCATATTCAAGGACGCATAAATGGTAAAATTGAAGTTATATAGAAAATCCAAATGTATAGTCCCCGGGGGATTCACTCTTAGTACAAGGGGGACGTCACCTGCGTGCATGAACTTCAAGAAAACCCCCTATATACTGTCTATGTAGGATAATAAAACACCCCTATTGAAGCTTATAAGGATATCGCTAAAAGTGCACTATGCCCCCCCTTCCTTAAATCTACGTTCTTTCTTAATTATTTGGATTACACCATAAGAAAATTTAGATGATATAGATTAGACCATCTTCAAACATTCACCAATGGGTATTATTCATTTGTTTCCCTACCATGTCCTAAAACTAGCTATAGATCGGGCTTAGTTCATGTGCAATTGGTGCATGGCCGATTGTCACCAGTCAAATGTGCATGTGTGTACTTTTTATGTTTAGGGTGTAAAAACTTGTATTTCCCTATACTCCTCCCTCTTCCTCTCCAAAGATGTCAAGGCCCCCCTAACTTAAATTTAAGATTGAGAAAAATTAAAAAAGGGCCCCCACCCCTAATGTATAAGCTTATGCCACATTTCAAAAAACCCCCCTATTGTACACTCACGTGATATCATAAGTTTCCCCTTGTGAATCCCCCGGGGTATAGTCAGCCCCTAAAGTTATATACCCGGGTAGTATACAACCAAGTTTTACTCTTCTACATTTTGAAAAGAGACCACCATCATATCTAAGTATGGATAAATACAAAGACTTTTTTTTCAAAGGAGACAATTTACTACTTAACTCAAGTTCTATTGAAAAGTCAACTGTATTAGAGGGGTGGTCAGCCCCTAAAAAAGTTTCGGGTAATATATATCCAAGATTCCAAGAGATCAAGTCTAAGATCTTTGAAGGACTTTATATTTACGCAAGGATTCCAAGACAAGGGCTCGCAATTTGTATAGTGGGAGCCCCGACATACTTCGCAAACTGTGGGTTTTTATAGTATTGAAGGCCTTCCCACAGTTCCTCTTGCAATATGACGATCTTGTTAATGAAACTCTTGGAAACTCTCTATTCCTCCTCCAAGCAATCAATCTCATCTATGACAATCTTGGGTTGTCGAGGGACCCCTTGCAAAATGATTTCATCAAGCTCAGGACAAGCAGGAGGAAAAATGTCATTTCCTCTATGGCTTTCCATCTCTGTTCCTCCGTTGTTCCTTCACTTGAGACCTGATAAATTTTTAAACTAGTTTGCTCTCTCCTACTATCCAAGTTGTAATTTTTCACATATTCTAATCTATCAAATCAAGCCATCTTGACATGCTCAACAATGTAATCCAGTGAGATCTTTTACATCTTTGAAGACCCGTGTACCGATAGATTCCCCACACATTACATTGATGAATATGATAGGCTAGTTGTATGATAGTTAAGGCTAGATGAGGTAGGCACTGGCAACAAAATGCATTTTTGTTGGTTTAGTAGTAACAATGGCGGGCAGAAATAGTATGTGGAGCTACCCGAGCTCTGATACCATTTGTTGAAAATGGGAAGAGGGTGAGAGATACTCATCACATGATTGGAGACAAGAGCTGAGGCACAATAGCTGATGTTGATAGATGGTTAAATCGTAGCAAGTACATTATAGGCTGGGCAAGCCTTATCTTCCCACACTGACACCTCATAGATGAGGTCACACACAAGAGAATCTAAATCCTATAATCTAGGGGAGCAATCACACCTAGCACATGAGGTGGCACAAGTGGCCTCAAGACTCTTCACACTCACACAACTGTAGGACACTCCTCGGACTCTAGGACCACACACAGTAGGACTCCGATAGTTCCAACAACTCACATCTGACCACCTTGCAGTAGCCAAAGGATCATGGCACCAAGGGGAGGTATTGAGATATGGTGCCATGAGCACATAGATTAAAGGCTAAGGTATGGTATAGGAAAGAATTAAAGTAGCCACCCTAGGATGTGGACTACATGATGTAGAGATGTGGATCAAGGATATCCACAAGGAGAGATGTAGATCAGAGGATCCCACAGATGACTATTCTAAAGGCTCTCTCTATATAAGAAGCCTATCATGTATTGTTGAGTACATATTTGCAATAGATTGAGTGTTTGCTACCCTATATCTCTCTTGTGGTGCTTTGATCCTCCTTGATCCCTCACTTTGTCACTCGGGGGGGTCACTCATCATATGTAACCCTATCACGTGAGTTCAACAGAAGGATATTTTTTATTTCTAAAATTTACAGAAATAAATATACATAAGGGACTATTTAAAATAGTTTTAGAAAAAATTTACAGATTTGTATAGAAAAGGGGTACATTTTATTGATGAAAAATTTACAGATAAGGGATTTTAGAAATAGGCCTTGAACACACGTGGTATAGAGGGTTTATATATAGTGACCCCCCCGAGCTTTGTCACAAATTCCATGGGATACAACTCCCAGAAAAATCCAAAATTAAAGTTGTCAATGCCTACCAGAAGCGATAGGGATCTACCAAAGGAATATATGGTCTACCTTCAATCTAATCTCCCCTATCTTGCCACTCTCTCTTCTGATCTACTAACATCCCTACCTAACTCTAGTACTATCCTCCATACCTTTCCAAAAATCCATGCTAATCCATATTCCTTGCCATGCCTCTTTGCCCACGCCTCTCAATGCTATCGCCTAATCCAAGAATCTAACTCCTATCATCCAGTTACACCTAACTTTTTTCCAACACTTGACAATCCATCCCTTGAGGATTATCAAGTTGCTGAGTCAATTTGTCCAGCTCTCCCTCCACTTTTCTCCAACATCCCTACTTCTAACTTCTCGAAATCACTACTTGCTTCGACCTCAAGCTTTTCTTCTATAACATCGTGCTCTCCCCCAAGACCACATGTCCCTCCAAGCTCCCTTGAGATTTCTATGGAAGACACCGTTAATGATTCCATCAATGAGCTTCAAGAATTGGATAATCCAATACGCACACCCACAAGAGAGTTGCAACAACATACAGATAGGATTCCCATGCATGGTAATCCCATTGGTGGTTTTTGGAGAAATACTACAACCCCCACAAAATATAACCTTTAGTAAATCCCAAACAATCACCGTGCTTGTTTCAGTAAATCCCAATCAATAAATCCCAAAGAAGGGAAAATGTAAATCCGAAACAGTATACTAATCGCAAACAACCACCGAGCTTGTTTTAGTGACAATGATTGTGCATGAGGGACCATCTAATTCATAGGTTCAGATTAGCATTCAGTCAGAATTAGACTATAATAAAAATGATTGTGCATGAGGGACTATTTAATTCATAGTAGGCTTAGAATAGCATTGAGCTAGCATCAGACTGTAATAACAATGACTTTGCATGGGGGACCATCTAGTTCACAAGCTTAGATTAGCATTCAGTCGGCTTATCATGCTGTAATAACAATAGTTTAGAATGAGAACTATTGTTATTAGCCTAATGAACTGACTCAATGCTAATCTGATGTCATGTTTTGATCTTGCCTTTCTTCAGTTGATTGTAATAACAATGACTTTGCATGAGGGGCCATCTAGTTCACAGGCCCAATTAGCATTGAGTCAGAATCAGACTATACTAACAATCCATCTAATTCACACACTTAGATTAGCATTAAGCTTGAGATA
This sequence comes from Dipteris shenzhenensis, assembly GCF_047967505.1. Taxonomy (NCBI): domain Eukaryota; kingdom Viridiplantae; phylum Streptophyta; class Polypodiopsida; order Gleicheniales; family Dipteridaceae; genus Dipteris; species Dipteris shenzhenensis. The sequence continues at coordinate 4,933,001 of NC_141596.1, read as the reverse complement.
GACTGTAAGAACATATCAGACTATTAGAATTTTCCAATGATTGAGAAATTCTCCCATGGCAACCATCTAATCACACGTCATGGCTAGACGATGATGTATATGACCACCTACGCTAGGTCTAGGCTACCAAAAACAAAGCTGGGTGTATGTGCCACCGTTCCTCCCCCATCATCCCATTGAATTATTATGATCTTGGCTCCGATGACCAAGAAATTCTCCCATGGCAATCGCTCGTCATGGCTAGACGATGATGTAAATGATCGCCTAGGCCCCTCATCCCATTGAATTATCATGATCTTGGCTTTGATGACCAATAAATTCTAACATGGCAACAATCTAATCGCAGACCATGGCTAGACGATGATGTAGATGACTGCCTACGATAGGCTAGGCTACCAACCAAATCCAACAGGTGGATTGTAAGATCTTAGCAGTGATAGGCACCCGGAGTCACACAAACTGACATAAGAAACAAAGGGGAAAGAGTGGGAGGGTGGAAAGTCTAGCTATATAAAGGCCTTAAGGGCAAAGAAACAATTCACCGCACCTAGGAAAATTTCTCTCATTTCCCTTCCATGCTCTCTCCAAGTTCCCTTCTACCCCTATGATGAATCTTCTGCTACAACCTCGATGCCCCTTCATAATGATGCCCAAGTCATGGGCTCCATTTTTTGCCTTGGCTCTCCATCCTGCAACACTCCACCAGCTATAGCCATGCCCAAGGGAGTTGTAAGATGGGGAGCCAAGGGAAACGGGTCGTCATTGTTCCATCAAGCACTGGTAGAGAACACAACTTGGTGATGAGACTCTCGTAATTGGGCACAAACTTTGGAACTGTGAAGGAGAACTCAACTTGGTGATAATATGTAACACAGTGAGAGCATGCGTCATTGTGCTGGAGCTCACCACCAGATTGAGTCCCTTGTCCACTATCGATTGTTGTGCTCGATTGAGCTCACTGCCAAGTTGAGTTCTCTCTACTAGTGCCTTGAAACAAGTTTCTATGAAGAAGGCAATTCCTTGAAAGAGTTGAAAGAAAAACCTCATGACCAAGGGAGTTGCAGGATGAGGAGCTAAGGGAAACAGGTCGTCTTTGTTCCATCAAGCACTAGGAGAGAACTCAACTTGGTGATGAGCCTCTTGTAATTGAGCACAACCTTCGGCATTGGGAAAGGACAACTCAACTTGGTGATCAGCTCTAACACACCAAGATCATGCATCAGTGTGTTGGAGCTCACCACCATATTGAGTTCCTTGTTCGCTATTAAATGTTGTGCTCGATTGAGCTCACTGCCAAGTTGAGTTCCCTCTTCTAGTGCCTTGAAAGAAGTTGCTATGAAAAAGGTCATTTCATTACGAGGTGTTTGTATTGTCCCTTGCATACAAGGAGTAATAGGACTACATTTTCCTTAGCTTGTAACTAAAATAGCACTAAAATAGCTCCAAATTAGGAGTATATCCTTGGTTTAGAACTATTATAATTCCAATACCCAGTGCGATGGATTAGAACTATAATAATTCCAATAACCAATGCGGTGGTTGTATGGAAACTTCAAAATAGGAGTCTATTATCCTTGGTTTAGAACTATAATAACTCCAATAACCAGTGCAGTGGTTTAGAACTATAATAACTCTAATAACCAGCATGGTGGTTGCAAGGAAACTATCATAAATTGCAAATGTCTACATTTTGCTTATCTTGGAACTAAAATAGCTCCAAGAACGTGTGTGGTGGTTGAGAAATTGTTGCACGAGAAGTAATACGACTAAAATATCTCCAAAATAACACTATTTTCCTTGGTTTAGAATTGAAATATCTCCAACATCCAGCACGAGGTTTGCAGATATGGACCTTGAGGGGTCCCCTTTAGAGATTGACATGCCAACGTGGTGGTCTCTCCATGCCAACATCATTGCTTGAACCAACATGGTGGTCAGCACAACAAAAGATTGTGTTGCACAGCGATAGATGGCGAAGCCACGCAATGACAGGTGGCAAGGTAAAAGTTTTGTGCTGTAGTTAGGCCAATGTGGTTGTGCTCAAATGAGCACAGTGGTCAGCGCAACAAAAGTTTGTGTTGCACAGTGATAGATGGCGAAGGTGCGCAATGACAGATGGCAAGGCAAAGGCTGAGTGATGTTAGCAACAATCTTTGTGCTCACGAGTGAATGCATATATTGCCATTTGCCCAGCTCTGTGCTATTGACCATGATAAGATTTTGTCTCATTATTATACAAGTGCGGCAATCATGATGTCGAAAAAACTTTCAGCAAGAGCGTAGGTCCATGCAAAATTCAAAATCTCACCCACCAACGTGTCGCGTCGCGGCCCAAAATGGCCCCTAAAATAGTTTCATGATTGGCTACACCCAAGTAAACGTTGACCCACCTATAGTTGCTGATGGCGGTATTGCGAACTCAGGGCATATTGCCAAGGCTCTTGTTTTGGGTGCTTCTATTGTTATGATCAGGAGTTTTCTTGCTGGTACTGTAAAGGCGGAGGGTTGATTACTTTTATTAGGTCTTTATTCGATATTTCTTTCCTTTTCATCCTTTGAGGTGCTTCTACTTGTATAAGCTATATATATATAAGAATTTTTACTTATACCTATGTGCATGTAAATACTTCTATAGAGAGCTTTCATAGAAATACAAAAGAGTTTTTGTATTGGCAAGATTGATGAGAATGCTTGTTGAAAATGTTAGGTGTAAGTCATTTGGGTTTGTAGCAAGAAGACATAGAGTAATTATAGAGCAGTTTTGATGCTTACAATTGTGATAGTGACCATTGAAAACCTTATGGGTTAATGCTCTGAGAGTGTTATAGAATAGTACATGTTACCCTTGTTTTTTCAAGTAGGGGGTTTCCAATACATGCTTAATGCCACAAGGGAATATTGGCAAGGTAAAAAATAAGGAGGGAACAAGATTATGATAGTGTAGGTAAATGGGCAAATATTTCCCCATATAGAGTTATAAATATTAGCTGTGCTACCACTTTTAAGGCAAATCTATCAAATTTGAGGCTCTCAAAATTAGCCCACCATTATTCTTGGGCTAATTTATCAAATTTAAAGCTCTAAATATTAGCCCAACCAACTTGGAAAAGCCTCTAAATTAGCGCTTGGGCTAAAATTCGCCCCTAATTTTTTCCCTAAACACTGGCTGTCTCAAAACGTTTGTTGCAAATTGCAAATAGTAAACTAGAAGGTGTCCAATTCTGGGAACATTGGCTGTCTCGAAAGTTTGTTGCAAGTTGCAAATAGTTGAGTGCTCACCTATCCTCGAGGAGCAATCATCTTGAGCCTGAGATATTTTTGTATCTACTGAGCTAAGTATAATCACCAGCAACCTATTTGATCATGGCAAGCTTGTGGGACGATGATCGCATTTTGCTAAAGTCCTTCATGGGGTTGCAATATGAAAAATCCCTGCAGCTTGAATCAGAACAATCCCATTAGTTGTTTGTCTACACGTATTTAGATGTGGAAGAATTTGGTAAGCCTATAAATCTCAATTGATTTTTTTCTGAAAACATAGTGCTTATAGAACATAAGCAACATGTCTTTAACAATAGAACTCATCAAAGGAAATGTAGTGTTAACCATCAAGGCAGGAGACTTTACATTTTTGGAGCTTAATTGAAATGGATCATTTAGCACAAATTATGGGCTCTTGTTTTAAACTTTTCTTCATTTGAAAATCAATTGTTGAACCCTTGTTTACAATTAGAAACCAACAAAACTCTCTTGAATCTTTGTCATATCATGTTTGCATGGTCCTCACTTGCCCATGATGTACCCACCCAAACCATTGCAGCAGATGACAGATTTATATTCTAACTTGGAGAGTAGCTTTAGAAAAGAGTCTCTGTGGAGACAAATTACATAACTAAATTATTGCTTTGCAAGATCACTCTAGTTGCCGTAAAGCTATAGTCTTGTAATGAAAGTTGTATATCAGCTAAGCTTCAAACTCAAGCAACAACATAAATATGAAAGTTTCTGGTAGCTACCAGAGATGATGAGCTATAACCAGGGCCAATATGCTAGCCCATTTGACATCCACAAACAATTTTCATTCAATCAATGGGAGTTAGATCTTGCCCCCCAAATGACATTGTAGGAATGCTGCTTAGCCAGTCCTATTTTGGTAGAATTTTCTCATAACTCAAGATATCCACCTCTCAATTAAGTTTTATGTCTAAATTGGATTTCTCTTCCCATGACATATGCAGTGAAGGACATCTGCACCTTTATGCAACCAACAATAACATTGGTTTGGAAGGGCATCTTATCCACCATTGCCACTGCAAGTAAATCAACCATACAAATATATTGCTCAATAGTTGGGATAATTCCATACTGATAGTTCATAGAATTAAAGTACTTCTGGCCCTTTTACACTAGACCCATATGAATGAACCCAGTGAGAATACTAAGGAATGTGACCCCATTTGGCTATATATCTTCTTGCCTCATTCTCTCAAACAAATGAAAGACAAGTTCACTCTTTCCTTGGTGAGCATACCCTCCAATCAATGCACCCCATGATACAAGATCCCTGATTGGCATGCCCCCCTCATGCAATCTTTGTTAATATGAATAGTAGCGGCAAGATAGCATTGCTCATTTCAGGATTGGTGCTCGAATACAAGAATCTATGCTATGTAGAGCTGAAAAGTATATTGGAAATGGTAGTAGTCACATTACAGGCATCAAGATACTTCTATGGCATCTTGTAGAGGATGCAAATGTATCGGTCCATTAGAAGAACTAATAGCGATGTATGCAATTCTAGTCGTTCCCCAAGTAGTGCTTCATTGTTTTTCTTGCACTTTTTATTCATGACAACTGCTCCTCCATCTCATGCCACAATAGACAGATAGTAGGTATCATAGTTTGCACGATAAGATTCATACTCTTTGAATGATGATGATGAAGAGTCCTTTCGTTGATGGTCTGTAGTGTGCACTACTTAACATCCCTTTGAAGCTGTTGTATTTGGCCGCCACGGTGTACTAAGTAGTATAGTTTTTGAAATCTCAGTGTAGGTACCTCCTATGTTCTATTGTAGCAATCCTATTGGTATCTAGACTCATCTTTTTATTGGGGTTTTCTTTAATGCATAAAAAGCTAATGTCTTGGTTTTCTAGTTTTGTTGGGAAAGAGAGTGCAGGTTTACTCTTTGGGTTACCGTTATTTTTTGTTGCAATGGTTTCATTGTTGGTCTTTTTCCCGATCACCCTACTACTGCTGTCGTTTTTTGTTACAAGGGTAGCAATGGTAATAGAATGGGATCAGGTCCCACAAATCTACCTTCGAGTGGATCATACCCCACGGAGGCCAGACACTACTTAGCTTCAGCACCAACTCTTCCATGTACTACCTATGTGACACTCCAAAAATATAAAACAAGAGAGCATGAATGCTCAAGGGAAGAGCCTCCTAGTTCATTGAGACACATACAAAATATCTTTAGGTAGTGCAATGAAATGGAAAGTTGATATCTCCTTGAGCCATGTGTCATGGTGTCATGGTTCTCTCAATAAAAAATATTAGTTCTAAATGTTTGGGGAATGGCAAGAAAATACATATTATTTCCCAAAGGGTATGCAAGTTGGCCGATCTATCAAAACATATCCTTCTCTTTCTTTTCTTGCATTCTGTCTAGCTACAAAAACGCGAATGTCCTTAGGGACTTGTGCTGGGTAGTTTGTGAATATAAAAGTGATTATCCTCTCCCACTCGCGTACTTTGTCTTCTACGTTACACACTGGGGGAAAATATAGAGAGTTTGTTAATCTATTCGATCATATGAAGGGCTAGAAGGCAAAGCAAGGTTGTGGAGCTATAGACCATATGAGCTCGTTGAGGCCCCATTAGGGAGGCACAAGTGGCTTTTTTTAGCCCAGATTATGGGTAAAAATGGATAAGAGATGGGGGGTTTAAGGCCCCAAGGCCTACATTGATAAGCCAGCATACTGGCCAGTCGGCTAGTTAAGAGTATAGTTGACAAATTATAGACTGGGTCAGCCAATCTATGGAGCAGTTCAAGCTGTATATTAGGCCAACGGATGCAGGCAGCCAAAGAAAATTTTAGGAGGAGAATTTGTTCTAATAGCAATGCATAGTAATTAACCGTAAGGCAATGACAAGATAATTGGGGCAAATTGTAAAAGCCACGAGTCACCAACATGATCACACACTCCTACCATCACCATCAAAACTGGCAATCAACGAAAGAAGCAAATGAGCAATAGAAAAAGACCTATGTCGAAGTAGTGTGAAAGTACTCATGTAAAACATGACGATGTTAACTATTGTTGCTAATAGGAACTTCTTGCAAATGATTGCCCTCGTCTAATTTAGATTTGTGTTTGAAATGATTTTATTTTACCTATTTTACTTAGTCCATGCCAAGATTTCTTGGCTATAGTATTAGTTGGGACTGATCAAGCAAACCCAATCGCAAGTTTTTGTACTGGCACATCAGGGCTTGAGTTTGACACCAATGGAGTAGCCTCCTATTGTACATATTGGGGTGACTATAAGGCCATTTGCATACCAGGGTTGGGGTCCTATTTTGGACTACATTTCTCTTTACTTTGGTCACTTATATGGCTATAACTAACCTTCCTCTGCATATAAGTCAGGGCTTGAATCAACAAGAAATTCCCTTCAAAACTTACTTTAGCATGTTCCTGGAAGAACATTTTGTTAAAGGTTTCTAATTCCGCCCATTAGTCTTCTAGCTACGGTAGTGTTTGACGTGGAGTAATTGTGGTAGTTGTAGGTGATTTGTATAGATTAATAACCTTTGGAGAGGCACAACGGGTTGCTGAACTTAGGACTAATTATCCAAAGTTCCATTATAGACTTGGATCATTCTTTGAATTCTTGGGTCCCGAATCTTAGCCTCCAAAATGTATTACGGAAAAGCGAGATTCTCAAGAACTCAAAGAATGTTTTGGAGTGGGGCACAATGACACAAGTTTGCTTAATGTCTGTGGTGATTGTTGAAGCTTCACGTGGGTGGGACCTCCAAGAGAAAAGAGAGAGGAAAGAGAGGAAAAGAGAGAAGGAAAGAGAGGAAAGAGAGGAAAAGAAATAAGGAAAAGAGAGGAGAAAAGAGAGCAAAAGAGAGAAGGAAAGAGAGAAGAAAAACAGAGAAGGAAAAGAGAGGAAAAGTGAGGAAAAAAGAGAAGGAAAGAGGAGAACTTGAGAGAAAAAGAGAAAAGGAAAGAGAGAAAAAGATAGGAAAAGGGAGAGGAAAAGAGAGATAACTGCTTCAGCCCAAAAATAATCAGGCATGTTTTTCTCATTTAGGATCGCCCGTCCTACTTCTACAATATGCCTGTTCTTCCTTTCTGCAACCCCATTCTGCTGAGGGGTAGACCTGCATGAGTACTTCCTTTGAATTCCCTGTTCTTTCAGATATTCACAAAATTCTTCTGAAAAGTACTCTCCCCCTCCATCAGATCTTAGCACTTTAATATGCACACCTTTCTCTTTTTCAACCATGGCTTTAAAAGCCTTGAAATGGCTGAACACTTCACTTTTGTGCTTCATAAAATAAATCCACACCTTCCTAGTGTAGTCATCAATAAACGTCACATAATAATGGCATCCACCAATAGAAGCAGCTTTGGTTGTCCAAACATCTGAATGGATCACTTCCAAAGGTCTTCTGCTCACCTTAGCATTTTTGGGAAATGCATGTCTGGCCTGCTTACCCATTTGGCATGCTTCACATACCTTTTGCATTCCCTCAACTCTGAATTTAGGCAAACCTGCAACAATGTTTTTCGTTTGCATAGATTTCAGCCTTTGTATATTCACGTGCCCAATGCGCTTGTGCCATATCTCAATATCTGCAATGACACCTCTCCCATGCGCAAACATAGCAGCTTTCACCTCAGGCATATCAACATCCAAGGTGAACATTCTTCCATTTTTTTTGCCTTTCGCAACCAAGCGGCATTTATTTTTCAAGTCCTCAACAAAGCATCCATCAGGATTAAATCTAACCTGCAGACCTTGCTCAACCATCTGGCCAACTGAAACCAGGTTCTTAGTGATTTTTGGAACATGAAGTACATCTGCCAAGTACTTTGTTTTGCCATCCTGCATAGCCAATGGCACTTTACCAACCTGCGTAATTGGGTGCGCAGTATCATCACCTGTTTCAACATAACCTCGCTTATCCAAATTTCTGACATCATGAAACCACTCACCATGACTGGTCATGTGGTTAGAGGCACCTGAATCAACATACCAAACATCATTGCAAGCTGCAGCATCTCCTGACATGGAGTTAACCATATGCTGCATCACAAAAAGGTGCTCATTTCTGTCGTCACCATGCCCACTTGATGATGCATAGTTGCTTTGCTGCAACTTTCCACTTTTGATGTCATTCTGCTTTTTATAGCATGTATTCTCCTTGTGTCCAGGCTTTCCACAATAATAGCATTCTGTGCTGCTATTTACTTGCTGGTTCCTTTGCCATGAACCACGGCCTCTTTGGCTCCCCCTGCCTCTAGAACTACCACGTCCTCCTCCATAGGACTGGTTTTCTTGTTGTTGCTGTTGGTTCTGATTTCCTGCACGGCCACCAGAACGGCCTCTTCCTCTACCCCTGCCTCTACCTGTATTCGAGTAGAAAGCAGTCTCTTGAGTAGTTGAGGTGGCTGAACCACCATTCCTTTGCTCTTCACTCAGCAAGAGAGCAATAAGTTCCTGAAAATCAGGAAATGTTTCACGGACTCCAATGGATGTCCGAAATTGTGCATAATCTTTCCCAAGACCATTCAAGGTCACGGACACTAAGTCCTCATCATCAACAGGTGCTCCAATGGAGGCAAGAGAATCTGCAAGGCCTTTCACCTTCAAGGAATACTCATTTATATTCATATTTTTCCTTTGCACATTGTGCAACTCCTGCTTTAGCTGCATCTTTCGTGCTTTGGTATTTGTGCTATACAGCTTCACCAATGTATCCCATGCCTCCTTAGGCGTCTCTAGATCCTGTATATGCACAATCATAGAATCTGAAATGCTAACGGACAGCCAATACAGGCATTTTCTGGCTTTTTCATGCCATTCTTTAAAGGCCTTCAATTCAGCAGGAGTGGGAGCAGCACCCAAAACTGGTTCTGCAGTTTCACCACTGATGTAATCCCAAACTCCCTTTCCCATAAAGAAGTTTGTCATCCTAAACTTCCATGCTTGGAAGTTGTTCTTGTCAAGCTTCTCACTGACAATGGTAGACAGATTCTCAGACATTTTACAAATCACGAATCGCAACAGCAACCTGTAAACACAGCAAATGCCTCAGAAGGGCAAATAGCAAAACTTCTGCAAAGAGCCTCACAGGGGCAGATCTGCAACACTGACGAAAGTGGTATTTCACCACACAGTCACTTCCTCGTGACGATTTTGCATCAACAGGCAATAGGCATGAATCTGCAACTCCCAATATCTCTGCACATAGGCATACGATGCAATTTCTGTGGCACCTTTCCACCGACTAGCCGCGCGGTGGTCGCACAGCAAAAATAGGGCCTTTTTTGAGTGCCTGCGAAGAACTTCCGCCTTCAAAACGGGCCCCGAAACGGCCTCAAATTAGAAAAATAAAGTCACCAAGGGCTTCGCCCTTACCCGCAGCATATAATGCGCTCTCGCCGCACCGCGAAGGGCCTCTCAATCTGAAGCAGTGCACTCCTGCACTTCTGGCTGTGCTACCTGCAGAGATTTGCTCCCAAACTCGAAATAGGAAAGCTACACTGGTCCTCTTACCAGGACACCAGAAACTTGGCTAGCTTTCTTGAGCTCCTTACCACGAACAAGGCTCTGATACCATGTAAAGAATAAGGGAGAGAGATAGGAGACTCAAGTTCAGCTTTCTTCACAACACACAAAAGAGAGAGGACACAAGGTTGGAGGGTGAAGCCTTTCTTCACTTTTGCACACAACAACAATACAATAGAAGAGGGAAATACCCTATATGTCAAAACCTAGAATACGTGGTTCATATGTGAACCCAAACCAAAAACATACGTGGTAGTCTAACTACACCACGAGTACAACTAACATAGGCGGTGACATAAATGATAGTCATCCAGGAGATATGTCGGGGATAGAGCTTGATATCTCAACATATGCATTTCTGCAACCTTGAATTTAGGAAATCCTGCAACAATATTTTGGGCCTGCATTGATTTAAGTCACTATACATTAACATGACCAATGCGTTTATGCCAGATATCAATATCTGCAACTACACTGGTCCCATGTGCAAACATTGCTGCACTCGATTTAGGCATGTCTGCATCCAACGTAAACATCCTGCCCTTCTTCTTCCCTTTTGCTATCAAGCGACCATTATTTTTCATATCCTCAACAAAGCATCCATGAGGATTAAATCTGACCTTCAAGCCCTGTTCAACCATTTGACCAACAGAAACCAAGTTCTTGGTGATGTTCAGGACATGAAATACATCAGATAGGTATTTCTTTTTCCCATCCTGCATAGACAAAGGAATTTTACCAATCTGCACAATAGGATGTGCAGTATCATCACCAGTCTCCACGAATCCTGGTCTTTCCATTTTCCTTACATCCTGCATCCATTCTGCATGACCTGTCATGTGGTTTGATGCACCTGAGTCAACATACCACATATCATTTCTTTCTTCTGCACTTGTCACAGAATTGGTCATGTGCCTCCCCATGCCTCCTTTGGCGTATTTGCATCCTGAATATGCACAATCATGGAGTCCGAAATACTGATAGATAGCCAGTACGTAACTTTCCTGGCTCTCTCATGCCATCCTTTGAATGCCTACATTTCCTGTTGACTGGGAACATTAGGAAGAACAGGTTCTTCTTCATTTCCTGTAATGAATTCCCAATAGCCTTTTCCCATCAAGAAATTCGTCATTCTAAACTTCCATGCCTGGAAGTTGTTCTTGTCAAGCTTTTCAGTGACAATCTGTGAAAGAGAATCAGATGCCATTACAGAACACTGCAAAAAATTCTGTCCCTGCAAGAAACACAGCTTCTGCCTCACACGGGCAAATCTGCAAAATTGACAAAAGTGGTATTTGACCACACAGTCACTTCCTAGTGATGATTTTGCATCAATAGGAAATAAGGATGATTCTGTAACTCCCTGTATCTCTATGCATAGGCATGCGATGCAATTTATGTGGCAACTTTTCACCGATTTGCAGAGCAGTGGTCGCACAACAAAAACCGAGCCTTTTTCTGAGCGCCTGCGAGGAACTTTCGCCTTCAAAATAGGCCCCGACATGGCCTCGAATCAGAGAAATAAAGTCACCTAGGGCTTTGCCCTAACCCGCAGCATATATTGCCCTCTCGCCACACCGCAAAGGGCGTCTCAATCCTAGACAGTGCACTCTTGCACTTCTGGCTATGCTGCCTGCAAAGATTTGCTCCCAAACTCGAAAAAGGAAAGCAACACTGGTCCTCTTACCAAGACACCGTGAAATTGGTTTGCTTTCTTGAGCTCCTTACCACAAACCAGGCTCTGATACCATGTGAAGATAGTGGGAGAGAGGGAAGGAGTCTCACCTGTGACTTTCTCACATACATAATGGGAGAATACACACAAAGGTGGAGGATGAAAACAGTTTTCCTCTTCTTAGTTATGAAAGCCAAAGGAACTCTAGTACAAAGAAATAGAAGAACCCTATATGTGGGTCTCAAACCAAACTTAGCTAACTAAGGTGGCATACTAACTGAGCCACGAACTAGAGTAGATAAGGATAGCTGTCATCCAGCTATTATTCATGGGCGGTGTACCAACCGCATCTGCAGCTAATAAGTCGGTGACATAAATGCACAACGGTCCTCGGGGGGGTCACTCATCATATGTAACCCTATCACGTGAGTTCAATAGAAGGATTTTTTTAATTTCTAAAATTTACAGAAATAAATATACATAAGGGACTATTTAAAATAGTTTTGGAAAAAATTTACAGATTTGTATAGAAAAGGGGTACGTTTTATTAATGAAATTTTTTACAGATAAGGGACTTTAAATACAGGCCTTGAACGCACGTGATATAGAGGGTTTATACATAGTGACCCCCCCAAGCAACGGTCACCCTAGCATATCACAAGTGGAGCTCGATATCTCAACAATAGATGCATCTTGCAAGAGGTGTGAGAGCACAATGAAAGAAAAATGGTAGATCTCTATTATGATTGTCAGAGAGAGACTCTCTCTTATAGAAAGGGGGAGAAGGTTATACCTTCCCTACATAGTGGCAATCAGCCCTACATCAGTGGGAATCAATCCCTACATCAGTGGGATTGCCTTTGTCTTACATCATCACTTAGGTCACACACTAGACACATCATAGCACTTGATGTGCCTTTACAACACACACAAACACACATGTGACTCCCCTAGATGCACACATGCACCATAGAGCAAGCCCTTGATCATACTTACCCCAACACTTTCAACATACACTCACGGTGGTTCGCATTTGGTGTTCAACAACCAAATTTTGCTGAGGCATATGTGGTGTCATCATTTGTCGCTTGATCCCTTTGCTCTTGCAAAAATCTCCAAACTCTATAGAAACAAACTCACCACCACCATCCGATCTGATTTGCTTCACTTTTCATTTTATAGGCATCTTATCGCACAAGTCAACATGCACCAACTCTAGAGGAGCATTTGCTCTATTCTTGCTTTCTTGTGGGAATGCCTTTCTCTATTGCTTGCCCATCATGCAAGCTTCACATGGTTCTTTGATTTCTGCTACTGTAGGTAAGTGAGCAAACATACCTTGCTTTTGCATCTCCTTCAGCACTGCAAATCGGATGTGGCCGAATATTTGGTGCCAAAGTCTACTTGTGCCCACTCCAGCGGTGGCTGTAAGAGCACTTAGCTCATACAAGTTGTTCCTCCTTACTCCTGTGCTAACAAGATTGCCTGCACTATCCAAAATTTTTGCTCCTGTCTTGTTGATCCTCACCTCATGGTCAAGGTCAGCTATGGAAGAACTTGATAGCAGATTTCTCTTGATTTGTGGAACATACAACACATTAGATAGTATCTTAACATCTCCATTTATAGAAACAAATGAAACTGTACCTATACCCTTAACAAGACATTTTGTATTATTTCCAACTGTCACAGTGATGGGTTCCTATAGAGGCTGTATGGAACAATATAGACCTTCTTGCAAGTCATGTGATGGGAGGCACCACTATCCAACACCCATGAATCAGTGGTTGAAGCTTCTTGAACTAAGGAACACTCTTCCTCAATGGCCAAAAATAGATCCAACTCTACTTTCACTGTGTTAGCTGTCTCTTTCCCCTTATCTGTCTTCTGCAGGGTACCATTCTTTTCATCTACTTTCTTGACCCGACAATCTGCAATCACATGGCCCTTCTTCTTGCAGTAGAAGCATTCTCCGTGAAACTTCTTGCCGCCCTTCTTCTTTTTGTCACCCCGCTAGTAGAGGACTCACCTTTGGTGGAGGAACCAACTTTGCCTTTCGCAGTGGCAAAGAAAGTAGCATCCCCATTGCCGCCTCCATCTTGAGCTTTAAGCCTCAATTCCTCCTCCATAAGTAAAGCACATAACTCCTCAAATTACAATGGTTGGGGTCTCACCTGAGTGTTAAGTGCTGTTACCAGTCCATCAAACCTTGGTGGACATATTCGGAGACACCCCTGAACTAGCTCGTTGCTAGTCTTTTGTATCCTAGCACCAGCCATCTGGTCATGCAAATTTTTTATTCGGGTTATGAATGCCTCTGCTATCTCTCCTTCATCAAACTTCTCAGCTGTGCTGTGAGTTGATTCTCTAGGTTCTAGATCCTTGTTTGATTCTGCATCTCATACTGACTCTTCAATATGTTCTAGGCCACAATTGCCTTAGATGTATGCTGAATCAAGGTCAAAACACTATCAGTAGTACTTGTAACCAGGGCAAACAGAGCATCTGCGTTCTTGCATTTCCAAGCTTGTAGAAGGTCAGCATTAGGAGGTATCGTACTCCCTGGATTTGTTGGGTCAGGGGTTCCTTGTGGTTCTGGGTCAGAGTCCCTAGTACTGTCTCCAGAAGCTCATACGAATCCAGAATAGCAGTAATTTTAAACTTCCATAGAGTGTAGTTCGTACCATCTAGCTTGCCTTCAGTGAACGCTGGTGGGCGAATCTGCAACACCTGGATTGTTGGTGCAATTGGTGCAGCTGCAGCTGCTGAACTCGAGCCACTTCCTATTGCCATCACTCCGTATGCTATTGAAGCCCTCGCCTCTCTTCTACTCTTTGATCCTTAGAGCCGCATAGGCTCTGATACAGTGTTAAATTACACGGCGCAATAGAACAGAAACTTAACAAAGAACAGCATGCGATTTTGGTTCCCAAAAACTGTCGGTATTACTGTGGGTATATAAAAGCAAAGAGTCGGTATGGACTCACTATGGCTATCAGTATATAGTAATGCCCATACCAATGAAACAGGGTTTTCTGGGGTTTTATGGTTTAGGGTTTGAGGAATTTGGATGTTTGGGTGTTTGACTTGTCTTGGGGGGATGTTTGTTGGATGTGTGCAAGGGGAGAGGATGAGTAGTGATAGCTCATCAAATAGGGGGCCCCTTGCCAGGATTTTGGAGTGGCTTCATGAAAGATTGCCTTGTCCTTGCATGCATTACAGGCAAGGGGTTTGTCAAATCAACATCGTATTGTCATGTGCCACTTGTAGATGTAGAGAGAGGCTCCACCAGAGGAGAATGTATGTCAACATGCTAGTGTATCATCACTAAACCAATGATATTTGAATGATTCAAGGATATTTATATTGCTTGTCCTTGTTGCACACACTAACCTTGCATCATTATATGATACAGGATGAGGAGAGCAATAAGGGAGCACAACCACCACCCTAGTTTGATCAAGATGATCTCGAGGATGATCCTCTAGAGGAGAATGAGGGTATGGCAAACATGATGGATTCATGATGGTGCGAGGATGTCAAAACTACAAGCTTGCCTCTCGATATGAATTTGCAAGCAAAGTATGGATGGTCAGACACAAGTGTCTCAGCCTTGATGAGGTTTTGGAAATCCAACCAAAATAGAGTCCAATCATATTATGATAGTACTGATGAGTTGAACAAGTTGTTGTGTAGTTCATGGAACAATACACATAGACCAACAATCTTAGGTTTATCAATGTTCATACCATGGTCAGATACAAGTGTCTCAGCCTTGATGAGGTTTTGGAAATACAACCAAAATAGAGTCCAATCATATTATGATAGTATTGCCAAGTTAAACAAGTTCTTGTGTAGTTCATGGAACAATACACATAGACCAACAATCTTAGGTTTATCAATGTTCATACCATGTTCAAACACAATGAAAATGAACATAAGATTGATATTTTATGTATGCTCTAAGTATTATGACTTTTTTTTCAAAATAAATGACATCATACATGAATCTAATTTTGGCTACTTTGTGTTTCTTTCATGTGTTCTCAATGGCCTTGTAGGTTTGCATTATCTATAGAAGTAGCACTATACCAAGCAATCAAAGATAACATTTTTGCATCTGAGATAATCAAAGTATAACACAAACATGAGCACAAAACATAACTGAAAGCATCAATGAAAGGAAAGGATTCTAACGAGAGAGAGATATATATTGATTGCAGGTGTATTAATGATATTGAATTTCTATTCAACAATATAAAACATATTAGGGGAAAATCTAGTCATGTGTTACTAGTCTCCCAATCAATTTGAAAATTTTCTCACTTTTCCCAATCCAAGTTACTCTCTCCTGAGGGCATCTTGTTCTCAAATGTTGCAATACAACTATCCTTGACCTTGTGACAAACCTTCTCCATCCTTACTCATCTCAATTGCCGACAAGATGGACAGGAGCTAGAGTCAAAATAGAATAATTAATGGATCATAGCTGAAAATCTCTTTCGCTCATTACTCTACACAATCTATTGATGTCTTCATAGGGTTATTGGGTGCCCCACATATTACAAAGGTAATCAAGGACAAAAATCCTTAGACCTAATGTCAAACATTGTATCAGAGATCTACAATAACCTTGGATATTCCAAGAATTACTTGCCGGTGGACCTACCAATCTAACATGGTGAATACATTGAACAATACCCCGCCCTCCCCCATCATGCCCTTTCTCCAAGCCATACAAGGGAGTTTTAAGTAGTGGGTTGGAACACACCTTAAAATGTAGAGCATGGGACTCTCATTGCTTAAAAAATAGCCCTATCTATGAGATAATATTGGGAGCAAGAGAGTTCAAAATGAGGGGTATTTTTATTCTTCAGATGTACATAAATATATCTATAATGGGGTCAATTTTATGCACCATTCCAAAATTAATAAGTAAGGTGCTTTTATTACCAAAGCCTAGAAGTCAAATATCTTGAACTTTTCATTTTCAAAACACCTACATAAAGCAAACCCTTTTGAAATGGAATTGAGAATGGGGTACCTAGTAAATGTGTAGTCTCCGGTAGTGACTCAAGTGTTGTGGGAGAGTAGTCAAGAGACAAAATAAGGGGAAGGCAGATGAGTGGCATTCACTAAATGCAAGAGCATGAAGAACATAAGATACAACTCTTGAAAAGCAGAGAGAGCTTGTATTCCTATCTGACTTGCATACAAGAACTAAAGACCATAGTAAAAATTTTGGCCTTTTCTCTATAGCACCTTTTGAAGGGAGGGCCAACCCTATGCTCTCATTCTCCTCCTGCCTTATCAATTATATTATTCTTAGTTTTATAATTCAATTAGGATGATATGGCTCCAGGTCAATTCCTAACAAAATCCTTAGGCACATAGAACATATTTACTTGATTGCACGGGAAGGCACAATATGCAGCAGTGTCAATCGAGGTGGTTAACATGACTCCCTTCTTGTTCAACCTTGTATCAAGTATGGTTGAGCCATCCTGAGGACTCTGTAGCTTGAACGATAGACTGTAGATAGAATAACCATTGTGATACTCTATAAAAAGATGGTGCGGCTCCCAAAAATGCATTTAATGCATGTCTTCAAAAGTTTGTACATGATGTGTGTGTAGATTGTGGACATGGAGGTACATGCAGACCATCTGATGCTATATTGGACTGGGGTCAAGATTAAAAACGATTTCATGCACCATATATTTAGTTGTCATTCTTCAATGATGGGAGCACACTCAGGGATAAGCTTGTGTGTGCTTTTAGGTCTATGGATGCCCACGGCATTCCTTCTCCCACTAGCTTTCTATTTCAAGTTCCTCTTAAGGTTGGTATCAAGCTTGATGATGGAGATGTAGATACTTTTCATGTTGTTCATGCAATTTAGTGTATATAGCTTTGATTGGATGCTGTTGAGTGGGATGGACCCACTTAGAATTTGTCTTGTACACCTCAAAACTTTTCTCAATTAATGCACATCACCTTTCTAGCCCTTCCACACCATCCTTCCCTATAATAAGCTCATTTTCAATAGACATACAATGCTCTCTTAGTGCCAAGGATGTCGCATGGTCATTATGTGATGTTTGGAGCAATTGTTCCCCCACTTCTTAGAGGGTCACAAATGTGTGGCATTCGATGATATCAGCTCATGTGCCAAGTAATTGAAATTGAGCTTCATAAGAGCAAGGTCAACGATGTGACTAGCAAGGTTTCTTGGCACCCCTTGGAGATATTGAGGGCCATCTGTGTGCTCTACACAAAAAAATCCCATAAACCTATCCTCCATAATATTGGCCTTTTTGGGGGCCTTCTCTCATAACTCCCTATACTCCATTGGGAAACTTCCCAAGACTTCAATGAGGCCAATCCGGTCAGCAGTCTCGGAGGAAGTGGTATGTTGTGTCATTAGCCTTTTGCCCTCAATGCTGAATAGCAATGCCTCCATTTGTTGAGGGATGTTGGGGTGTGTGTCTTGAGTGCTTGGGCCATCATGTTGAACAAAGGAAAATAGCATGTCTTGATACAACCTCTCATCAAGAGGTTCCTGCTAACATTGTTCTGCCCCAAGACTTTGGTGGTCACAATTGGGGGTGTGGCCATTTGGACAGTGTTGTTGCCTATTTGAGAGGTCTAGTATGATATGTAGATTTGCATTGTAGGAAGTCACTTGATCTTTGATGTGCTCGGCCATTTTCTCAGCCCACTTGGTTGCAACTTTGGATCCTTCCTGCTCTTTTTTGGATTTGGTCTGTTCTTTTGCTATTGAGACGTGTTGTTGTTGCTATGGTGGTTGTAGATGCAGCTCGGATTGGTTGGGGGTTGTGGTCTACTACTCCATAGAGGCCAAGAGGCCATTTCTTATTTATTTTGTGCATGATTAGAAGCATGAAAAACATTAGGTTGTCAATCCTCTACATCAGCTTTTGGCACTAGAGCTTGAGCTCATTATAGAACTAGTGTGCCCAGTTTGCTTTTTACTAAATGGGGTGGAGAGTCAAAGAAGAAGATTTGGCACAATGATGTTATGTTGGTCAGCCATGTCCACCTTTGTGAGAAACTTGATGACGCACACAAGTTTGACGTACATGGGGTCCTTGATATCGTCAAATGGGACCCTTGTATCTTCTACCATCCCATTCAATGAGGTAATCTGGTTTGACTCCCAAGCCTTGTTGCTTCACAAATGACTCTGTCATGGTGGGGAGATGAAACACAGCATGAATGGCATAAATGTTGAGCTAGAAGAAAAATTGGTCTTCCCCTCGTCAATTACCAAAAATGTTACATTCATTGAATTGTTGAAGTTGACTTACAAATTGAACCACTATCTTGAGATCAAGAAAGCAGGGGAGTCGATCCATCATTGGCAGCATGGTACCTAGTGCCTCAAGATATGGTACTACCTCTAGATCCCTTAGGGCCTTCCAAGAGGTGATGTGGTAAAACAAGTGGAAGTACAAGTTTTTGTTATAACAGTAGAGAGGGTGGAACAGGATGCCTACAATTTCTTTGAGTCAGTGTTTAGTCGGGGAGGAGGTACTGCTTATGGTCATGAAGCTCTCTATAATAAGAGGTGCTTCCATGATGCTGGCCTTTCTATGCTTTGTTGGATGTGTGGTGGACTACCGGCCAGGCCATTATGGTTGTGGTTGAGGTTAAAGCTCAAGATTTAGTTCCTCTTTAGTGATGGGGCCTAGCATTACAAGAGAGACAGAGGGAGGGATGGATGATGATGGAGCTGAGGAAGCAGAGGGAGTTGAAGTGGTAGAGAGAGTGGTGGAAGGGGTGGCAAGGCTGTCAAAGGGAGTGGCGAGGCTAGTAATACAGTCATAGGGTGTACCAAACTCTACTTGATTGAAAGAGTGAAAAAGTTTTAATAGATCACTCAGCGAGTCATCTAATCTTTCTGATATGGAATATAAAAAGATTTTGTAGGTTTGGAGGCTGGAGATAAGGTTGAAGGAAGCTGGTAAGATTTCTAGAGAATTTTTTTCAGAACTTGGTTACAATTGCTAATTCTATGTTTTTTGGCCCAAGGGTGGGGTTTTATAGATTTCCTATTTCAACATGCACTCAATTAGCCTAATTCATTATATGCATTGATTTATGTGGCATGGCATTAACATCTCATCATGCGCTAAGTCGGCATCTCCACGTGTGCTAAATTAGCTCGTGTTGAGTTAGCATTTCAACATATCGCTAAATTAGCTACTTGTTTTTTATTTTTGTAGAATGCGGGTTTATATTATAAACTCAAAAATATATACTTGAATTAGCTACTTAGTGTGCAGCAAGTTACTAATTCAATGTGCATGTGGAGTTACTATTGTGACGTGGTTTTCTATATGACTATTTTTGAAAATGTTTCAACTTGTTTGGACTTTTTTCAAATTCCTTGAAATTCTAATGATTGTAACTTAGTATGACTTGACCCTTGGAAGTGCAATTAGTTATGTGGATGGAAAGAAGGACTTACCCTAAAACTGACACCATAAGGGGTGCATTTTTATCTTACGCTTTCATGCTTAAAGAGGTAGGTGTAATGTCATGCATGTGTTCACTAATGGACCCTAAACTAGAGTATTCCCTCATGACCTATTGTATGATGGACCATTGACAAAGAATTGGAAATGGTTGAGACTTTACATACAAGACTACCTTATCAATTTCCCAAGATGTGCCTATCCCTGAGGCTCTCCTAGACCTAAGTAGTGGATGAATGCAAGTGAGTGTAAAATGGGTAGCAGAGTGGCATACCTTGTTGCTACCCAAGATGTGAAGTTTGTTAATTGGGCTACTGCCATCCAAGGAGAGGGGCTTTTTGTAGACTCTTTGGGGCTCTTGATTGTAACTCTTATCGGTACTCCATTTTTCTATTGTGGGAGCAATGTCAGGTCTAGTGGAACTAGCTCATTCACCTAAATAGGTTCTTGTGATTCTACCCCATTTTAGGGATAGGTTCTTGTAACACTATTGAGTTGGAAGTGAGTGGGATGTTTTCTTTGGAGCAAGGAGGGGAGACCCCTCCAATAGTCCCATAGCTGGAAGCTATAGAAAGATTGTAAACATAGCGACAAGGCCAACAATAGCCATGGTAGTCTCATCGTCCAGCCTCCTTCCAAGCTATTGAGCACTATACCTACAATGCTATATAACTAAACAGAGAGATACACCAGACTTATGTGTGAAGACTAATAACCGATTGGTTAACAATATGCCACCACTAGTTAGTGATGTCATTTGATTGATAGTGACAAGTCCATAGAGCTACGATTGTATCTTCGATCCAAGTAGGCCCAAGATGGTTGTAAAAGAATGAGGAAAGAGAGTGGTAAAGAGGGAATAGGGTTGGCCCTCCCTAAAAAGGTGACATGTATAAAAGGGCAAGTGTTTGACTTTGGTCTTCATTGTTGGATGTACAAGTTTGGAATACAAGCTCCCTCTTCTCTTCCAAGAAAGTTTTTGTGTGTTCTCTTGTTTCCTTTGTAGTGCATTTTTGTTTGCCACTTTATCCCCATTCTTTTTTCTCTTCTCCTCCCCTTCTCCCCCTCTTCTCCCATCTCCCCTTTCCCTCTTTCTTTCATGGAAACAGATTGCAACAATCTAGGGGCTTCTTTAGTGATACTTGTGAATGGCTTGTGCTTTGTATTGCTCTCACAAGGAATAGCTTGGAGTGGAGGCTCCATCGACATTCCTTCAAGATCCCCATGACACATGAGTCACCATCAAGACCACACATCTTTGGCACTATTTTTGGGGAGTTCAAGGTATGCTTTTGCATTGCACTTGCCTTCTCTCATCATTTACCCATTCCACATTGTTTCAAGCTTAACTTGGAGCTTTGTTAGTGGAGTTGTAGGAGAGGAATGAGTAAAGAAGTGTGAGTTAGGAAGAGAAAAAAAGAAGCTGTCATTTTATTCTTGTAAAACATTTTGGATCATTTGAAGCTTTATTTTTATGTTTTTTAGTGTGTTGAGTGGGTAGGAAGATATTTTGCAAGATTGCTAAGGAGTGTATGGTCTCAAAACTCACAAAAGGCAACCAAGAATGAGGAATTATGCTGAAAATTGAAGTGATTTTGAGTGTTGACGGCCACCTCTTCAAGAAATCTCTCATTTTGCATTCAAATGTTGTTCCTTTTTATTGTTTTTTGCATTGAGTAGGTAGATTAGGTAGTTTAGCATCCCCCTTATCATAAAAATCCTGGAAAAAACTTCAACGTCATCAAAAAATAGTCAGCAAAACTGTGAGTTGCTATCTTGCTGACCTGTCACCTTGGGCCTCTATCTTGTTAGTCAGACATGCATTGACCTGATGCCATTACTCTATCCTACCAAACTAACACATGTCAATACCTAACTCACCACCCTAATTAATTACTATCAGTTAGCTATCTCCCAAGCCAAACAAGCATTGAAAAGGTGCCATACCGCTATCCTGCCGAGTCGATGCTTTAGCTCTATCCCGCTGCACTGATCATTGCTTTAGCTCTATCCCATCGATCGATGCTTTAACTCTATCTCGTCAGTTCATCGATTTAACTCTATCCCACCGGTCATTGCTTTAGCTCTATCCCACCAGTCGGTGCATTAACTGTATCCCTCTGGTTGTTGCTTTAGCTCTATCCCACCGGTTAGTGATTTAACTCTATCCCATTGGTTGCTTCTTTAGCTCTATCTCGACGGTTGGTGCTTTAACCCTATCCTATCAGCCGTTGCTTTAGCTCTATCCCAATGGTTGGTGCTTTAACACTATCCCATTGGTCATTGCCTTAGCTCTATTCTGCTGGTCTCCTTGCTTTAAGTACTCTACCCCAATGGGTCATCGGTTTAACTCTATACCACCGGGTCATTGCTTTAGGTCTATCCCACCAGTCGATGATTTAACTCTATCCCACCAGGCATTACTTTAGCTCTATCCCAAAGGTCGGTGCTTTAACACTATCCTGCCAAATCGTTGCTTTAGCTCTATCCTACTAGGTCATACATTTAGCTCTATCTCGCCGGTCAATGCTTTAACTCTATCCCACCGGTCATTGCTTTAGCTCTGTCCCACCAGTCGATGCTTTAACCTTGAGGGTCTCACCTTAAAAAATTTAGTGTACCACATGCATTCAAAAGGATGGATAATTTAATCCCACTTTTGGAAAAAATTTAACAGAAATACAATAATAGGAGGGGTTTCTTTATTCGATTTTAGAAAAACATTTGTTAGTTCATAAGTAACGAGGGGTGGTTTTATTGCCAAAAAAAATTTGGTTGAGGGGTTTTTTAAATAATACTTGAACGCACGTGATACCTAGGATTTCATAGTAGTGCACTGCCCTAGGCTTTAACTATATCCCATTGATCGTTGCTTTAGCTCTATCTCGCCAGTCAGTGCTTTTACTCTATCCCATAGGTCACTGTGTTTTAGCTCTATCTCGCTGATCGGTGCTTTAATTCTATCCTACCGGTCCTTGCTTTACCTCTATCCCAACATTCTGTGCTTTAACTCTATCCCACCAGTCATTGCTTTAGCTCTATCCCATCGATCGGTTGGTGCTTTAACTCTATTTTGTCGGGTCATTGCTTTAGCTCTATCCCGCTGGTCGGTGATTTAACTGTATTCCACCGATCGTTGCTTTCCTCTAGTCAGTGCTTTAACTCTATCCCGCCGATCGTTTCTTTAACCCTATCCCACCATTCGGTGCTTTAACTCTACCGTCAATCATTGTTTTAGCATTGGTCGGTGCTTTTAACTCCATCCTGCCAGTCGTTGCTTTAGCTCTATACCATTGGTCAGTGCTATAACTCTATCCCACTGGTCATTGCCTTAGCTCTATCTCATCTGTCATTGCTTTAGCTCTATCTAGTTGTTCGTTGCTTTAGCTCTATCCCCATGTCCGGATTGATAGCTCTAGGAACATGAAAAAGAAGAAAAAAGCTGTGATATAAGTGTAATCTAGCACCTGAAAGTTGGAACCTCGAGCATCAATAAATGATGAAAGTTGCATGCAGATTGCATTGAAATAAAGCCCATTTCGCCAAAAAAATGGTTGGATTGTTGCCCCTTGACCTTACATCAAGGCAGACTCAACCTGGAATTGGAGCCTCAACTGTGCCAATGAATACATGATCTTGAGATCAAGAAGAGTCCTGCAAGATCATCTTGAGCTTAAAGACATGGCCTCAAATACCATATTGTCGACCTCCATGCCTAGCTTGGCATCCTCAGTGTCAACAAACTCAAAAATTGGTTCTCATTCCTTGCAAGAAACCTGCGAGGTGAATTATCTAGCTTGAAAGAGTCCATGAGCCAAGAAGGAGACATGGATGAACCCTCTAATGTTAGAGCCTTAGTGGCTCTAAACTGTGGGGGTTAAAGGCCACTCTACCTTAATCCCAATTATGTACAATATGTGAAGAGAGTGGGAGAGAAGGAAGGAGTCTGACTTGTAGCTTTCTCACATACACAATGGGGGAATATACACAAAGGTGGAGGTTGAAAACAATTTTCCTCTTCTTAGTTGTGAAAGCCAAAAGAACTCTCTCTTAGTACAAAAGAATAGGTGAACCCTATATGTGGGTCTCAAACCAAACTCAGCTAACTAAGGTGGCATACTAGCTGAGCCACTAAGTAGAGTACATAAAGATAGCTGTCATCCACCTATTATTCATGGGCGGTGTATCAACTGCATCTACAGCTAACAAGTCGGTGACATAAATGCACAACGGTCACCTTGGCATATCACGAGTGGAGCTCGATATCTCAACAGTCCCCCTCGAGCTCAATCCCAATTCCTGCACACCAAGTAGGTCCTTGAACTTGTGCAGTTCTCTGCACCCAATGCCTTCATGAATATGTCAACTACCTAATCCTCTGTGCTAACATAAACTAGATCAATAAGACCTACTAGAACCTTCTCTCACACATAGTGATAATGCACCTCAATGTGCTTTGTTCTAGCATGATAGACTAGGTTATTTGCCAAGTGTAAACTGCTCATGTTGTCACAATAAATGACAACTGGCCCATCTATAGACTTATGCATACCATAAAGTAGCTTATGCAACCAAGCTACCTCACATGCAACCATTATTACAACCCCATACTCAACCTCTTTGCACGACAAGGCAACTGTAGGCTGTTTCTTGCTACTCCAAGTGACTGCAGCACGCCCAAAAGAGAACATATATCTAGTTGTAGATCATCTATAAGAAATACTACCAGCCCAATCAGCATCAGTGTATCCATGCAACTGTATCTGAACCCCAGTCTCATAAAATAGTCCATACTGCAATGTGGACTTCACATACATCAATATGCATCTAGCCACATCCAAATGCGGTTTCCTTGGAGCCTGCATAAACTCACTTACCAACCCAATAGCATAGCTCAAATTTGGCCTAGTAATAGTCATATAAATCAAACTTCCTACTATGCATCTGTACATAGTAGGGTCTTCTAGAAGCTCACCTGCATCTGCGCTCAACTTCACATTCTACTCCAAAGGAACTGAAATAGGCTTACAGCCTATCATCCCATATTTGGACAACATGTCCAATCCATACTGCCTCTGCAAGAGCCATATCCCACTTGTGGATCTAATCACCTCAATGCCCAAGAAGTAACGCAGCTCTCCCAAATCCTTCATCTCAAACTTTTGCTTCAATAGCATTTCCACATGAAGGATATCTTCATCACTATCACCTGTGATGATCAAATCATCAACATAAAGTGAGAAATCTGCCCTCGGGGGGGTCACTCATCATATGTAACCCTATCACGTGAGTTCAACAAAAGGACATTTTTAATATCTAAATTATACAAAAGTTAATTTATATAAGGGAGTATTTAAAACAATTTTGGAAAAAATTTACAGATTTGTATAGAAAAAGGGTACATTTTATTAATGAAAAATTTACAGATAAGGGATTTTAGAAATAGGCCTTGAACGCACGTGATATAGAGGGTTTATACATAGTGACCCCCCCGAGAATCTGCCTTGGAAATCTGAAAGCCAATAGTTATAAGATACTGTCCTATCTTGCCATACGAGGCTTTCTTCAACCTAACAAACTCAGGATGAACAGCTTGAACATGACCTGGTGGCTACTCCATGTAGACCTGTTCTTGAAAATCACCATGCAAGAAAGCATTCTTTACATCCATCTAATGTAAAGACCATCCGTTTGATGTAGCCATAGCAATGACTACTCTTATGGTTGCCATCCTTGCAACTAGACTGAATGTTTCTTCATAATCAATGCCATACTATTCACAGAACCATCTGCATTGTGCTTCACCTTATAAACCGACTTGCAGCCAATTGCATTCTTGTCTTTAGGCAAAGGCACCAATTCCCATGTAGCATTTGCTTCCAAGGCATCCATTTCTTCATCCATGGCTTTCTCCCATTTTTCTTTTCCCATGGCTTGCTCAAAAGAAGTGGTTTCTGGTTCATGTATCACTTTGACCATATAGGCATAGTGAATGGCTTTAAATCCATCATATTTCAGCCTATCCATAGGATACCTAGCCGTGGTAGACCTATGCAAAATAGGCTCACTACCAGGTGCTCTCAAAAAATCCCTTGTTTTCCTTACTCCAAGTGTAACAATAGAAGGAATACCCAACTCATCATCAAGGCTCTGTTTTGAGCCACTAGATTCACCATCCACATAAGAGTGACCTGCATTCACATCAACCATGGGCTGATCTACTTTCTCTTTTCCTTTTCGTGATACTTGCATACCACTATGTGCATTGCTTTGAAGAGATCCTCCTGATCTCAATCTGCCTATCCATGGCGAAGTATGTGAACCACTGCTAGAGGACACTACAAGTCCACTAATATTTTGTGATTGCTATTGTGAATTTTGTGCAGCATTACCTTTTTGTGCATCTACATCATCGATCACATTTATTGGTTTGTACCAGCTGCTCATCTCATCAAAAACAACATCTCTGCTCACTATAAACTTACAAGAAGGGTTATAGCATCTATACCCTTTCTGCTACAGAGAATAACCAATAAAGATGCACTTCTCAGCTTTTGGATCCAACTTGGATCTCAACTCATCTGGCACATGAACATAGGCAATGCAACAAAAAACTTTCAAATGAGAAATATCTGGTTTCCTACTAGTATACCTCTCCTCTGGCGTCATGCCATGTATTGTTGTAGTGGGAGTCCTGTTCATTATGTAGACTACTGTAGCAACTGCTTCAGCCCAATAATAATATGGTAGGTCTTTTGGTTAAGCATGGCATGAGATACCTTTCCAATATGCCTATTTTTCCTTTTTGCAAGTCCATTTTGCTATGGGGTATGACTGCATGAATATTGCTACTTTATACATGCTCCTGTAGGAAACTTGCAAACTCATTTGAGAGGTACTCTCCCCCTCCATCTAACCTTAGGCATTTTAGTTGCAGGCCTGTTTCTTTTTCAACCATAGCTTTAAAAGCTTTGAAATGCCCAAACAATTCACTTTTCTTTTTTATAAAATACACCCAAACTTTTTTGTCGTAGTCATCCATAAAAGTGACAAAATAATGACAGCCTCCAATAGATGTAGCTTTAGTAGTCCACACATCAGAGTGGATTAATTCCAATGGCTCTTACTCTCTTGAACATGTCTAGGAAATGGTTTCCTTGCCTGTTTTCCAAATTGATAGGCTTCACATACCTTATGCATTTTTGCAACCTTGAACTTAGGCAATCCTACAACAATATTTTGGGCCTGCATTAATTTAAGTCACTGTACATTAACATGACCAATGTGTTTATGCCAGATATCAATATCTGCAACTACACCGGTCCCATGTGCAAACATTGATGCACTCAATTTAGGCATGTCCACATCCAATGTAAACATCCTGCCCTTCTCCTTCGCTTTTGCTATCAAGCGACCTTTATTTTTCATATCCTCAACAAAGCATCCATGAGGATTAAATCTGACCTACAAGCCTTGCTCAACCATTTGACCAACAGAAACAAGGTTCTTGGTGATATTCGGGACATGAAATACATCAGATAGGTATTTCTTTTTTCCATCCTGCATAGACAAAGGAATTTTACCATTTTGCACAATAGGATGTGCAATGTCATCACCAGTCTCCACAAATCTTGGTCTTTCCATTTTCCTTGCATCTTGCAGCCCCATTCTACATGACCTATCATGTGGTTTGAAGAACTTGAGTCAACATACCACACATCATTTCTTTCTTCTGTACTTGTCACAGAATTGGTCATGTGCTGCACCATTAGTTAGATGCTCATTTTTGTCATCGCCCTATCTACTAGAGGATGCAATCTTTAACCATATGACCCATTTTACCACAGTAGAAGCATTCAACATTGTTGTTAGCATTTTTCATGTCTGCCATCTACCACAACCTCGTTGGCTCCCCCCTGCCTCTAAAGTTACCACGTCCTCCTCCATAGGACCGGTTTTCTTAAATTTGCTGCATATTGTGATTTCTGCCATGGCCTCCAAATCGGCTTGCTCTACCTCTGCCTCTACCTCTTCTAGCATTTGAGTAGAAGAGAGCTTCTTTTGAAGTTCCTCTTGAAGAGGACACACCACCATTTCTCTGCTCTTCAGAAATTAGAAGAGCAATCAACTCCTCTAAATCAGGAAAATTCTCACGGACGGCAATAAATATTCGGAATTGTGCATAATCCTTTCCTAGACATTCAATGCCATAGAAACTAGATCATCATCTTCCACTAGCAACCCAATACAAGCAAGTGCATCTACAATCTTCTTCCTCCTCCTCCTGGTATGAAGAGGCTATCGATCTTTCACGAGCTTCCTTATTGCTTTTTGGCCTTTGCCATGTTGAGATATCGAGCTCCACTCATGATATGCCACGATGATCGTTGTGAATTTATGTCACCAACTTGTTAGCTGCAGATGCGGTTGGTACACCGCCCATGAATAATAGCTAGATGCCAGCTATCTTTATGTACTCTAGTTAGTAGTTTCGTTAGTATGCCACCTAGGTTAGCTGAGTTTGGTTTGAGACCCACATATAGGGTTCACCTATTCCTTTTGTACTTAGAGAGAGTTCCTTCGGCTTACACAACTAAGAAGAGGAAAATTGTTTTCAGCCTCCACCTTTGTGTGTATTCCCCCATTGTGTATGTGAGAAAGCTACAAGTGAGACTCCTTACTTCTCTCCCACTCTCTTTACATGGTATCAGAGCTCGGTTCATGGTAAGGAGCTCAAGAAAGCAAACCAAGTTCACGGTGTCTTGGTTACAAGATCAGTGTTGCTTTCCTTTTTCGAGTTTGGGAGCAAATCTCTGCAGGTAACACAGCCGAAAAGTGCAAGAGTGCACTATCTCAAATTGGGACACCCTTCGCGGTGTGGTGAGAGGGCAGTATATGCTGCGGGGCCATTTTTTTGATTCGAGGCCCATTTTGGTGGTGGAAGTTTTTCGCACGCACTCAGAAAAGTGCCATGTTTTTGCTGTGCGACCACTGTTTTGCAGGTCGATGAAAAGTTGCCACAGAAATTGCATCGTATGCCTGTGACAGAGATATTGGGAGTGACAGAATCATTCTTATTGCATGTTGATGCAAACTCGTCACTAGGAAGTGATTGTGTTGTCAAATACCACTTTTGTCAGTTTTGCAGATTTGCTCTTGTGAGGCAAAAGTTGTATTTTTTGTAGTGACTGAATATTTTTGTAGTGTTCTGTAATGGCGTCTGACACTCTTTCATGGATAGAGACTAAAAATCTTGACAAGAACAACTTCCAAGCATGGAAGTTTATAATGATGAATTTCCTTAAGGGAAAAGGCTATTGGGAGTTCAATACTAGAGCTGAACAAGAACCAATTATTCCTAATGTTCCCAATCAACAAGAGTTGTTGGCATTTAAAGGCTGGCATGAGAGAGCCATAAAAGTTATGTGAAGATTGTGGGAGAGAGGGAAGGAGTCTCACTTGCGGCTTTCTCACATGCACAATGGGGGAATACACACAATTGTTACACACAATTGGTGGAGGCTGAAAACAGTTTTCCTCTTCTTAGTTGTGTAAGCCAAAAGAACTCAAATACAAAGAAATAGAAGAACCCTATATGTGGGTCTCAAACCAAACTCAACTAACTAAGGTGGCATACTAACTGAGCCACAAACTAGAGTAGATAAGGATAGCTGTCATCCAGCTATTATTCGTGGGCGGTATACCAACCGCATCTCCAGCTAACAAGTCGGTGACATAAATCCATAACACTCACCCTGGCATATCGCGAGTGGAGCTCGATATCTCAACACTCCCCCTCGAGCTCAATCCCAAATCCTGCACACTAAGCAGGTCTCTGAACTTGCGCAGCTTCTCTGTGCCCAATGCTTTCGTGAATATGTCAGCTACCTGATCCTCTGTGCTGACATAAACTAGATCAATAAGACCTAGTAAAACCTTCTCCTGCACATAGTGATAATGCACCTCAATGTTCTTTGTTCTAGCATGAAAGACTGGGTTCTTTGCCAAATGTATACTGCTCATGTTGTCACAATGAATGACAACCGGCCCATCTATAGACTGATGCATATCATAAAGTAGCTTATGCAACCAAGCTACCTCACATGCAGCCATTGCTGCACCCCTGTACTCAGCCTCTGTGCTCGACAAGGCAACTGTAGGCTGTTTCTTGCTGCTCCAAGTGACTGCAGCACTCCCAAAAGAGTGTTGAGATATCAAGCTCTACCCCCGATATATCTCCTGGATGACTATCATTTATGTCACCGCCTATGTTAGTTGTACTCGTGGTGTAGTTAGACTACCACGTATGTTTTTGGTTTGGGTTCACATATGAACCACGTATTCTAGGGTTTGACATATAGGGTATTTCCCTCTTCTATTGTATTGTTGTCGTGTGCAAAAGTGAAGAAAGGCTTCACCCTCCAACCTTGTGTCCTCTCTCTTTTGTGTGTTGTGAAGAAAGCTGAACTTGAGTCTCCTATCTCTCTCCCTTATTCTTTACATGGTATCAGAGCCTTGTTCGTGGTAAGGATCTCAAGAAAGCAAGCCAAGTTTGTGGTGTCCTGGTAAGAGGACCAGTGTTGCTTTCCTATTTCGAGTTTGGGAGCAAATCTCTGCAGGTAGCACAGCCAGAAGTGCAGGAGTGCATTGTTTCAGATTGAGAGGCCCTTCGCGGTGTGGCGAGAGCATAGTATATGCTGCGGGAGGAGGGCAAAGCCCTTGGTGACTTTATTTTTCTGATTTGAGGCCGTTTTGGGGCCCGTTTTGAAGGCGGAAGTTCTTCACAAGCACTCAGAAAAAGGCCCTGTTTTTCGCTGTGCGACCACTACGCGGCTAGTCGGTGGAAAGGTGCCACAGAAATTGCATCGTATGCCTGTGTGCAGAGATATTGGGAGTTGCAGATTCATGCCTGTTGCCTGTTGATGCAAAATCGTCACTAGGAAGTGACTGTGTGGTGAAATACCACTTTCATCAGTGTTGCAGATCTGCCCCTGTGAGGCTTTTTGCAGAAGTTTTGCTATTTGCCCTTGTGAGGCATTTGCTGTGTTTACAGGTTGCTGTTGCAATTCGTGATTTGTAAAATGTTTGAGAATCTGTCTACCATTGTCAGTGAGAAGCTTGACAAGAACAACTTCCAAGCATGGAAGTTCAGGATGACAAACTTCCTTATGGGAAAGGAAGTTTGGGATTACATCAGTGGTGAAACTGCAGAACCAGTTTTGGGTACTGCTCCCACTCCTGCTGAATTGAAGGCCTTTAAAGAATGGCATGAAAAAGCCAGAAAATGCTTGTATTGGCTGTCTGTTAGCATTTCAGGTTCTATGATTGTGCATATACAGGATGTAGAGATGCCTAAGGAGGCATGGGATACATTGGTGAAGCTGTATAGCACAAATACCAAAGCACGAAAGATGCATCTAAAGCAGGAGTTGCACAATGTGCAAAGGAAAAATCTGAATATAAATGAGTATTCCTTGAAGGTGAAAGGCCTTGCAGATTCTCTTGCCTCCATTGGAGCACCTGTTGATGATGAGGACTTAGTGTCTGTCACCTTGAATGGTCTTGGGAAAGATTATGCACAGTTTCGGACATCCATTGGAGTCCGTGAAACATTTCCTGATTTTCAGGAACTTATTGCTCTCTTGCTGAGTGAAGAGCAAAGGAATGGTGGTTCAGCCACCCCAACTTCTCAAGAGACTGCTTTCTACTCGAATACAGGTAGAGGCAGGGGTAGAGGAAGAGGCCGTTTTGGTGGCCGTGCAGGAAATCAGAACCAACAGCAACAACAGGAAAACCAGTCCTATGGAGGAGGACGTGGTAGTTCTAGAGGCAGGGGGAGCCAAAGAGGCCGTGGTTCATGGCAAAGGAACCAGCAAGCAAATAGTAGCACAGAATTCTATTATTGTGGAAAGCCTGGACACAAGGAGAATACATGCTATAAAAAGCAGAATGACATCAAAAGTGGGAAGTTGCAGCAAAGCAACTATGCATCATCAAGTGGGCATGGTGACGACAGAAATGAGCACCTTTTTGTGATGCAGCATATGGTTAACTCCATGTTAGGAGATGCTGCAGCTTGCAATGATGTTTGGTATGTTGATTCAGGTGCCTCTAACCACATGACCAATCATGGTGAGTGGTTTCATGATGTTAGAAATTTGGATAAGCCAGGTTATGTTGAAACAGGTGATGATACTACGCACCCAATTACGCAGGTTGGTAAAGTGCCATTGGCTATGCAGGATGGCAAAACGAAGTACTTGGCAGATGTACTTCATGTTCCAAAAATCACTAAGAACCTGGTTTCAGTTGGCCAGATGGTTGAGCAAGGTCTGCAGGTTAGATTTAATCCTGATGGATGCTTTGTTGAGGACTTGAAAAATAAGTGCCGCTTGGTTGTGAAAGGCAACAAAAATGGCAGAATGTTCACATTGGATGTTGATATGCCTGAGGTGAAAGCTGCTATGTTTGTGCATGGGAGAGGTGTCATTGCAGATATTGAGATATGGCACAAGCACATTGGGCACGTGAATATACAAAGGCTAAAATCTATGCAAACGAAAAACATTGTTGCAGGTTTGCCTAAATTCAGAGTTGAGGGAATGCAAAAGGTATGTGAAGCATGCCAAATGGGTAAGCAGGCCAGACATGCATTTCCCAAAAATGCTAAGGTAAGCAGAAGACCTTTGGAAGTGATCCATTCAGATGTTTGGACAACCAAAACTGCTTCTATTGGTGGATGCCATTATTATGTGACGTTTATTGATGACTACACTAGGAAGGTGTGGATTTATTTTATGAAGCACAAAAGTGAAGTGTTCAGCCATTTCAAGGCTTTTAAGGCCATGGTTGAAAAAGAGAAAGGCGTGCATATTAAAGTGCTAAGATCTGATGGAGGGGGAGAGTACTTTTCAGAAGAATTTTGTGAATATCTGAAAGAATAGGGAATTCAAAGGAAGTACTCATGCAGGTCTACCCCTCAGCAGAATGGGGTTGCAGAAAGGAAGAACAGGCATATTGCAGAAGTAGGACGGGCGATCCTAAATGAGAAAAACATGCCTGATTATTTTTGGGCTGAAGCAGTAGCAACTGCTGTTTATATTATGAGAACAGAACCCCCATTGCAGCTGTCCATGGCATGACGCCTGAAGAAATGTATACAGGCCAAAAACCAGATATTTCTCACTTGAAGGTATTTGGTTGCATAGCTTATGTTCATGTTCCTGATGAGAAGAGAACAAAGCTGGATCCAAAGGCAGAAAAATGCATCTTTATTGGATATGCTCAGCACCAGAAAGGGTATCGCTGTTATAACCCTTCCACCCGCAAAACGCAAGTGAGCAGAGATGTTGTTTTTGATGAAATGAGCAGCTGGTATGCACCAACTGTTATGGTAGGAGATGCAGATGCAGGAAATGGGAATGCTGCAATAAATGCAGAGCAGCAATCTCAAGCCTTGAGTGGACCTAGAGAGTCCTCTACTAGTGGATCTAATGCATGGACAGGGAGATTGAGATCTAGTGAATCGTCACATGGCAGCCCTGATAGTGTTGTGCAGGTATCACATAAGGGAAAAGAAAAAGTAGACCATGCTCCAGTGTTTGATGTGTCTGCTGGTAGCTCTCATGTTGATGGAGAGTCAAGTGGCTCTGAAATGAGCCTTGATGAGGAACTTGGGATTCCTTCTGTTGTTACACCTGGTGCAAGGAAAAGCAGGCATGATTTAAAGACTCCTGCAACTGATCCAGTTGTACGGAGGTCCACTCGTATTAAGTATCCAGTTGACAGGCTGAGATATGATGGGTATACAGCACATCACTATGCTTATATGGTCAAGGTTCTAGAGGAGCCAGAGCCCACATGTTTTGAGGATGCAGTAGGGCATAAAAATTGGGAAGCAGCTATGGATGAAGAGATGGCTGCCTTGGATGCAAACCACACTTGGGATTTGATGCCTTTGCCTCATGATAAGAAGGCTATTAGCTGCAAGTGGGTTTACAAAGTAAAGCACAATGCTGATGGGTCTGTTAGCAGGTACAAGGCAAGATTGGTTGCCAAAGGTTTTGCGCAGACATATGGAATTGACTATGAGGAAACTTTCAGCCCAGTTGCAAGGATGGCAACCGTGAGAGCAGTAATTGCTATGGCTGCTGCAAAGGGATGGTCTTTGCATCAGATGGATGTGAAAAATGCCTTCTTGCATGGTGATTTGCAAGAAGAGGTTTATATGATGCAGCCAGAAGGTTATGAGGATAATTCACACCCCGATTTTGTATGCAGGTTGCGCAAAGCCTTGTATGGCTTAAAACAGGCGCCGAGGGCATGGTCAGACAAGATAGGGCAATATCTTGTCACAATTGGATTTCAGATTTCCAATTCAGATTTTTCACTTTATGTGAAAAGGACAAACAGAGGGATTGTGCTTATAGTCATCTATGTTGATGACTTGATTATTACAGGTGATAGTGATGAAGACATTAATGAAGTGAAGCTGCTATTGAAGCAGAAACTTGAGATGAAGGATTTGGGAGAGCTGCGTTACTTCTTGGGCATTGAGGTTATTAGATCCCCGAGTGGGATATGGCTGTTGCAAAGGCAATACGGTTTGGACATGCTGTCCAAATATGGGATGACAGGCTGTAAGCCTATTTCTGTTCCATTGGAGCAGAATGTGAAGCTCAATGCAGAGACAGGTGAGCTTCTTGAAGATATTACTATGTACAGGCGGATAGTAGGTAGCTTGATTTACATGACTATAACCAGACCAGATTTGAGCTATGCTGTGGGGCTGGTGAGTCAGTTTATGCAGGCACCGAGGAAGCCACATTTGGATGCGGCTAGGCGCATACTGCGGTATGTGAAGTCCACATTGCATTATGGACTGTTTTATGAAGCTGGGTGTGCATTACAGGTACATGGATACACAGATGCTGACTGGGCTGGTAGTGTCTCAGACAGGAGATCTACTAGTGGTTTTATGTTTTCCCTTGGGAGTGGTGCCATCAGTTGGAGCAGCAAGAAGCAGCCAACAGTTGCCTTGTCGAGCACAGAGGCTGAGTACAGGGGTGCAGCAATGGCTGCATGTGAGGTAGCTTGGTTACGGAAGCTACTTGTAGATATGGGACAGTCAATTCATGCAGCAGTTGTCATTCATTGTGACAACATTAGCAGCATCATGCTTGCTAATAACCCAGTTTATCATGCTAGAACAAAGCACATTGAGGTGCATTATCACTTTGTGAGAGAGAAGGTTCTAGCTGGTGAGATTGATCTTGTCTATGTCAGCACTGAGGAGCAGGTGGCTGATATTTTTACGAAGGCATTGGGTACCGAGAAGCTTCGCAGATTTAGGAGCTTGCTTGGTGTACGTGAGATGGATTTGAGCTTGAGGGGGAGTGTTGAGATATCAAGCTCTACCCCCGATATATCTCCTGGATGACTATCATTTATGTCACCGCCTATGTTAGTTGTACTCGTGGTGTAGTTAGACTACCACGTATGTTTTTGGTTTGGGTTCACATATGAACCACGTATTCTAGGGTTTGACATATAGGGTATTTCCCTCTTCTATTGTATTGTTGTCGTGTGCAAAAGTGAAGAAAGGCTTCACCCTCCAACCTTGTGTCCTCTCTCTTTTGTGTGTTGTGAAGAAAGCTGAACTTGAGTCTCCTATCTCTCTCCCTTATTCTTTACAAAGAGAACACATATCCACTGGTAGATCGTCTATCAGAAATACTACCAGCCCAATCAGCATCAGTGTATCCATGCAACTATATCTGAACCCCAGCCTCATAAAATAGCTCATACTGCAATGTGGACTTCACATACCTGAGTATGCGTCTAGCCGCATCCAAATGCGGTTTCCTGCATAAACTGACTTACCAACCCAACAGCATAGCTCAAATTTGGCCTGGTAATAGTCATGTAAATCAAACTTCCTACTATGCGTCTGTACATAGTAGGGTCCTCCAGAAGCTCACCTGCATCTGTGCTCAGCTTCACATTCTGCTCCAAAGGAACTGAAATAGGCTTACAGCCTGTCATCCCATATTTGGACAGCATGTCCAATCCATACTGCCTCTGCAAGAGCTGTATCCCACTTGGTGATCTAATCACCTCAATGCCCAAGAAATAACGCAGCTCTCCCAAATCCTTCATCTCAAACTTCTGCCTCAATAGCATTTTCACATGAAGGATATCTTCATAACTATCACTTGTGATGATCAAATCATCAACATAAATGACCAGCAGCATAATCCCTTTCTCTGTTTTTCTCACATAGAGTGAGAAATCTGCCTTGGAAATCTGAAAGCCAATAGTGACAAGATACTGTCCTATCTTGTTAGACAATGCTCTAGGTGCTTGCTTCAAGCCATACAAGGCTTTCTTCAACCTGCAAACTCAGGATGAGTAGCATGAACATAACCTGCTGGCTGCTCCATAAAGACCTCTTCTTGCAAATCACCATGCAAGAAGGCATTCTTTACATCCATCTGATGTAAAGACCATCCCTTTGATGCAGCCATAGCAATGACTGCTCTTACGGTTGCCATCCTTGCAACCGGGCTGAAAGTTTCTTCATAATCAATGCCATATGTCTGTGCATACCCCTTGATGACTAATCTTGCCTTGTATCTATTCACAGAACCATCTGCATTGTGCTTGATCTTATAAACCCACTTACAGCCAATTGCATTCTTGCCTTTAGGCAAAGGCACCAATTCCCATGTAGCATTAGCATCCAAGGCATCCATTTCTTCATCCATGGCTTTCTCCCATTTTTCATTTCCCATGGCTTGCTCAAAAGAAGTGGGCTCTGGTTCCTGTATCACTTTGACCATATAGGCATAGTGAATGGCTGTAAATCCATCATATTTCAGCCTATCCACAGGATACCTAACCCTGGTAGACCTGCGCAAAATAGGCTCACTTCCAGGTGCTCTCAAAACATCCCTGGTCTTCCTTACTCCAGGTGTAACAATAGAAGGAATACCCAACTCATCATCACTGCTCTATTCTGAGCCACTGGATTCACCATCTACACAAGAGTGACCTGCATTCACATCATACATGGGCTGATCTACCTTCTCTTTTCCTTTTCGTGATACCTGCGTGTACCACTCTCTGCATTGCTTTGAGGGGATTCTCCTGATCTCAATCTGCCTGTCCATGGTGAAGTATGTGAACCACTGGTAGAGGACACTCCAGGTCCACTGATATTTTGTGATTGCTGCTATTTGTGCATTCTGTGCAGCATTACCATTTTGTGCATCTACATCAATCATCACATTTATTGGTTTATACCAGCTGCTCATCTCATCAAAAACAACATCTCTGCTCACTGTGAACTTACGTGTAGAAGGGTTATAGCATCTATACCCTTTCTGCTGCAGAGAATAACCAATAAAGACGCACTTCTCAGCTTTTGGATCCAACTTGGACCTCAACTCATCTGGCACATGGACATAGGCAATGCAACCAAAAATCTTCAAATGAGAAATATCTGATTTCCTACCAGTATACATCTCCTCTGGCATCATGCCATGTATTGCTGCAGTGGGAGTCATGTTCATTATATAGACTACTGTAGCAACTGCTTCAGCCCAATAATAATCTGGTAGATCTTTTTCATTTAGCATAGCCCGAGATACCTCTCCAATATGCCTGTTTTTTCTTTCTGCAATTCCATTTTGCTATGGGGTATGACTGCATGAATATTGCTGCTTTATACCATGCTCCTGCAAGAACCTTGCAAACTCATTTGAGAGGTACTCTCCCCCTCCATCTGACCTTAGGCATTTTATTTGCAGGCCTGTTTCTTTTTTAACCATAGCTTTGAAAGCTTTGAAGTGCCCAAACACTTCACTTTTCTTTTTCATAAAATACACCCATAGTTTTCTGCTGAAGTCATCAATAAATGTGACAAAATAGTGACAGCCTCCAATAGATGCAGCTTTTGTAGTCCACACATCAGAGTGGATTAATTCCAATGGCTTTTTACTCTTCTGAACATGCCTAGGAAAAGGTTTCCTTGCCTGTTTCCCAAATTGACAGGCTTCACAAATCTTGTGCATTTCTACAACCTTGAATTTTGGCAATCCTGCAACAATATTTTGGGCTTGCATTGATTTAAGTCGCTGTATATTAACATGACTCGAAATAGGAAAGCAACACTGGTCCTCTTACCAGAACACCACGAACTTGGCTTGCTTTCTTGAGCTCCTTACCACGAACAAGGCTCTGATACCATGTGAAGATTGTGGGAGAGAGGGAAGGAGTCTCACTTGCAGCTTTCTCACATGCACAATGGGGGAATACACACAAAGGTGGAGGCTGAAAACAGTTTTCCTCTTCTTAGTTGTGTAAGCCAAAAGAACTCAAATACAAAGAAATAGAAGAACCCTATATGTGGGTCTTAAACCAAACTCAACTAACTAAGGTGGCATACTAACTGAGCCACAAACTAGAGTAGATAAGGATAGCTGTCATCCAGCTATTATTCGTGGGCGATATACCAACCGCATCTCCAGCTAACAAGTCGGTGACATAAATCCATAACAGTCACCCTGGCATATCGCGAGTGGAGCTCGATATCTCAACAAGTTATGTAGTGGCTATCTATCAGTATTTCAGATTCTAGGACAAAGCACGTTGATGTCAGATAGCACTTCATTAGAGAAAGAGTCTAACTTGGTGACATCACATTGCAGCATTGTGATAGCAAAGAGAATGTTGTAGACATCTTTACAAAACCACTCGATAAAGATATTTTCAAGAAACAGACTAGTGACGCAGAGGAAGAACATTCCCATTAAAGGGGTGTGATGGAATGTAATGCTTAGTACTTCTTTGATTCCCCTTAATCATCACCTTGAGGGAAGGCCTACTTCATGATGTTGATCTTGAAGGAAGGTGTTGAGAGACCACGCTCAACATCATGTGATCATATGTGCATAGCACCATCATGTGGTCATATGTGCATAGCACTAACCCAATAGAGTGCTATAAAGGAAAGGGTTAGATGCCCTAACCCTAAACCTAAATGGGTTTGTATATATTCTACATTTTCAACTAAATCTAGTGTATAGTTAGTAATTTGTGGTGTGCTCTCTAGCTGTGCCCTCTCTCCTCATCTCCACTCTTCTCCTCTCCCCTCTTCATATTTTGTCAAAGTTGTTAGTCGGTATATGGCTAATCTAGGAAATAAGAATTGGGAGGTACATGAATGGTACCAAGGAGATGTGTATCTACTTTGGCAGAGGAGAGATGCGTGTACTTGGGTACATAGATTCAGACTATGCATGGCATGTGGATGGTAGGAGATCCACTTCTGGTTATGCGTTCACCTTTGTAGGTGGTGCAGTGTTGTGAATGTCTCACATACAGAAGTGTGTTTCTTTGTCTACCACAAAAGCCGAGTATGTTGTTCCATAGAGGGCTGCAAGGAGGCTATATAGCTTGATCGGCTAGTGGGAGATTTGGGGATTCATACAGGTGTACCAACATTGCATATTGATTCCATGAGTGCTATTCAGCTAGCATGGAATCTGGTCTTCCATGAAAAGACAAAATACATTGAGTTCAGGTACCATTTCATCAGGGAGGTACTTGTGGACAAGCGCATAGAGCTTGTCAAGCTTCATATAGATAATCCTATGGATATGCTAACGAAGAGTCTACCTAGTCAGTGATTTGAGTATTGTCATGTATTGATGGGCATTGGATAGTATGTCCATGGGTTGTTCTCCCTTAAAGGTGCATTGGCCTTTAAGTGGGAGGTTGTGGGGGTTAAAGGACACTGTACCTTAACCCTAGTTATGTATAATACTCAAACACACACATATATGGATGCTCGGGGGGGTCACTTAGTGTAAGATGTCTATATCACGTGCGTTCAAGGGTTCTTTTCTAAATCCCTATGTAACCTATTTGTAGTATTTCCTAGTATCCCCTCAGTAAATTTTGGGAAAATTTATAAATCCCCTTCTGTAAGTATATTTATTTTCCTAGAGGAATTTTAAAATTCCTTATGTGAGTCGTACACTACTACTTTTGGAGTCCCTTTAGGTAGGATGACATATTTAGAATGCAAGATCATTACATCACCTACATTATTTGAATCTACACACAAAAAATTGAGGTACCGACTGCAATAATGGGCAATGCATAAGTTTAAGATTGGTTTGTGTCTTGATGATGCCATAAGGCAAGAGAAACAAAGAATAAAGACATATGTGCAAAAATTAAGAGGAACAAATATCAAACAAGACAAATCATGTGTGCCATACACCAAGAGCAAAGAATTGTGCAAAGTCACTTGAAACACATAAAGAGCTCAAGAAACAACCTTTATAAAAATACTACATGAAAGATTGGGAGCTTTTATAAATGCTTTATATCTTTCAATTTTCTACAAAACCATATGTATGGGTGTTTTAGCTAGGAGAAGGGATGATAGATTAGCCAATTTTACAAAGCATTCAATGATGATATATAATATTTATTTCTTGCCAAATACAAACATCTAGAGCTTTCTTATGTGAAAGATTGGAAACTTGTTTAAACAATGTATATCTGAGACTTAGTAATTTCTTCCATGTCTTTATTGTTAGAGAAGGAGTAGAGAAGAAAAACTAAAACACCATGCTTTCGGCCACATTCACCATTGGCCTTGCCACTTTTTCCATGTCTTGATTGTTAGAGAAGCAAAAGATGGAAATATCATTCTTCTTTGTCACATTTATAGAAGACCTTTCCACTTTTTTTCTTCCATGAAAACCCTTACTAAGTCATATCAAACCATGGTATTAAAACCATAGAGGCTACATTCATACAGCATCTTGTTGTACACGATGCCAAAATAGCATTTTCAAACTTGCTTTATGGCATATATATAAACAAAAGTACCCATGCGGTTGCAAATCATCCACTTCTGTGATTCAAGGTCCTGCAAAAAAATAATTTAAAAAATCCATCAAGACAAATCAAACTAAACTCGGTGCATAGTAATAATCGTAATAAAGCTTTTATCATATTAGAAAGATTACAAAGAAGCCCCTACCAAGTGCGTTTAATGCCTGTTTACAAAGTCATTGACTACATTCCAATCATTCTCATCTAAAGTATACTTATTGCTATTACACTCATAGGTGAGGTTTGCCAATGCAATTACACTCTCAATATTTATCATGTTAAGGTCTGCAAGGTCATATGTGAAGCATCTTGAACCTTTTTCCTTTTGATACCACCCAAGCTGGACTTCTACCCCAAAAGGTCTATCTGAAAGGTTGAATCCTCTTTCATATTCCACATACCCCCCACCAATCTTTCTCCTCATTTTTTGAACTCGTCCAAGGTACCATATAGCTTGTGTTTTCTTTTTTTGCAAAGATTTCCATTAAGTTGGCTTACCAATGTGGACTTGAAGAGAGTTTTACCATCAATGGTAACAACTGGGCTCACTACTTCTTGTTCATCTAGGAGAGAATCCACCACATGTCTAATTTTACTTATGGAGGCATCGTTGTCATTATCATCTATTTTTGACACATGATCTGCTTGACATTGGTCTTCTTCTTCAGAATCAGATTCTTGTGAATATGCATCTGTAAATCCATTTGACCAAGGTTCCATCCACCACTTCATATTCTCACCCTTTGGCTTCATATGCAAACTTTCACACTTTTCTTGAGCACTTTTTAGTCCCTTCTTCAATGCTTTGATGATTTTATCATCAGTTGACACACACTCATAGTCCCCTAGATTAGCTTCTCGCATGTTCTCTTTGAGATTCAATTCTCTCTAGACATGTTCTTGCTTCTTATGTGCCCTTGTAAATAGAGGACTATCCTCTTTGCATTCAAAGTGTGCAAGCCTATTCATACTACCTGCACTATGTAGCATATCCATCAAGTCATAAGTGTGTTATTGTCCCACCATGCTTCCAATCTTGCTGAAGAAGATTTCAACTACATCTAAACCTATAAGATGTAAAGGACACCTTAGGCCTGGACAAAATTCTCTAAAGTACTTGATTAGTAGGACCACAAAATGGCATGAGCGTTGCACATCTAAGAAAGCTTCCTTAGTTATGAAGTTTATATTCAACATATAGTTGGCATGATGAACAATCCAAGACCTCCAAATTTGAAAGAAAAAAGATACTTTGCCTGCAAGATAGACTCAATCCACAAGATTCAAATGTGGAGATAAGAAGATGTCAATGTAGTCTCCAGCAATTTCAAGATAAGCTTGTGTTCCTAGCATGCTCCTCTCTTTTCTATGAATTCCATTGTTTGCCAATTCTCCCAAGCACCATTGCACTTGTCTACTGCATATTCTTTGAGATCCATCCCAATTTTGGCGGTCATCTCGCCTAATGTCTCCCTCCCTTAGCATATGCTTGTCGATAGAAAAAGCATCATACACAATAATGACATGATTTAAGGTGATCCAGACATTGCCAATAGCCAATTGATGCTTAGACTTGTCAAGGACATTGACTAACTTTTTTCCATTATGTACAAAATCTTGATCATGTAGCCCAAAAACTTGATTTTCTAAAACTTTTGCTGAGAGAGGCCATCCATCCCATTTTATCCCAAATCTACTACCTCTTTTATCTAGATACTTGGAGATCATCAATGTTCTTTGCCGACTATCACCATCAGATGCATGTCCAATAATTGGACCAACCGCGGTCTTTAGCTTCTCATTCCATAAGTTTAAAATAGCATCCCATTGCTTGCAGACAAACCTTGCATCAAATTGGCCGCAAGTGCAATGAAGTGCAAGAACCAAGCGTGGGAGTGCATCATGCAATGGATTGGCAAGAAAAACTCTTGCATGTCCACCAATGACACAATTTTGAAATGCATCAATAATCTGATCATATCCTTTTTGTCCTTCTCCCACTTTGATCATGCATGTAGTCATGCACTCATGATCATCTACTTTATATCCATCAAAACCCACAAGCATGTCATCCTTTGGATTCCACCTACAAGCAATAATAAGCACAAGTATGTAAGATCATATGCAATCCTCTTGCATTCAAAAACAAGATTTAGATTATGAAAATAATTTAGAGAAAAAGGAGGTTACCTTATCTGCTTCTTTATTGCAGTTTCATCTTCCACTATGATGAAGGGAATCCTTGACATGATTCCACACTTTTCTTTTTGTTTTTCATAAATTTCAGTGATTGCATCAAAAAGATATCCATGTATACCAGGTACAAACTGAGTAGCAAGTCTTTGCCCTCGCTTTGTCATTGATAAAGAAGGTCCATTGAGGTTGGAACTCAAGAAGTCATGTAACCTTAGACCTCCCCACATCCTTGCAACCTCAAATATTGCCTTTGTGTTCTCACTATATCTTTGTCCAACACTTGACTTGATTATGTTTGTGGCAACATCTTGTAGAAAGTCCCATAAGGAAACTTTACCACCAACTTTTCCAATCTATGGGCTTCGATTATATTGTTACAAAATCGTTTTACATCCTTTTGATTGAGAGACTGTATGCTAGCTTCTCTTAAAGTGCAGACTCTTACTGAAACAATGGCAACCTGAGACTTTGTCCACCATAGTTGCTTAGAAAGGTCTCTTACTCGACTTTTAGCAAAAAGAGTTGCATTTCTAAGCTCACTCTTTGTAAGATAATCTAGCCTTCCTCCACAACCGATA
Organism: Dipteris shenzhenensis; assembly: GCF_047967505.1. NCBI lineage: Eukaryota > Viridiplantae > Streptophyta > Polypodiopsida > Gleicheniales > Dipteridaceae > Dipteris > Dipteris shenzhenensis. The sequence continues at coordinate 4,889,325 of NC_141596.1, read as the reverse complement.
CCCTTATCTCCTCTCTTATTCTCAACCTTCTCTTCTCTATACAATCTCATTCTAAAGTCAGCAAGTTTAACTATCCCCTTGCAATGGTGGCATGTAAATCCTTTAAATGGTTGCCCATCTTTTGAAATGCACATACAACTTATGTGATGAAAGCATCCATCCACATGAATATCAGTACATCCATTATTTGATGTCGCCTTAACATGACGCTCTATAAACCAATACTTCCCACCACATTGATCATCTAAGAAAGGCTTTATCTTGACATACTTGTTACCTACTTTGACCTCATGGCTCGAAAGGCCCCAACATAGCAAGTCAAAATTTACAAAAGAAGATTAATTTTCTCTATTAAAACTTGAATCAACAGAGAAAGCACTCGTACTTGGGTTCTAGTTTTTGTTGAAACCAAAAAGTTGCTAAGAGATCTTTGCTTTGGATCATGCTCCTTATCCTTTCGAGGATGCCCTTGCAAGCCAGTGAGTGCTACCTTTGGATTTTCATCTTTTCTCATGAGCGACTTGATATGAGAGTTTGACTTTGTGTGTTCATTGAGAACCATGTACAAATCTGATCTTGGAGGACATAAACGCAACCATGCATCATCATATTTGCATTGCACCTTCACCAAGCTTTTGTCCTTAAAATCATGTATTGTATCTTCAACAACCTCAAAATCCCAACCTATTGAAACTATAGGAGATGAGTAAGAGAATTAATGTAAGAAGATGGCAAATACTAATTGAGGAACAAAGGAACAAATAATACCTTCATTTGTCGACATAAAAGATTTCATCTTCTCTATTGCATCTTCTATCTCTCTTTTGTCATCCTTTGTCGGTTGATGCACTACTTTGGGCATATCTTATTTTCGTAGTCCTCGAGCAACCATATACTTGAGCTCATGCTTTTTACTTTCTAATATGTGAAATCTCATGAAGTTAGAGAAGCAATAGTATGCTGCATGCTTGCCTTCTATAAATCCTTTACCATAAAGTTCATTACACTCGTGACATCAAATTCCCACATGGGGCACCCCATTGAAGTCCTCAGAATGCAACTCAAACTTGTCATCCCTTGACACTACCATTTCCTTTAGCTTTGATCTAACTCTATCAGATTCACGTTGCCAAAGTTCAAGAATACTTGGGCTCAGTAATCTACTAGAAAGCTTTGAAGACATGTGCACTTGGGCATCAAGATTTATGTTATCAGGTAGTTGAGTGCAATGTCTTTTACATGGATAAGGAGTTTCCTCTATGCGGCATAGACTTCTCTTGATGTGCACTAAGAGTTGATCACTGATTGTCCATCGTTCCTCTTGCCGTTTGGTTATTGTATATTCATCCTCAACAAATTCAAAGGGTTCCAATAGAAGCTTATCACCTTCAATTTGTTCACGAACATGAGAGAATGTGGGATGACCTGTGTCTCTTGTCACCCTAACAACACCTAATTCTTCCTTATTATCATAGTCAATCACTTGAATCCTGAAAAAAGATGCCATGATAGGAGACCGATGTACTTTAAAATAAAATGAGAACCTTAATTATAACCCCCCCTCCACCTGTGTGTGCATGACCTGCAAAATTTAGAATGCCAATTTGTGCATGATTGGTGAGTTTAAATTTAATCATTATAATAAAAGTTTGTATGCATGACTCATGGGTTTGAGTTTAACCATAATAAACACAAACTCTTCCCAAATTAATACACAATTCTAATACACAAATATAAAATTTTGAAAAAAAATAAAAATACATTCTAAGACACTTCACACTTTATTAAATTCAAATACTATAAACACATATACTAGCATGCAAAATGCAAGAAGTTACAGCACGAAGATAAAAATTTGAGATTTTTTTAAAAATATATTTTATAATACTTTATTAAATTGAAATAGTATAGATGCATATACTATTATTCAAAATGCATTGAAAGAGTAACATTATAGTTTATAAACATAATTGTCCAAGAGTAGCTTTATAATAAAATCGAATTAATAAAACTGAGGCATCATCTCAACTGCAGGCCACAAACAGGCATGGGATTGAGTGTTAAATCTTGCTAGTCGATTATTCATCTCGGCCAATGTCATTCTATTTTGTTTTTCCACAAATATATAGAAGGGACAACATATATCAATGTATGAAAAATCAAATCTTTACTTATAATATTGACATTATTTAATTACTTTCAAATACCTCGGGGGCCGCTCCAGTAGCCTGGATATACTGCTCCTCAGTAATCAACCCGTCATGATAGAAGTGCTTCCATGTATCTCCTCTATGATGGTGGCAGTGGTAGGCTGTCTCGACAGGAGTAGGGAATCTGCCCACGATATCAAGCTGCAATATATACACAATTTGCGGAGGGGTTAGTACAAAGAAACAACCTCCTAATAAACTACATAAGCAATATAATTTGATTGAGGTGCTAGAGCAAGAGATGCAAACTTGAGCTAGAAGTTACAGAAGGGGAAAAACTATAGGAGGAGAATGCACAACTCTTGCACAACTGGAGAGGTACCAACAACTCTAGCAACTCATCCACCTCCTTCAAGTGCCCAATAAACACCCTGGTAAACTACCTCACAGACAACTGCCAAATCATGATGGAGCCGATGGTTTGACGGGTGGCCACCAATAGTTCACTCAAAAGAGGAAGCAGGAACCTTGAACCCATGTTCTTTGACCAAGGGAGGGATTTCACAGGCGAAGGGACCAGAAGGAATCATGGCCCAAACACTATTATTCTTACATTCTAGTAAGGAGACCCATACCAAGGGGGTAGTACAAATGGACTGCAGTTTGATATAATAATGCAGATCTGAGTTTTGGTTGAGTTCGTAGATAATAAGGTGCAGACCAAGCAGATTGTAGATGCCGAGCCCATTTTGTCATATGAAGGTCTTGCGATTACCATAGCTGCAACGAAAGTTTGTGACATGCTCTAAGTACAACAGAAGTTTTGTGGCATGTTCCAAGTAGGGAGGAGATACCAATCCACTACAAGGTTTATCGGAAATAACTGGGGTCCGAGAGGAGATGACGTGTTTACTCCACCCTCCATGGACAAGGACATTTTGGAGCCCATCTAACCGATTATCTCTATCTATGACAAGGCCATCCAAGACTTCAATAATTTTGTGGAGGAGAGTGCTAAGTGATAGCACAACATGTTGATTCTTGCATGAGTTATGGTAGCTACCTAAGACTACCATGGCCAAGCTACTTGTCTAGTAAAACAAGCTTTTACAAGATCTCGAGCAACTAATCAGTAGTCATGTAACAAAAGCATGGTCCATGCGCGACCTATGTAAGGAACCAAGGATTAAGAGGTAGGAACGTGTCATCTAGGTGTAATGGTTCAACACTAATATCTTATGCCCCTTCCGCCATGCCGTCTTATGCCCCTTCCCCCATGCCATCAGGAGGTCCTTCTGTCTCGCAGAGCCGTCGGCGTACTCCTGTGCATCCATTCTCCAGCTACGACTGGTCCACGTAGTCCCGTGCAATCTCCAACTATGAGTGGCTAGTGTACTAGCTCAACACGACATGATAGCAGGCATAGTAGCAGGGAGAGCGGTGGGGGATGCATGGCACAGTGCTTTGGGAGGGGTGGTGGGAGGGACGATGATGATTCAGATGATTTAGACGTGCCTCCGGGTGATGGTACGATATTCTATGACATCACTCAGATAGGAGGCATCTTGATGGATGCATGGGGGAAGGACATCATGGTGCATAGTGTATCTCGGACATAATAAGCACCATTTTGTGAGCGTTTTGTTGAGAATTTGTAACTCTTGTAATGTAGCTGATATGAGAGTGATTCAAGCACATATATTTTTCATTTTCTAAGTAGAAAATTCACATGCATAAAACCAATCCACATTAAATTTCATAAATTGGCATTAAGGTATTGGCACTTCTGCTTAACAGAAGCTAACATAAGCTATTCTGATTAAAACAATGTATAGTAATAATGAAACCTAGCATAATTTAACAAGTCTAAGTAGCTAACCTAATGTACACAGGGTTGAGGGGGGCACAAGGAAACCCGTTGAGCCACCTCCCTTTCACCATAGCTAGGAATCTTGGTGGATAGTAGGGCAACCACATGGCTAGGTGAGTTGAAGCAATGGATGAGCACAGGTCAGTGTAGGGAAAAGAGAAAATGCTCACGAGGAGGGCTACTATTTCCATGAGGTAAGGGGAGGCACAAGGTGTTGCTAGAAGGACTAGGAGAGAGTGGGGAAAAGGAGGCCAAGGGGCATCCACCATGGTTATATGCCTATGAAAGGGAAAAATAATTCTCACAAATATTTAGTGTGCATGGAAACTATGGAAAATATGCATTGGTCCACTGTACTTTTGGCCATCAATCTGCTATTGCCTTGTCAAGATTTTTAATTCTTGACATAGATTCCACCCATTACAAGCTATGAATCTTAATGGGTGAAATCTATATTTGCTAAATGCCTACATCTCCATCCTCTTCTCTCTATTGTCTCTACACCAATGACAATGCGACTCTTGTGTTCAGAATCTATTTGGCATCATCAGTCATGAAGTTTCATTTCTTTGGCTAGGCCCTAGCATCCATTGCTCTACAAGAGACCTTTGTCTCACCCTGCCCTACTCGCTCCTCCCTTTCCTCCTCTTTTGTAGTGTGTCTCGTGCTAGCATAGAGCAATGAGAGGGAACTTGATCTGCTCTTGGCTAGAGAGGTAGCCACTGTTGTAAGGCTCATTGTTGCCTCAGTTGGAGCCTTGATGCCTCCTTGATGGGCATCACAGCTCTGTCTACTAACTCAAATCATTAGTCATGCCTTGTAATAGAACACCATTGTAACAGATAAAATTAAGCATACTAACCAAGACATCCTAAATGACATGCCAAAATCCCTTATAAAATTCAACCATGAGGCCATCTTGTTTTAGAACGTTCTCACAAGTCCTCTCCCATTCACTATCAACCATAGGGGAAGAATTGTCGAGGATGCAATGGCAAAATCAATCCAACCATGATGTCTAGGTTGTGCAATATTGTGAGAATATTCTTGAAATATGGAATAAAATGATATATGAATAACATGCTTACAAGCTCTCTACAAGCTATGAAGGTGATCGCTCATGCAATCTTATCTTAATCTTGCTAAATCTTGCTAAATCTTGCTGCCAAAATTTAATGGCCCTTTAATGGGCTGCCGCTTTTGAGATCCCCTCCTAATCCTCTTCCATCTTCCTTGCCATCTCCTTCTTCCCCATCCTCCACGATCCCCTCTTGCTAAATCAACACCCTCTCCACTTCTTCCTCTTCGAACGCTGATGTGGATCTATCAAAGGCTTCCCCTTTTCTGGATTCCTTGAGCATGCAACACTTTACATCCCTTGATTTAGGCTTCTCCTCAATTTGAGCTTCTCCTTGATTAGAGCATAGTAAAAGTGTTGAGATATCGAGCTCCACTTGCGATATGCCAGGGTGACCGTTGTGTATTTATGTCACCGACTTGTTAGCTGGAGATGCAGTTGGTACACCGCCCACGAATAATAGCTGGATGACAGCTATCCTTATCTACTCTAGTTTGTGGCTCAGTTAGTATGCCACCTTAGTTAGTTGAGTTTGGTTTGAGACCCACATATAGGGTTCTTCTATTTCTTTGTACTAGAGTTTTTTTTGGCTTTCACAACTAAGAAGAGGAAAACTGTTTTCAGCCTCCACCTTTGTGTGTATTCCCCCATTGTGCATGTGAGAAAGCCGCAAGTGAGACTCCTTCCCTCTCTCCCACTATCTTCACATGGCATCAGAGCCTTGTTCGTGGTAAGGAGCTCAAGAAAGCAAACCAAGTTCGCAGTGTCCTGGTAAGAGGACCAGTGTTGCTTTCCTATTTCGAGTTTGGGAGCAAATCTCTGCAGGTAGCACAGCCGGAAGTGCAAGAGTGCACTGTCTCAGATTGAGACACCCTTCGCGGTGTGGCAAGAGGGCATTATATGCTGCGGGAAAAGGCGAAGCCCTCGGTGACTTTATTTTTTGGATTCGAGGTCATTTTGGGGCCCGTTTTGGAGGCGGAAGTTCTCCACAGGCACTCAGAAAAAGGCCCTGCTTTTGCTGTGCGACCACTGCTCGGCTAGTCGGTGAAAAGTTGCCGCAGAAATTGCATCATATGCCTGTGTGCAGAGATTTTGGGAGTTGCAGATTCATGCTTGTTGCCTGTTGATGCAAAATCGTCACTAGGAAGTGACTGTGTGGTAAAATACCACCTTCGTCAGTTTTGCAGATCTGCCCGTGTGAGGCAAAAGCTGTGTTTTTGCAGTGATAGAATATTTTGTAGTGTTCTATAATGGCATCTGATTCCCTTTCACAGATTGTCACTGAAAAGCTTTACAAGAACAACTTCCAGGCATGGAAGTTTAGAATGACAAATTTCTTGATGGGAAAAGGCTACTGGGAGTTCATTACAGGAAATGAAGAAGAACCAGTTCTTCCTAATGTTCCCAATCAACAGGAAATGCAGGCATTTAAAGGATGGCATGAGAGAGCCAGAAAAGTTATGTACTGGTTGTCTATCAGTATTTCAGATTCAATGATTGTGCATATTCAGGATGCAAGTATGCCAAAGGTGGCATGGTATACTTTGGCTAAAATGTACAGCACAAATACGCAGGCCAGGAAAATGCAGCTCAAGCAGGAGTTGCACAATGTGCAGAGAGAAAATATGAGCATCAATGACTACCACATGAAGGTGAAGAAAATTGCGGATGCACTTGCTTCCATTGGGTCGCCAGTGGATGATGATGATTTAGTTTCTGTGACCTTGAATGGTCTAGGAAAGGATTATGCACAGTTCCGGACATCCATTGCCGTTCGTGAAAAATTTCCTGATTTTGAGGAGTTGATTGCTCTTCTAATTTCTGAAGAGCAGAGAAATGGTGGTGCATCTTCTTCAGGAGGAACCTCAAAAGAAACTGTCTTCTACTCAAATGCTGGAAGGGGTAGAGGCAGAGGTAGAGGAGGCCGATCTGGAGGCCGTGGTAGAAATCAAAATATGCAGCAAATGCAAGAAAACCAGTCCTATGCAGGAGGACGTGGTAACTCTAGAGGCAGGGGGAGCCAAAGAGGTCATGGTGGATGGCAGAGAGGCCAAAATGCAAACAACAATGTTGAATGCTACTACTGTGGTAAAATGGGGCATATGGCTAAAGACTGCTACAAAAAGCAGAATGACATTATGAATGGAAAAGAAATGAGCATTTGTTTATGGTGCAGCATATGACAAATTCTGTGACAAGTGCAGAAGAAAGCAATGATGTGTGGTGTGTTGACTCAGGTGCGTCAAACCACATGATAGGTCATGCTGAATGGATGCAGGATGCAAGGAAAATGGAAAAACCAGGATTTGTGGAGACTAGTGATGATACTGCACATCCTATTGTGCAGATTGGCAAAATTCCTTTGTCTATGCAGGATGGGAAAAAGAAATACTTGTCTGATGTATTTCATGTCCCGAACATCACCAAGAACCTGGTTTCTGTTGGTCAGATGGTTGAGCAGGGCTTGCAGGTCAGATTTAATCCTCATGGATGCTTTGGTGAGGATATGAAAAATAATGGTCGCTTGATAGCAAAAGGAAAGAAGACGGGCAAGATGTTTACGTTAGATGCGGACATGCCTGAATTGAGTGCAGCAATGTTTGCACGGTGTAGTTGCAGATATTGATATCTGGCACAAACACATTGGTCATGTTAATATACAGTGACTTAAATCAATGCAAGCCCAAAATATTGTTGCAGGATTGCCTAAATTCAAGGTTGCAGAAATGCACAAGGTTTGTGAAGCCTGTCAATTTGGGAAACAGGCAAGGAAACCTTTTCCTAGGCATGTTCAAGAGAGTAAAAAGTCATTGGAATTAATCCACTCTGATGTGTGGACTACTAAAGCTGCATCTATTGGTGGCTGTCACTATTTTGTTACATTTATTGATGACTTCAGCAGAAAACTTTGGGTGTATTTTATGAAAAAGAAAAGTGAAGTGTTTGGGCACTTCAAAGCTTTTAAAGCTATGGTTGAAAAAGAAACAAGCCTACAAATAAAATGCCTAAGGTCAGATGGAGGGGGAGAGTACCTCTCAAATGAGTTTGCAAGGTTCTTGCAGGAGCATGGTATAAAGCAGCAATATTCATGCAGTCATACCCCACAGCAAAATGGAATTGCAGAAAGGAAAAATAGGCATATTGGAGAGGTATCTCGGGCTATGCTAAATGAAAAAGATCTACCAGATTATTATTGGGCTGAAGCAGTTGCTACAGTAGTTTATATAATGAACAGGACTCCCACTGCAACAATACATGGCATGATGCCAGAGGAGATGTATACTGGTAGGAAACCAGATATTTCTCATTTGAAAATTTTTGATTGCATTGCCTATGTCCATGTGCCAGATGAGTTGAGGTCCAAGTTGGATCCAAAAGCTGAGAAGTGCATCTTTATTGGTTATTCTCTGCAACAAAAAGGGTATAGATGCTATAACCCTTCTACACGTAAGTTTACAGTAAGTAGAGATGTTTTTTATGAGATGAGCAGCTGGTATAAACCAGTAAATGTGATGATTGATGTAGATGCACAAAATGGTAATGCTACACAGAATTCACAGCAGCAATCACAAAATATTAGTGGACCTGGAGTGTCCTCTAGCACTGGTTCACATACTTTGCCATGGACAGGCAGATTGAGACTCGAGGGGGTCACTTAGTGTAATATGTCTATATCACGTGCGTGCAAGGGTTCTTTTCTAAATCCCTATGTAACCTATTTGTAGTATTTCCTAGTATCCCCTCTGTGGTGTTTTAGCTAGGAGAAGGGATGATAGATTAGCCAATTTTACAAAGCATTCAATGACGATATATAATATTTACTTCTTGCTAAATACAAACATCCACTAAGTCATATCAAACCATGGTATTAAAACCATAGAGGCTACATTCACACAACATCTTGTTGTACCCGATGCCAAAATAGCATTTTTAAACTTGCTTGATGGCATTCATATAAACAAAAGTACCCAGGCGGTTGCAAATCATCCACTTCTGTGATTCAAGGTCCTGCAAAAAAATAATTTAAAATCCATCAAGAGAAATCAAACTAAACTCAGCGCATAGTAATAATCGTAATAAAGCTTTTATCATATTAGAAAGATAACAAAGAAGCCCCTACCAAGTGCGTTTAATGCCCCTTTACAAAGTCATTGAATACATTCCAATCATTCTCATCTAAAGTATACTTATTGCTATTACACTCATAGGTGAGGTTTGCCAATGCAATTACACTCTCAATATTTATCATGTCAAGGTCTGTAAGGTCATATGTGAAGCATCTTGAACCTTTTGCCTTTTGATACCACCCAAGCTGGACTTCTACTCCAAAAGGTCTATTTGAAAGGTTGAACCCTCTTTTATATTCCACATACCCCCCACCAACCTTTCTCCTCATTTTTTGAACTCGTCCAAGGTACCATATAGCTTATGTTTTCTTTTTTTGCAAAGATCTTGGATTGCATTTCCTTTTGCTTTTCCTTGTTTTGTGTTCTTCATGAAAGAATACGGCACAATCGGAACCTATTCCAAATAGGTTCTCATTTGATGTAGCAAGAGGTATATCTTCCTTAGAGTAGTATACTCCTTGGCAAACCCTTGTGAGTCTATCTTTAGAGAGTGTGGGATTTCCATTAAGTTGGCTTACCAATGTGGACTTGAAGAGAGTTTTACCATCAATGGTAACAACTGGGCTCACTGCTTCTTGTTCATCTAGGAGAGAATCCACCACATGTCTGATTTCACTTATGGAGGCATCGTTGTCATTATCATCTATTTCTGACACATGATCTGCTTGACATTCGTCTTCTTCTTCAGAATCAGATTCTTGTGAATATGCATCTGCGAATCCATTTGACCAAGGTTCCATCCACCACTTCATATTCTCACCCTTTGGCTTCATATGCAAACTTTCACACCTTTCTTGAGCACTTTTTAGTCCCTTCTTCAATGCTTCAATGATTTTATCATCAGTTGACACACACTCATAGTCCCCTAGATTAGCTTCTCGCATGTTCTGTTTGAGATTCAATTCTCTCCATACATGTTCCCTATTCATACTACCTGCACTATGTAGCATATCCATCAAGTCATAAGCGCGTTCTTGTCCCACCATGCTTCCAATCTTGCTGAAGAAGATTTCAACTGCATCTGAACCTGTAAGATGTAAAGGACACCATAGGCCTAGACAAAATTCTCTAAAGTACTTGATCAGTAGGACCACAAAATGGCATGAGAGTTGCACATCTAAGAAAGCTTCCTTAGTTATGAAGTTTCTATTCAACGTATAGTTGGCATGATGAACAATCCAAGACCTCCAAATTTGAAAGAAAAAAGAGACTTTTCCCGCAAGATAGACTCGATCCACAAGATTCAAATGTGGAGATAAGAAGATGTCAATGTAATCCCCAGCAATTTCAAGATAAGCTTGTGTTCCTAGCATGCTCCTCTCTTTTCTATGAATTCCATTGTTTGCCAATTCTCCCAAGCACCATTGCACTTGTTTACTGCATATTCTTTGAGCTCCAGCCCAATTTTGGCGGTCATCTCGCCTAATATCTCCCTCCCTTAGCATATGCTTGTCGATAGAAAAAGCATCATACACAATAATGACATGATTTAAGGTGATCCAAACATTGCCAATAGCCAATTGACGCTTAGGCTTGTCAAGAACATTGACTAACTTTTTTCCATTATGTACAAAATCTTGATCATGTAGCCCAAAAACTTGATTTTCCAAAACTTTTGCTGAGAGAGGCCATCCATCCCATTTTATCCCAGATCTACTACCTCTTTTATCTAGATAATCGGAGATCATCAATGTTCTTCATCGACTATCACCATTAGATGCATGTCCAATAATTGGACCAACCGTGGTCTTTAGCTTCTCATTCCATAAGTTTAAAATAGCATCCCATTGCTTGCGGACAAAACTTGCATCAAATCGGCCGCAAGTGCAATGAAGTGCAAGAACCAAGCGTGGGAGTGCATCATGCAATGGATTGGCAAGAAAAACTCTTGCACGTCCACCAATGACACAATTTTGAAATGCATCAATAATCTGATCATATCCTTTTTGTCCTTCTCCCACTTTGATCATGCATGTGGTCATGCACTCATGATCATCTACTTTATATCCATCAAAACCCACAAGCATGTCATCCTTTGGATTCCACCTACAAGCAATAATAAGCACAAGTCTGTAAGATCATATATTCAATCCTCTTGCATTCAAAAACAAGATTTAGATTATGAAAATAATTTAGAGAAAAAGGAGGTTACCTTATCCGCTTCTTTATTGCAGTTTCATCTTCCACTATGATGAAGGGAATCCTTGACATGATTCCATGCTTTTCTTTTTCTTTTTCATAAATTTCAGTGATTGCATCAAAAAGATATCCATGTATACCAGGTACAAACTGAGTAGGTAGCAAGTCTTTGCCCTCGCTTTGTCATTGATAAAGAAGGTCCATTGAGGTTGGAACTCAAGAAGTCATGTAACCTTAGACCTCCCCACATCCTTGCAACCTCAAATATTGCCTTTGTGTTCTCACTATATCTTTGTCCAGCACTTGACTTGATTATGTTTGTGGCAACATCTTGTAGAGAGTCCCATAAGGCAACTTTACCACCAAACTTTTCCAATCTATGGGCTTCGATTATGTTGTTGCAAAATCGTTTTACATCCTTTCGATTGAGAGACTCTATGCTAGCTTCTCTTAAAGTGCGGACTCTTACTGAAACAATGGCAACCTGAGACTTTGTCCACCATAGTTGCTTAGAAAGGTCTCTTACTCGTCTTTTAGCAAAAAGAGTTGCATTTCTAAGCTCACTCTTTGTAAGATAATCTAGCCTTCTGCCACAACCGGTACCCCTATCTCCTCTCTTATTCTCAACCTTCTCTTCTCTATACAATCTCATTCTAAAGTCAGCAAGTTTAACTATCCCCTTGCAATGGTGGCATGTAAAGTCTTTAAATGGTTGCCCATCTTGTGAAATGCGTATACAACTTATGTGACGAAAGCATCCATCCACATGAATATCAGTACATCCATTATTTAATGTCGCCTTAACATGACGCTCTATAAACCAATACTTCCCACCACATTGATCATCTAAGAAAGGCTTTACCTTGACATACTTGTTACCTACTTTGACCTCATGGCTCCAAAGGCCCCAACATAGCAAGTCAAAATTTACAAAAGAAGATTCATTTTCTCTATTAAAACTTGAATCAACAGAGAAAGCACTCGTACTTGGGCTTCTAGTTTTTGTTGAAACCAAAAAGTTGCTAAGAGATCTTTGCTTTGGATCATGATCCTTATCCTTTCGAGGACGCCCTCGCAAGCCAGTGAGTGCTACCTTTGGATTTTCATCTTTTCTCATGAGCGACTTGATATGAGAGTTTGACTTTGTGTGTTCATTGAGAACCGTGTACAAATCTGATCTTGGAGGACATAAACGCAACCATGCATCATCATATTTGCATCGCACCTTCACCAAGCTTTTGTCCTTAAAATCATGTATTGTAGCTTCAACAACCTCAAAATCCCAACCTATTGAAACGATAGGAGATGAGTAAGAGACTTAATGTAAGAAGATGGCAAATACTGATTGAGGAATAAAGGAACAAATAATACCTTCATTTGTGGACATAAAAGATTTCATCTTCTCTATCGCATCTTCTATCTCTCTTTTGTCATCCTTTGTCGGTTGATGCACTACTTTGGGCATATCTTCTTTTCGTAGTCCTCGAGCAACCATATACTTGAGCTCATGCTTTTTACTTTCCAATATGTGAAATCTCATGAAGTTAGAGAAGCAATTGTATGTTGCATGCTTGCCTTCTATCAATCCTTTACCATAAAGTTCATTACACTCATGACACCAAATTCGCACATGGGGCACCCCATTGAAGTCCTCAGAATGCAACTCAAACTTATCATCCCTTGACACTACCATTTCCTTTAGCTTTGATCTAACTCTATCAGATTCACGTTGCCAACATTCAAGAATAGTTGGGCTTAGTAATCTACTAGAAAGCTTTGAAGACATGTGCACTTGGGCATCAAGATTTATGTCATTAGCTAGTTGAGTGCAATGTCTTTTGCATGGATAAGGAGTTTCCTCTATGCGGCATAGACTTCTCTTGATGTGCACTAAGAGTTGATCATTGATTGTCCATCGTTCCTCTTGCCGTTTGGTTATTATATATTCGTCCTGAACAAACTCAAAGGGTTCCAATAGAAGCTCATCACCTTCAATTTGTTCACAAACATGAGAGAATGTGGGATGACCTGTGTCTCTTGTCACCCTAACAACACCTAATTCCTCCTTACTATCATAGTCAATCACTTGAATCCTAAAAAAAGATGCCATGATAGGAGACCGATGTACTTCAAAATAAAATGAGAACCTTAATTACAACCCCCCTCCACCTGTGTGTGCATGACCTGCAAAATTTAGATTTCCAATTTGTGCATAACTGGTGAGTTTAAATTTAATCATTATAATAAAAATTTGTATGCATGACTCATGGGTTTGAGTTTAACCATAATAAACACAAACTCTTCCCAAATTAATACATAGTTCTAATACACAAATATAAAATTTTGAAAAAAAATAAAAATACATTCTAAGACACTTTACACTTTATTAAATTCAAATACTATAAACACATATACTAGTATTCAAAATGCAAGAAGTTACAGCACGAAGATAAAAATTTGAGAATTTAAAAAATATATATATTATAGTACTTTATTAAACTCAAATAGTATAGATGCATATACTAGTATTCAAAATGCATTGAAAGAGTAACATTATAGTTTATAAACATAATTGTCCAAGAGTAGCTTTATAATAAAATCGGATTAATAAAACTGAGGCATCATCTCAACTGCAGGCCGCAAACATGCATGGGGTTGAGTGTTAAATCTTGCTAGTCGATTATTCATCTCGGCCAGTGTCATTCTATTTTGTTTTTCCACAAACATATGGTTAGTTGCATTGAAATAAATTTGCTGCAACTTGCCACTCCATGCTGACTGTTTTTTGTAATCCTCTTTGAAGTAGTATTCCTTACACTCCTTATAAAAATTAATAACCTCTTTAATCATGTATCCCATGGCAAACACATCTGATTCTTTACTGTAAGCATTGGTGTTCTCAGGGTCGATTATTTCTGGAGCTTGCCAAGGCCGAATTCGATTTTGTCTTATTGCTGTACTCTTCTTGATCTTATAAGTCACATCATCCATATCTGGAGTACGCTTCACAAAATTAACAGCTTCTCTTGATTCACTGTATCGAAGTAGCAATCCCCAATCAATGATGCCAACCCGTGGACTATGATTGTTGGTAAAATCTAGCATGACATTGAAAGGGTGTAGATCACAATGTATAATGCCTTCTTGGTGTACAGCTGCTAATGCATCAACCAATGCATGTATGATGTCTGGGGTAGCTTCCACAAATGCCTTTAATCTCGTAAGCTGTACATCACTTAGTATTGGATCTGGTTCTCTCCTAGTGACTCCATTGCCTTTCAAGCATAACACTTGCTTTCTGAAAGTCCCTTTCTCAAAGGGTAGCTGCATCATCATGTCTCAAATACTCCCTCCATTGAAGTATGGAAAAATGTTGATCCAAGGCACGCTTCTAGTAAATCCTATGCATCTGACAATACCTGGATGTAAGATTTGCATTCCATATTCTTTGTCAAATGACTTTAAGGTGTGAGACATGTTCCCTTTGTAGCGCTTTGCCGCATAAGTAATACTTCGAGGAAAGAAAGAGATGCCATTAAAAGTGACTTTAAAGCATACTCCAAATGAGCCAGCACCAAGATTCTCACCCTCCTCTATAGCCTCATGGGGGATACCTAACACAATTGAACAATCACCATTTCTAAATGAATGTGCTTTGTGAGAAGCATCCCCGCCACTACCGTCAATAGCTAACCATGCCTCAGAAGTTGGATCACATGAATGTTTTGATTGCTCATATCGCACTCTCTTCGAAATAGTGAAATGTGAATCTATGTCTTTTGCCCTCTTGCTTCTACCCTTCTCCTCTTTCCACTTCAAATCCCAAAAACCTAATTTTTCCATGTCAATATTAGGAGGCACGTCATCTCGCAAGTCTTTTGCACATTTCTTCATATTTCCTATGATGCTATTGATCATGTGACGTACTCCACCTTCATTCATTTCACTCTTGGGCAACGTCTCTCCCATTGTGTTGGCTATGACCTCATTGTAGAAACACTCTATCCGTATTGCATTGCTAGTTATGTCTGTTATTTGCTCCTTGCTCATCTTACTTATCCCTATACAAAGATGCCGCCTAATGACTTTGAGCCAATTTTTCCTTTGCTCTGCTTGCATCTTTTCACAAAAGGATTTCTGGCAAAACATGCATGAAAAAACCAAGTATTGAGAGAGAATCTAAAATATATTCATATTTTAAATAATCAATGAACACAAAGTTAATTACAATAAAGAACACAACGAACTCCATTCTTATGAAATTTGCATCATGCTTACATGGGCCTACCATTTGAGTGTGTGGAGAAGTGTGTGTTAGACACTAGATAATCAACATTGGAAGAGTATTTCAAATAATATCCAATGGTTGATGACCCACAATTGATTAAAGATAAGATTCAACTTAGAATCCTTATACATAAGCAGCTTTCAAAGACCCCATGGATAGGCATTAATGAAAGACACAAATATCATTGGCTCTAGCATTGTTACCTTAGATGTATGAGCATGAATCTCAGATGTATATTTATTGGAAAGTTTACAACCTCTACACACTAGCATTTATGCGATGGTCCCCTATATTCTACACAAAATATTTCCAAAGAGGACAACAACATCAAAAGTCAAATAAATGACCAAGTGTTGAAGACGAAACTATCATACAACACTGATAACCTACAACGACACTGAAAGCCAAATAAATGACCATGTGTCGAAGTTTAAACATTTGTTTTATGAAATAAGCTACGACAACACTGAAAGCCGAATAAACGACCTAGTGTTGAAGCCTACTTATTTTATAAATTATATATCTAAGAAACAACACCAAAAGTCGAATAAATGACAAAGTGTTGAATTCTATTACTCTTCTAAGGTTGAGAGACGACACATACAGTCGAATGATACGACCAAGTGTCGAGCTAGTTTCAAAACAATGAGAAGGAGTCCTTGTAACGACATCAAAGGTTGAATATTATAACCAAATGTCAAAATGCAGACTTACTTACTTAACCGCACATATAATCGAGTAATACGATCCAATGCGGAAAGATAAGCACCATGCAAATGCATGGCCCAAGTAATTGACTCAAATATTACATTACAAATCAGATGATCGACGTATTATGTCGAAAGGCTATATACGACACTACGTCGATATCTAATAGTCATGTAATATCAAGAATAAAGAAGTTATGACATTGACATACTATATGAAAAGATGACACTACATCGAACATACGTGAAGAAGAAACCCCCCCCCCAAAAAAGCTTATCAACTTATCGAAAATTTGCCAACGAATGGGTTATTGAGTAGAGAAAGAAAAGCTATCATACCTTTATTTCAATTATAGTTTTGATTTTGGATTGCTAACCAGGCACAAAGCGAATAGAGAGTCTCCTTGGTGACCTGCACAAATCCAAGGGACAATTAATAGAATTCCTCTCAGTAGAAGGCAAGCTATAACCTCCAGTTGAGTCATTCCCAAAACTGCCTTTTCGAGATGCAGTGCTTTATGAACAAACTTATTAGAGAGCTTATGTAAGGTAAAGGGGAAGGAGTAAGGTAAATGAGGAATCCTAAGCTATGGATGAGCAACCCAAGTTGCATGGATACCAACGAAGTGCCTATTGTTGTCGTGGTCACCACACTGGTCTTGAAGTACTGGCAAATTGCAAAATTCTCTCTCACCATTGTCGGAGACATTATCAAATCCTGTTGTCCCTCCCAAAATGGATTCACTACTGGAGGTAACAGCAGATGCACTCACTGCACTAGTCATCGTAATCGTAGTTGGAGAGAGTCACCAAAACCTAATGCCTCTTCCAAAATTATCTCTCGCCCCACTGTTGGAGAGATTTACTTTCACTACATAGGGATTTCAAGCGCACAAATGGTGGTCGCAGCCTACCACACAGGAGAAAGAAGTAAAAGTTGTGCTAGGCAATGCAAAGATCATCCTAGTGTCACTGAAGCTGAAGTTGGACAACATCCGAAGCTGAAGCTGGAGAAGGTCCGACCATCAAATACAATCTACTTTATTTTCAACTATTCGTAATTTTTGGTATTTATTTCATGAGCTCAAAATATTACAAGTCTCCTTGCATTGCATTTTTCGATGACAATACAGCTCGGGGGGGTCACTATGTATAAACCCTCTATATCACGTGCGTTTAAGGCCTATATTTAAAGTCCCTTATCTGTAAAAAATTTTGTTAATAGAATGTACCCCTTTTCTATACAAATGTGTAAATTTTTTCCAAAACTATTTAAAATAGTCCCTTATGTATATTTATTTCTGTAAATTTTAGAAATTAAAAAAATCCTTCTGTTGAACTCACGTGATAGGGTTACATATGATGAGTGACCCCCCTGAGCAATACAGTCAAGTGTTATTTTACTACAATGATGGTATTGTCTTCAAAGCTTCCGGAGAGTCAGTGGTTGTTACAAAATGCGCTAGATCTTCCCCGTTCATGTATGCCCCTTTCTGCTCTCTGTCACTCATTTGTATCGTGGGTCACAAATCATCAACCTTCACTAACTTTTAATGGGCTGGATACTAGCAAGATTGTCGTTGGTTTTATTCTTACGTTCTTCTTTTAACAGTTACATATTGCTTTGTCAAACATTTTGAATTCTCTGACGTCTGACAGGGAGGGCATGGTAAACAAGGGCATGCTAAAGGAAGGGCTTGAACGGGATTCAGAGTTTGGTGTTCACGAGTTCAACATTCGAGAGGAGAGGGTCCCATGAGCTTGACAATCCCCACTTCTAGCTCAACGGCTTCTTAGCACCTTGAGCAAATGACGAACAGAATACGATGGAGATTATCCTCAGGCCCTGAGAGTGGCTCAACCAGACAAGGAGTCAGCAAGAGTCAGGCAAGCGAAGAGAGAACAACCGAAGCCAAGCTGGGAGCATGAAGAACAGAACCTTCTAAAGGGAAGGGTGCCCACAAAAATTACATCGTGAGCAGAGTGGTCTAATATCAAGTCTCCAATAAACCGTAAAGGGATGGTAGTAACCACGTTATCCTACAGCTCTTCAATGCTACCATATTTTGATGTTATGTTAGCAAGCGCAAAGCAAGAATGACCTAGAGAAAGGTTGCCATGCTAGTGTCTCGGCAACCTAGAGTTCTTCATAGCAAACTTTGTAATAACTTAGAACTTCCTATGAAAAGCCAGGCAAGTGATGTGCCTACGTGACAAGGGGACTGAGAGTAACTCGCATGAGCTCTGTAATTCATCGCAAACATTTGAATCAGATATCCCAATTACAAGCACATGCCTATTGCAACATATTGCTGTTGTTACTGCCTATAGCGATGCCAGAAAACAAGCATGAACTCACGCAAAACTTCACACAACAGAGATCCAGAGCGTGCAGGGTAGTGAAGTTGCCAAAGTGAGGAGGAATTAAGGGCGCCAGAGAATGGCCCATAATCTATAAAGTCCTGATGAAAGCACCAAATGAGAGGATCGAAGAGAGCGAGTACCTGGATGAATGGCTTGCCGGTCTGCTTGCTTGTTCTGATCGCTTGTTCACGTTCGTGCTAAACGGTGGAAAAGTGGATGAATGGTCGATTACGAATGCAAAGCAGCTTGTACATTGGTGTCGTCTTCTCCTCCCTCATCGTCTTCAAGTTCTAGTTGATCAGCCCTTATCTCATGTTCTATCCTGCTGTCTCTTTTCCGTTTATGGTTTGCCTAGTGCAGATGAGACAAGCATCAAAGTTAGGGTTATCAAAAGCAATTAGAATAGGCCAATGATGGAAAACCTTTATTGGAAAAACATGCAGCAGTGCCTCGCCTGGCTTATAGATGTAAAGCATTGCATGCTCAAGGAAGGGGAAGCCTTTGACAGATCCACATCAGCGTTTGAAGAGGAAGAGGTGGAGAGAGTCTTGCTTTAGCAAGAGAGGATCGTGGAGGATGGGGGAGAAGGAGATGGCGAGGAAGATGGATTAAGGTTAGGAGGGGATTTCAAAAGCGGCGGCCCATTAAGGGCCATTAAATTTTGGCAGCAAGATTTAGCAAGATTTGGCAAGATCAAGATAAGATCAAGATAAGATTGCACCTTCATAGCTTGTAGAGAACTTGCAACGGTGTTATTCATATACCATTTTACTCCATATTCAAGAATATTCTCACAATATTGCACAACCTAGACATCATGGTTGGATTGATTTTGCGATTGCATCATCGACAATTCTTCCCCTATGGTTGACAGTGAATGGGAGAGGACTTGTGAGAATGTTCTAAAACAAGATGGCTTCATTGTTGAATTTTACAAGGGATTTTGGCATGTCATTTAGGATGTTTTGGTTAGTATGCTTAATTTTATGTGTTACAATGGTGTTCGATTAGAAGGCATGACTAATGATTGGAGCTAGTAGACACAGCTGTGATGCTCATCATGGAGGCACCAAGGCTCCAATATGAGGCGACATTGAGCCTTGCAACAATGGCTACCCCTCTAGGCCAAGAGCAGATCAAGTTTCCTATCATTGCTCTATGCTAGAGGCACACTACAAAAGAGGAGGAGGGGGAGGAGTAGGGCAGGGTGAGACAGGGCCCTAGCCAAAGAAATGAAACTTTGTGATCGATGATGGTAGATAGGTTATGAACACAAGAGTCGCATTATCATTGGTGTATAGATGATAGACGGAAGAGGATGGAGATATAGGCATTTAGCAAATGTAGATTCCACCCCATAAGATCCATAGCTTGTAATGGGTGGAATCAATGTCAAGAATTAAAAATCTTAACAAGGCAATAGCTGATTAATGGCCAAAAGTACATGTGGACCAATGCATATTTTCCATAGTTTCCACGCACACCAAATATTTGTGAAAATTATTTTTCCCTTTCATAGGCATATAACCATGGTGGATGCCCCTTGGCCTTCTTTGTCCCACTCTCTTCCAGCCCTGCTAGCAACGCCTTGTGTCTCCCCTTGCCTCATGGCAATAATAGCCCTCTTGGCGAGCATTTGCTCTCCCCCCTACACTGACCTCTGCTCGTCCATTGCTTCAACTCACCTAGCCATGTGATTGCCCTGCCGTCCACCAAGGTTGAGCCAAGATTCCTAGCTATGGTGAAAGGGAGGTGGTGTTGAGAGTTCACGCTCAACATCATGTGATCATGTGTGCATAGCACCATCATGTGATCATATGTGCATAGCACTAACCTTAGAGAGTGCTATAAAGGAAAGGGTTAGATCCCCTAACCCTAACCCTAAAAGGGTTTGTATATATTCTATTTTTTCAACTAATTCTAGTGTACAGTTAGTCATTTGTGGTGTGCTCCCTAGCTGTGCCCTCTCTCCTCATCTCCACTCTTCTCCTCTCCCCTCTTCATATTTTGTCATGGTATCAGAGCATGGTTTTGCCTTCCGTTGAGGTGCCATCCACCTTGTGAGAGTGAGATAGAGATTGAGATCGAGTTTTCTCTTCCGTGAGAGAAACTTCCGTTGAGTGAGCATTCTTTCATTCCGTTGATGATAGAAATTTCCGTTCATTGAGATTCTTCTTTGTTTTGCAATAGATTTGTTGAGAGACTTAGTGAGTTCTTTGAGAGCTTCTTGCGAGAGAGGGAAAGTTCCAGAGATTTCCAAGAGGAAATCTATCTTTAAGAGCTTTTAGGGAGTGTAAGAGAGAGGAGTAAGATCTGTAGCTAAGAAACGGCCGACAACGAGCCTTGCAAAGCTCCCAACAGCCTCCAATGAATGCCCGTGACCTCTTTAGCATACTTCGCAAGCAAGAAAGCATCCAAAGCTCCTACTCCACAAACAATCACAAGCATTGAGTCGCCTCCTTCAATGGACGTCCACGACTATAGTACTACCTCCAATCGGACCTCCACAGAGAGGCTCTATTCAGTGCAGCCTGCATGCAGCCGTGCCACCGGATCCGATAGCTCCATTGTTGAGCTTGGCAAGATCGGCCATGTTGAGAGGTCTGTGGCGTTGACCATAGCCTTCCTCCACGAGCTAGCTCCAACCAGCCAATGGCCAAGCACGTAACGCAGTTGCTCCACCGATGGACTCTACTCCTCGCAAGCACACAAGCAAGGCAACGCGCATGCTCCATAGCCAACTGCAACAAAGGCGACGCTAGGCAAGCTTCTACAACAGCGACTCCATCCGCAATCTAAGAAGGGCTCTACAGTGCAACGGCTGCCTCCTACTCGCCGACGACTTCCTTCCCTATTGCGTTCTTCAATTGTCATGTAAGGTGTGGCAGGCAGCGCACGAGACGATGGATCAAGCAATGGAGCTTGAGTAGGAGATCCGGTCTCCGGCCCCATTGCAATCTTGGATTGTTCTTCCTCGACCGTCATACGGGCCTCCCAAACCTACAAGCTGTCTCCCAATCGATAACTCTTCTACAAGCCGTCTTCCAGCCTCGACTGTGACCTCTATCAGAGGCAGCGTAGCTCACTGGCCGACCAACCATCTACAAAGCTGCATGCCTCTATATCACACGGGACTACAATGACGACCACGGGACTACGTCGACCTCGATCGACCTTGGCAACCAGCAGCAAACAACTCAAGCACAGCAACGCACGATTCTAACGGTGGCCTCAACGAAATCTTCATAAGATTCCGGTCTCACTCCTTGTGACACGTGGCGGATCAAATATACCTACGGTTAGATTAAAGTAACCTTGCTAGGTTGGTATAGTAAAGTTTACTTGGGTTGGGTTTGGTTGGCCAAATTTGTGCCACGTGGCAACCTTATCCTACCCACGTGCCACATCATCACATTATCCTGACACGTGGCAATCCTTATCTGACACATCAGCAGTCCCGTGAGACTGCCACATCACCCTGCCAGCTCATTCTGTGCCACGTCATCAGGCCACATCATCTGTGCCACATCATCATGCCATGTCATCAGTGCCATGTCATCAGTGCCATGTCATCAGGCCACATCATCAGGCCACGTCATCAATGCCATGTCATCAGTGCCATGTCACCCTGCTGACATCATCTGTGCCACCTCAGCACTGCCACCTGAGCAGTCCAGTCATCACTGACCCCTGCAGGCACAGTCCCCTGCCAGGCACACTGTGCACACACTGCATGTGCACACTCCTGCCACCTCAGCACAGAGCTTCACTGGCACACCTCTTGCTAAGCACAGTGCCACATCATCACTGCATGTGACTCACAGTGACACATCATCATTGAGCACCATTTGCACTCCTTTTGCCCCTCCACTTAGATCAAGTCATATCTCTTGATCCAGGAAGAATTTGAGGGTGCTCCAAAAAGGAAAGTCGCTCGATTTTTTGTGCTCTACGTGCTCGTTACATCACGCGCACATTTTGGCGCAAGTTACACTCACATTTGAGCCTCGCCGACAAAACCACTTCCTTCACGCACATTTGCCTCTACATCGACGCATCTGACCCAGCACTTAAAAAGAACAAAGGAAAAGGAATTATTTGCTGCTCTTTCATCGATCGATGGTTGGTTTAGATCTAGATCAGAGTAGACTAGATCGCCATAGAGGGGACGCTTTGAATTCCCCAAGTTGCCAATCTAAGCCATGCCCGAAATTCCCGACTAGTACCTACTCGGTCCATACGCTCACATCCGATTTCACATCATTACATTACCGGAAACCTTACGTTCATCAGTTCAGTGAGCAAACTTTAGAGTTCAGAGGCATTGCAAATTGATTCAGTGGGCAGATAGCACTTGATTTCACACACACATGCCACCATTGTAAAGCCTATTTGGCTATCTCACGGCATCGTGCACATCATTTTTTCAGCCTTGTAAAGCCTCTTGGCTATTCTCGGCATCATTGCCACAAGCCTTGTAACACAGGTCAGATCTTATTTACTGCAGTTCTATGTTCACCGATGGTACAGAGATTTCACTTGGCATCTTCAGTGTATTTGCAGTTGATTCATACAGAGTTTTCCAGGACACTTTTTGAGTACATTGTTTGCACCATGTCGACTAGCAACCTCAATCTGGAGGTATCTGCTAAGTTAGACAACTCCAATTACGGTACATGGAAATACCGAATGGAGACCATTCTTGTGCTTCAGGACAAATGGGAGTATGTCGATGGATCCATACCTAGACCATTGGCCGATCCAGCCACCAGTAGCTCTACTCCATCTGTTGTCACAACACCAGCAACGGGATCTACATCGGGATCTACATCTACACAAATAGTTTCCGCACAAGTAGCAGATCCTGCCATTGCCCGAGCTCAAGCAGAATGGGATAAGAAAGACAAGTATGCCTATCACCTGATCAAGCAGAATGTGCAAGATGTCATGCTAGGACAGCTCAACACAGTCAAGACATCAAAAGAAGCATGGGATATGTTCGTAGCTCTCTACGAGTCCAAGAACACATCTAGGATTCTCACCCTGAGAAACCAGGTCAACCAGAGTTTCCGCAACAGCAGTGAAACTGGTCATGCTTATGTACTCCGCATCAAAGACTACAACAATCAACTTGCAGCAGCAGGAGAGACTATGAATCCCGCAGAAATGGTTCAAGTAATCCTGAATGGACTAGGAGAAGGATATGAGAATCTAGTCCAGAGTATTGCCATCCAACGGCAAATTCCAACACTGGAAGAACTTCAGTCAGTTCTACTTGGTGAAGAACTCAAGACTCAGGCCATTCAAGCATGTAAAGGTCATTCTAATGATCAGGCATTCACAGCTTCAGACAGAAGCAGAGGCAAAGGTAGAAACAGAGGTAAATCATATCAGAAAAGTGGTCATCATCAACAAAGTCAAAATCAGCATCAGCATCAGCATCATCCTCAGCAACACCAAAATCAGCAAAGAGGAAATCATTCCAACCGAGGAAGATTCCAAGGACGAGGGAATGCATCCACCAATGTGTCAAACATTCAATGCAACTATTGTCACAAGTTTGGACACTATGAAAGAGATTGCCGCAAGAAGCAGTATGACCAAGGCGGTCAATCCCCCAGGGAATTCCCGAGGAAGAGGAAATCATCGTGGTGGACATTCTAGTCACAGTCATTTTGCAAATGAACATGGCAATATGTTTCTTGCAAGTGAGGAATTGCATCAGAGTGATACAAATGCACCTAGACACTGATTTCAATCCCAAAGAGGATTTTAGTTATCAAGTCGACCAAGTGGAACAGGATCCTTGGTACATCGACAGCGGTGCATCATCTCATATGACAAATCATCAGGAATGGTTCACAGAAATGAAGCCATTAGAAGGTCAAAATAATGTCATCTACACAGCAGACAATACACCGAATCCGGTTCAAGGGACAGGTGTTATCCCTATGAACAATTTCACTGGTACAAAAGGATTAGTCAAAGATGTGCTCTATGTTCCGAAGCTCAGCAAGAACCTTTTGTCAGTAGGTCAAATGACGGAACACAACTACAAAGTCATCTTCGACGGTGATGAATGCACTATCAGAGACAAATCCAAAAGAGGTTAGCTAGTAGCAAAAGGTGTCAAGGAAGGACGCTTATACAGGATGCTAGCTGCAGTACCAGATAAGCATGCCATGTTAGCTCAAATGCAACAGATGCCACTATCTGCAAAATGGCACAAGAGATTTGGTCATGTCAACTTCAAGTACTTGTTAGACCTCAGGAATCAAAATATGGCAATTGGGATTCCAAAGCTACAGTTTCTTGGAAAAGTTTGTGAAGCATGCTGCTTCGGCAAACAAAAGCGAACCAACTTTGTCAGAAGTACCTCTCGTGCATGAGGTATTCTTGATTTGATTCATACAGATGTATGGGGTTATGCCCAGACCCGCAGCATCAATGGTTTACTTTATTACTTGACCTTCATCGATGACTACAGCAGATATTGTTGGGTCTACTTTCTGAAAGAGAAATCTGAAGTGTTTACCAGATTTCAAGAATTCAAAGCCATGGTAGAAAACCAAACAGGCAGAAAGATCAAGGTCATGAGATCAGACAGAGGAGGTGAATACATGTCTTCAGCATTCATGAACTTTTGCAAAAATCACGGCATTCGAAGACAATTCACATGTGCAGATACTCCTCAGCAAAATGCAAGAGCTGAAAGGAAGAATGGGACTTTAGCAGACAGTGCTAGAGCAATGCTTAGTGAAAAGCATCTTCCGAATCAGTATTGGGTAGAAGCAATAGCTACAGCTAACTACTTGCTTAATCGGCTTCCTACCGATCCGATACAAGGTATGACTCCTTATGAAGCATTCACTGGACACAAGCCATGCATTGGGCATCTCCGCATATTTGGTTGCATAGCATATGCCCACATACATGATGATCATCGCAGGAAATTGGATGCGAAGTCACGCAAATGCATCATGGTTGGCTACAGTGAAGAAAGCAAAGCATACAAATTGTATGATCCCATCAACCGCAAAGTCATTATCTCCAGAGATGTAATCTTCGATGAGGAATCAGAATGGAAAACCTCACCTACACAGGAGATAGAAGCATCGACTTCACAGTCACCTACAAAACAAATTGATGAAGAAGAGCAAGAATTGCCAGCAACACCCCAAGCAGCGCCACAGCAGCTCAGACGGTCTACTAGGGAAAGCAGACCACCAGCTAGATTGACATATGCTCAGAAAGGCAAAGCAATTCAGGTGGAAACCACCAACTATGCTCTTATGACTACCATCATGGCTACGGAAGAGCCAGTGTACTTCGAAGACACAGTAGACAAGCCAGAATGGCAAACTGCTATGAATGAAGAAATGGATGCTTTGTATAAAAATAACACTTGGGAATTATGCGACCTTCCACCAGGAAAAAAGGCCATAGCCAACAAATGGGTATACAAAGTGAAGTACAATCCAGATGGTAGTATTCAGAGATACAAATCCAGATTAGTTGCAAAAGGATTTGCACAACAATATGGCCAAGATTATGATGAGACTTATGCTCCAGTCGCAAAGATGGATTCCATACGGTTCTTGATATCACTAGCGACACTCAGTAAATGGAATGTGTATTAGCTCGATGTCAAGAATGCATTTCTCAATGGTTATCTAGACGAGGAAGTCTACATGCAACAACCAGCCGGTTATGTTGAACCAGGAAAAGAGAACAAGGTTTGCCATCTCAGGAAAAGTCTCTATGGCTTAAAACAAGCACCCAGAAGTTGGTACAGCAGAATTGACAAGTATTTTGCTAATCTGGGATACATGAAGTCCAATGCAGATCATACTCTCTACTACAAAGTTCAAGGGGAAGATATTACTATTGCACTTTTGTACGTAGATGATCTGATTGTGACAGGAAGCAAGGATAGCTTCATCAAAAAACTAAAACAAGACTTATTTGCAGAGTTGGACATGAAAGATCTTGGACTTATGCACTATTGTCCTGGAATTGAGTTCTGGAGAGATTCAGATAGCACATTCATGAGTCAGCTCAAGTATGTTGACAGTCTCCTAAAGAAGTTTCATATGGCAGATTGCAAGATTGCAGCCACTCCCATGGAACAGAGTTTGAAACTTACTAATGATTCAGAAAAGCCTACAATCAATGATAGATACTATAGGCAACTCATTGGATCTCTCATATATCTGACAATCACACGGCCAGATATTTGTTATGCAGTAAGCTCACTAGCACAGTCTATGGCAAATCCAAAACAGTCTCACTGGAATGCAGCCAAAAGAGTCTTGAGATACATCAGAGGTACAAGACAGTTTGGGATAGAATACAGAGGAAGTCATCCACGGTTGCATGGATACTGTGACAGTGACTATGCTGGAGATCATGAGACTAGGAGATCGACACAGTGATATGCATTTTTCCTTGGTCACGGTGCTATATCATGGTTGTCAAACAAACAACCAACTATTTCTTTGTCTTCAACTGAAGCAGAATATAGAGCACTCACTACAGGTGCATGTGAGGCTATATGGCTCAGAAGACTATTGCCAGAAACAGATTACTTTGATGAGTCAAAGCCAACAACAATATACTGTGATAATCAATCGGCTCAAGCATTGGCCAAAAATCCCTTATATCACTCCAGAACAAAGCACATTGATGTCAGAGAGCACTTCATCAGAGAAAGAGTGTTACTTGGTGACATCACACTGCAGATTGTGATAGCAAAGAAAATGTTGCAGACATCTTTACCAAACCACTCGGTAAAGAGCTATTCGAGAAACACCGACTAGCTCTTGGTTTGATGCAGAGGAAGGACATTCCCATTAAAGGGGTGTGATGGAATGTAATGCTCAGTCCTTCTTCGATTCCCCAGAATCATCATCTTGAGGGAAGGCCTACTTCATGATGTTGATCTTGAGGGAAGGTGTTGAGAGTTCACACTCAACATCATGTGATCATGTGTGCATAGCACCATCACGTGATCATATGTGCATAGCACTAACCTTATAGAGTGCTATAAAGGAAAGGGTTAGATCCCCTAACCCTAACCCTAAAAGGGTTTGTATATATTCTATTTTTTCAACTAATTCTAGTGTACAGTTAGTCATTTGTGGTGTGCTCCCTAGCTGTGCCCTCTCTCCTCATCTCCACTCTTCTCCTCTCCCCTCTTCATATTTTGTCAGGTGGTTCAATAGGTTTCCTTGTGCCCCCCTCAACCCTGTGTACATTAGGTTAGCTACTTCTTGTTAGATTATGCTAGGTTTCATTAAAACTGTACATTATGTTAATCAAAATAGCTTATGTCATCTTCTGTTAAGCAAAAGTGCCAATACCTTAATGCCAATTTGTGAAATTTAATGTGAATTGGTTTTATGCATGTGAATTTTTTACTTAGAAAATGAAAAATATAGGTGCTTGAATCACTCTCATATCATCTAGATTACAAGAGTTACAAATTCTCAACAAAATGCTCACAAAACGGTACTCATTATGTTCGAGATACACTATGCAAAACAATGCAAAACTACAATTAGGCCCATTAAACAAATTTCTAGAACTTTGCAATCCGGAAACAAAGATTTCTCTTCATGCCATGTTATGAATTCTAGTCATCTATATGTTCTATAACTTGTACCATGAGACGCTCTTGGAAAGGTATTAGTCACAAAAAAAAACAGCCTTAATGTCATACCACACTCTGATACACTCCACCTATGTCAAGAAGATGTAGACCGAAAGTAATGAAAAATAAGTTGCCAAGAAGAATGCAACTCATAATAGATTGCAACAAAGAAATTAATCGAGTAGCCACATCTTCCGGTCTTCTACATCCCTTCATCACAAAATCAGCATCTAATACATGACAATAATATAAATTATATATGCACATAGCTTATTGCTTCATCATTGCATGTATGAGTACAATATAAGTGCATTTGGGACCTATCCTCCAACGCCATGCTAACACCTATGTACAACCACATCCATGACAACTCAGGGAGATTTTAGCATTGTCCTTCTAATAACTAATGCACCACTAGATGCCGCAAAAAACAAGATGCCATTTCTAGGCATTTTTAGGCATTGTGTAGCATGAGTGTAGCATATGCCGCAAACAACAAGATGCCATTTCTAGGCATTGTGTAGCGTATATAATACCTCGAGAAAAGATATGGTCTAAGAAGCTAGAAAGGGTCTTCTTTAATCTTTGAAGATACCATATATAAGAGCCTTCTTTAGCTCTCAATGTATCAGACACAAGGGCTTATGTTCTCCTAACCTAGAAATAGTTTTATTCTTTCATTTACTTTGAATTGATCATGTTTACCATATTCTAGTTCAAACTGTCACTGGTAATGATGCTCATGGTACTTGCTAATCTACAACTCTAGGCACAAGTGCGTGAGAAACCCTCAAGCATAATGGGATTCTCACTCAATGAAAATTTTTCCTTTTGCTTTGATCCCTTGTTGCTATATGGATACTATATTTTCCCAAGTGGGAGAATCCTTTTGAATAGGGCTATCTTAAAATAAATACCTTACTTCTTTACTCTCACAGGTTTTATCCGATGGATTTAATTATAGAAGTGGCTCTCCATTATTTATTCTTTTTTAAATAATAGATCAATTGTTTGAGAGCGTGAAGGATCTTTACAAAGGGAGTGCTAAATAGACTGAGTAGAACCAAAGAAAATCAAGTATAAGAGGCATCAACTTCAAAAATAGTCCTCCACCATTGATTCAATGCAATCCCTCTGTGGATAGAAAGAAAAAAAAAGAGAGTGACGGGATAAAAAAATTTCAAAAAATAAATTCAAAATTAATGGTGTTCATCAAGATTAGAGATCAATGTATGCAAGAAAGCATAGCATCCTCATAGCATCCTAATCTCATCCTAATGAAAAGGCCAAAAAAGAGTAATAAAGAGAGAAAATCATAGCATCATAATCTCATCCTAATGCAAAGGCCAAAAAGAGCAATAAAGAGAGAAAAGATTTTTAGAATTCTCTAGAATTCAAGAAAGCATAGTATCCTAACCTCATCCTAATGCAAAGGCCAAAAAGAGCAATAAAGAGAAAAGGTTTTTAGAATTCTCTAGAACTTAAGAAAATGCAATAGGAGCGCTTACTCATTTCAAAAGGAAAATGCCAGTAATAGCATTTCAAAATGTCCCATGACATAAGCCACTCTACGCAAATATCCATGTCACATGTTGCAAGCTTCTAGATAGGCAGGTACTACGAGCCTTCTGCCCCACGCGTCCGTGACCTGAATTGCTACGGAGCAGAAGACTGGGGGTAAAGGTGGCTTCGGTGGTTCAAGCTATTTTTTCATTAGTGATTTCGGGTTACAATTTCTTCGCTGAAAGTGTTTCGTTTGTTGTTCTCGTATAATTTTCAATATAAAACACCCTTCTGTATATTAACCTTTGGGTATTAAATTACTTCCTTATGTATATATAAATATGTAAGTAATTGAATTAATAAAAACCCATCTGTTGAACTCACATGATAGGGTTACATATGACGAGTGACCCCCCTGAGGATTGAGATCAGGAGAATCTCCTCAAAGCAATGCAGAGAGTGGTATGCAGGTATCACGAAAAGGAAAAGAGAAGGTAGATCAGCCCATGTTTAATGTGAATACAGGTCACTCTTATGTGGATGGTCAATCCAGTGGCTCAGAGCAGAGCATTGATGATGAGTTGGGTATTCCTTCTGTTGTTACACCTGGAGTAAGGAAGACCAAGGATGTTTTGAGAGCACCTAAAAGTGAGCCTATTTTGCGCAGGTC
Organism: Dipteris shenzhenensis; assembly: GCF_047967505.1. Taxonomy (NCBI): domain Eukaryota; kingdom Viridiplantae; phylum Streptophyta; class Polypodiopsida; order Gleicheniales; family Dipteridaceae; genus Dipteris; species Dipteris shenzhenensis. Next base: position 4,858,777 of record NC_141596.1, on the reverse strand, counting down.
TACCAAGGTTAGGTATCCTGTGGATAGGCTGAAATATGATGGATTTGCCATTCACTATGCCTATATGGTCAAAGTGATATAGGAACCAGAACCCACTTCTTTTGAGCAAGCCATGGGAAATGAAAAATGGGAGAAAGCCATGGATGCCTTGGATGCTAATGCTACATGGGAATTGGTGCCTTTGCCTAAAGGCAAGAATGCAATTGGCTGTAAGTGGGTTTATAAGATCAAGCACAATGCAGATGGTTCTGTGAATAGATACAAGGCAAGATTAGTTGTCAAGGGGTATGCATAGACATATGGCATTGATTATGAAGAAACTTTCAGCCTGGTTGCAAGGATGGCAACCACAACAGGAGCCATTGCTATGGCTGCATCAAAGGGATGGTCTTTACATTAGATGGATGTAAAGAATGCCTTCTTGCATGGTGATTTGCAAGAAGAGGTCTTTATGGAGCAGCCAGCAGGTTATGTTCATGCTATTCATCCTGAGTTTGTTTGCAGGTTGAAGAAAGCCCTGTATGGCTTGAAGCAAGCACCTAGAGCATGGTCTGACAAGATAGGACAGTATCTTGTCACTATTGGCTTTCAGATTTCCAAGGCAGATTTCTCAGTCTATGTGAGAAAAACAGAGAAAGGGATTATGCTGCTTGTCATTTATGTCGATGATTTGATCATCACAGGTGATAGTGATGAAGATATCCTTCATGTGAAAATGCTATTGAGGCAGAAGTTTGAGATGAAGGATTTGGGAGAGCTGCGTTATTTCTTGGGCATTGAGGTGATTAGATCACCAAGTGGGATACAGCTCTTGCAGAGGCAGTATGGATTGGACATGCTATCCAAATATGGGATGACAGGCTGTAAGCCTATTTCAATTCCTTTGGAGCAGAATGTGAAGCTGAGCGCAGATGCAGGTGAGCTTCTGGAAGACCCTACTATGTACAGACGCATAGTAGGAAGTTTGATTTACATGACTATTACCAGGCCAGATTTGAGCTATGCTGTTGGGTTGGTAAGTCAGTTTATGCAGGCTCCAAGGAAACCGCATTTGGATGCGGCTAGACACATACTCAGGTATGTGAAGTCCACATTGCAGTATGGACTATTTTATGAGGCTGGGGTTCAGATACAGTTGCATGGATACACCGATGCTGATTGGGCTGGTAGTATTTCTGATAGACGATCTACCAGTGGATATGTGTTCTCTTTTGGGAGTGCTGCAGTCACTTGGAGCAGCAAGAAACAGCCTACAGTTGCCTTGTTGAGCACAGAGGCTAAGTACAGGGGTGCAGCAATGGCTGCATGTGAGGTAGCTTGGTTGCATAAGCTACTCTATGATATGCATCAGTCTACAGATGGGCCAGTTGTCATTTATTGTGACAACATGAGCAGCATACACTTGGCAAAAAACCCAGTCTTTCATGCTAGAACAAAGCACATTGAGGTGCATTATCACTATGTGTGGGAGAAGGTTTTACTAGGTCTTATTGATCTAGTTTATGTCAGCACAGAGGATCAGGTAGCTGACATATTCACGAAAGCATTGGGCACAGAGAAGCTGCGCAAGTTCAGAGACCTGCTTGGTGTGCAGGAATTGGGATTGAGCTCGAGGGGGAGTGTTGAGATATCGAGCTCCACTCACGATATGCCAGGGTGACCGTTGTGTATTTATGTCACCGACTTGTTAGCTGGAGATGCGGTTGGTACACCGCCCACGAATAATAGCTGGATGATAGCTACCCTTGTCTACTCTAGTTTGTGGCTCAGTTAGTATGCCACCTTAGTTAGTTTGGTTTGAGAGCCACATATAGGGTTCTTCTATTTCTTTGTACTAGAGTTTTTTTGGCTTTCACAACTAAGAAGAGGAAAACTGTTTTCAGCCTCCACCTTTGTGTGTATTACCCCATTGTGCATGTGAGAAAGCCGCAAGTGAGACTCCTTCCCTCTCTCCCACTATCTTCACAAAAAGGGGCCTTGACACCTTAGCCATAGCAGTAGATCTCGAGCTCTCAGTCCAATCAATAGTAATTGGCCTCTGTGGGGATGAAGGAAGCTGAGCATTGAGCAGGTTCTCGATTTTCAGGTGGGAGATCACAGTACTTTCCTATTCGCTTTTTCTGTCCGACTATGGATGAAAGAGGGACTTCTAACCAAGAACCTGACCAGACGAAAAGGAGCTATGGCAAATTTTTGTAGCAATACTCGGCGAGGGATTTCATTGTTTCTTCTACTCTTGATCGCATCCCCATTCCCTATAGCTACGGATCGCGATGAAGTTCTTTCCTAGGCCATCCTCGAGCTCACGGATTCCACCTTTGATGCTTTTTTTTTTTTTGTAGATAGGGGGGTCATTCTTGGCACCAATATGTTGATCTCCTCAACATGGGCGTGACGGGCTTCTAGCTTCTCTCTGATTCAGGCGTGATGGCGGTGGAAGGGTGCTAGATGGATACAATCTCATTCCTCCTCATTCCATTCTGAAACCCCCTAGGATGAGCCAAGTGAGGCACTACTATGCGCAGCTCCAATAAAGTTTTTCCATCATTGGCCTATTCTAATCCTTCTGATAACTCTGACTTTGATGCTTGTTTCATAAGACCAAAGCATCTGTGCTAGGCATACTGTAGACAAAAAAGAGACAGCAGGAAAGAACATGAGAGTTTAGTTGTAGAAATATTTCTTGCCGAACACACTGGGAAGGACTTCCTATGGCCTGCGCTAACTCTTTGCTTCTGTCGATAATCGAAAATTGTATACAAATCTCTACTGCTGCAAAGCTAGTCCTGATGCTTGTACATTGGCATCATCCTCCCCGTTGCTCTAGCCTATTCAAAGCTCATGAGATCGTTATTGAGTTCCATGCGGGGCTTGGCCTTTTGATGTTCAAATTTTTGCCTCTGACTCAGGATAGAATGGCACTCTTGAGAGTTGCAAGCATTGAACCACCCATCCTCAAAAATCTGTAGACTAGGCTCAACAAAGAGAAGGGCAAGCCCTATGCTGCCTTCTTCCATCTCTTTATCCCCCCCCCTCTGCCCTCCTTTCTTCCCTCCCTTACGCTTTCTCCTTCCCCTTTACCTTACATAAGCTCTCTAATAAGTTTGTTCATAAGGCACTGTGTCTCGAAAAGGTAGTTTTGGGAACGACTCAACTGGAGTTTATAGCTTGCCTTCTACTAAGAGGATTTCTATTAATTGTCCCTTGGATTTGTGCAGGTCACCAAGGAGACTCTCTGTTCGTGCTTGGTTAGCAATCCAAAATCAAAACTATAATTGAAATAAAGGTATGATAGCTTTTCTTTCTCTGCTCAATAACCCATCTGTTGGCAAATTTTCGATAAGTTGATAAGCTTTTTTTGGGGGGGCATTTCTTCTTCACGTATGTTCGATGTAGTGTCATCTTTTCATATAGTATGTCAATGTCATAACTTCTTTATTCTTGATATTACATGACTATTAGATATCGACATAGTGTCGTATTTAGCGTTTTGACATAATACGTCGATCATCTGATTTGTAATGTAATATTTGAGTCAATTACTTCGGCCATGCATTTGCATGGTGCTTATCTTTTTGCATTGGATCGTATTACTTGATTATATGTGAGGTTAAGTAAGTAAGTCTACATTTCAACATTTGGTTATAATATTCAACCTTTGATGTTGTTACAAGGACTCCTTCTCATTGTTTTGAAACTAGCTCGACACTTGGTCATATCATTCGACTGTATGTGTCATCTCTCAACCTAAGAAGAGTAATAAAATTCAACACTTTATTGTTTATTCAACTTTTGGTGTTGTTCCTTATATATATAATTTATAAAATAAGTACGATTCGACACTAGGTCATTTATTCGACTTTCAGTGTTGTCGTAGCTTATTTCATAAAATAAATGTTTAAACTTCGACACATGGTCATTTATTTGGCTTTCAGTGTCGTTGTAGGTTATCAGTGTTGTATGATAGTTTTGGCTTCAACATTTGGTCGTTTATTTGACTTTTGATGTTGTTGTACTTAACATTATTAAATGTAATTGTCCAAGCTTTGACACTTAGTCATTTGATTTGATGTTCATGTCATTGTAGCTTGCATAACACCTATTTCATTAATTTTGGACTAGTGCACTGTCCAAATTTATTTTGTGAGATAATTTTGGATAAAGCATTTCAAAAAAAGAGACTCTTATAATATAAAACTTTGAGTCAAAAAGTAAGATTTTAAAAAAGCAAATTAGAAAAAATGATGTGACATGTTACTAAAACTACAGTACATTAAAAAAAGAGGACTTCATGTTGTTAAAAGAGACAAAAAGTAAGATTTTAAAAAATCAAATTAGAAAAAAAACTAGAGTACATTTAAAAAAAAGCATGACACATTTGTACAAGAAGTAGATCATATAACTCAAAGCCATATGATGTTAAAAAACACCTTCCATTAGCTCAGTCTAGAAGATGTCATCTTTGTCTCTCTTGTCGAATATGTCATCTTTGTCTCTCTTGTCTATTACAACTTTACATTAGAGAACTAAAAAGTCTTTGTGGAACTGTAGTTTCATTTCTTGTCTATTACACAGTTACTTTAGAAAACACAAGACGAATTTTAAGAAATAGAACTCAAAAACTTTAAGAAGAAACTGTTGGGATATCTCAAGGTGTATGCCTCAGGCACACCTTATGTTTCTATGTGTGAGTGCTAGAGGCACAGTTAGGTGCCCACAAGCACAGTTAGGTGGTGGAAAAGCCACATAGGATGATTGAGTGAATCTAGGAGCAGATTGAGGAGATGATTGTGGAGCTTTGAGGTCATCAGTGATGTCAGTGACCTTGTATGAGTTGCCTACTTAAGGACCTCTTTCTTCTTCATTCTATAAGCAAGTATTCTGAGTTTGTGTCCACTCTACTCTTTCCTTTCAGTATTCCAACATGGTATCAGAGCCATTTCATCCCCCTTGAGCCCATTTCTGCCACATCATCATCTTCTTCTTCTTCTTCTTCTTCACCATCTCTCCCTCTTCTCCAAAAATTTTGCTTGAGCTTGTTCTCCTTCAATCCTCAACCATTTCTCACACCCTTTCTGCTGTAGATCCCTCTTGTTAGGGCGAACTTCGGGCTGGAAGGAATTGACAAAATACCCGCGCTGCTGGTCGCCATTGTACGAAAGTCGTCGAAGTTCTCTGCGCCTACCTCGACTTTCTCTAATTTCTTTCAGGGGGAGTTAGTCCATACCTAGAGCTACCTTGTGCTGAAATCTGAGCAGCAATGGCTGCATATTGAAGGAGAAAACAGAGAAAAACCAGTCGACTTTGTTCATGAAGGTGAAGGCAACCTGACGCATATTTTCGCCTCTTCTTCCCAGAGGATCTACTGTGGTATACCAGCTCTCTTTTGCCTTAGAAATCCCCCTTTCTTTTGCTTTGAAGAGTGTGCTATGAGCCCTCCAAGTTCAGCTCTCTAGTTTTGACAGTTTTTACATGCTTTTGAAAATGATGCTACATAAAATGCTACTCTAGCATTTCTGGTCTTTTGAAGTTTTTAATAACTTCACTACAAGTGTTGCTTCAGTTTTGTTTTGACTTGCTAGACCTGGTTGTGATTGGAAAGTGGTTATTTCATCCACTTCTATGAAGCATATAAAAAGTAGCATCATTGTTTGAAAACTAGTAACTACTATTTGCTACAACAAGTGGCTATACTTTGGAAGTATTTCAGTTCTTTTTGCCTTGTAAGAGAGAAGACACTACCCAATACTTGGGTTAGAGCCTCTCATGGCTTGCTTATGCCAAATATGTGAAAAGCCAAAACATAAAGCAATGTCTTGTTATGCTACAAAGGATGAAAATGCCAACCTGACTTCCTTATTGAAGATTGCCAAAACAATGGTTGCCAAAAAGGAAGCAAATACAGAGATCTACACCATCATGGCATTTTTATTTGACTCCAAGTACAAGAAAAAGATGAAGGTCAGACACCTAAGATATGCTTCTCTACACAACTATGGAGATGACAAGATAATTGTTCTCTTGAAGGATATGACTTTCAGATCCACTTGTTCTATCATAGTACCATCTTATAAGGCACTAGACACTGCCCATGTGGTAAGACCTTGCCTTGACATGGATATTTTGCCTCCACAAGATGAGGCATCCCATGAAGATTATGCATTTTAAATTATCTCTATGTATGCTCCAGATCACTCCTTTTATGTCAAGGTACTCAGCCTGGATAGTCCTCCAAAATGAATGAAAATAAATTATTGTGTGTTGTGTTTTGTGAACACCTCTGGTCACCTTATGATGTAGGCCATGTGTATGTTTTGTTCCATGGTACCTCCTGCAGACATTGTGTGCATGTACATGTAGGGGAGATAACCATTGGAAGGTCTGTTTGTATCCCTTTCTGTTTACCTTACACCCAAGGGAACCCTTGCTAGCATGAGAACCTAGCCATAGATTAATCCTTGACCACCATGAGATGGCATGAGAAACTATGAGACTAGATGTATCCATGACATAGCCTGAGGCATTTCCTTGAGGGGGGGTTTGTTGGGATATCTCAAGGTGTATGCCTCAGGCACACCTTATGTTTCTATGTGTGAGTGCTAGAGGCACAGTTAGGTGCCCACAAGCACAGTTAGGTGGTGGAAAAGCCACATAGGATGATTGAGTGAATCTAGGAGCAGATTGAGGAGATGATTGTGGAGCTTTGAGGTCATCAGTGATGTCAGTGACCTTGTATGAGGTGCCTACTTAAGGACCTCTTTCTTCTTCATTCTATAAGCAAGTATTCTGAGTTTGTGTCCACTCTACTCTTTCCTTTCAGTATTCCAACAAAAACTAATTGAAAAAGAATTGTAAGTAAAGAAGAAGAATTACAAGACGAATGAAAAAGAATGCAAGTACCTGGAAAAAGTGAAAAAAGTAAGGCTCCGCTTATCCTTTCTCTTCAGCTCTTGGTTGCTTCAATGAAATGAGGATAGAGTGAGAATGAATGAATGGAAAGAAGAGTATATATAAGAAAAACTAGCCCACTCCTCCTACACATAAATTTGAATTTTCAAAAAAGAGAGGGAAATTTGAATTCATTATAAATTTGAATTCAAATTTGTGTTCAACATTCTTCTCATACTTTCTTCTCATACGTTCCTTTTGAATTCAAATTTATGTTCAACATTCTTCTTGATACTTTCTTCTCGTAAGTCCCTTTCATTCTTCTCGTAAGTCAAATCTTATTTGTCACATCCCTTTCATTCTTCTCGTAAGTCAAATCTTATTTGTCGCTCTTGCTCGTGATAGTAAGTCAAATCTTATTTGTCACTCTTGCTTGTGATAGTAATCTTATTTGAGCAAGAATCTTATTTGTCGCTCTTGCTCGTGATAGTAAGTCAAATCTTATTTGAGCAAGAATCTTATGTATTGCTCTTGCTCGTGATAGTTCTACTCTTAGTTGTAAGAATTCAAATTTCTGTTCAACATTCTTCTTGATACTTTCTTCTAGTAAGTCCCTTTCATTCTTTTCCTAAGTCAAATCTTATTTGTCGCTCTTGTAAGAATTCGACCTCTCTCCCTCTACTCCCTTGTTTCTCTCTCCCTCACTCTCTCTCTCTCTCCCATACCTTCCCCCCTCACTCTCTCTCTCTCTCTTTCTCTCTCCCTCCCCTCACTCTCTCTCTCACTCCCCTCCCTCCTCTCCCCTCTCTCTCCTTTGGCTCCATCCTCTCCTCTCCCTCTCTCTCTCCTCTCTCTCCTTCTGCTCCCCTCCCCCCCTCCCTCCCTCCCTCCCTCCCTCAACCCCGCCCTCCCCTCCCCTCCCCTCCCTCCATCTCCGGAACCCCTCCCCCCCCTCTACCCCCCCTCCCTCTTGCCCCCCCCTTCCCTCCAGCCCCCCTTCCCCCTTCCCCCTCCACCCCCCATCCCCCCGCCCCCCGCCCCCCTGAAGGGGGGTGCCACCCCCCCTCCCCCCTTCCCTCCCTCCATGGGACTGCCGCCCCCCCTCCCCCTTCCCCCCCCCCGCCAGCCCCCCGCCCCCCTCCCACCCCTTTTCCCCTCAACCCCCCCATCCCCCCTTCCCCCCCTCCAAGGGGTCTGGCGGCCGCGGCCCCCAGCCCCCCCTCCCCCCCCGCCCCCCTCCCCCCCCTGCCTGCCCCTCGCCCCCCTCCCACCCCCTCCCCCATCCCCCCTTCCCCCCCTCCAGGGGGTCTAGCGGCCACAGCCGCCAACCCCCACCCCCCCTTCCCCCCCGCCCCCTTCCCCCTGCTGGCGGCCGTGGCCGCCACCTTTCTCTCTCTAGTTCCTCTCTCTTCAAAATTTAAAAAAAAAATCTAGATAAAGAATTAATCAAAACAAATTGCAAGTACCTGGAAAAAGTTTGTAAGTTTGCTCTTTCTTGCTTTCTTGCTCTTCCTTCCTTTCTTTCTTGATCGTCCTTGCTTTCTTGCTTCAATGAATGAAATGAGGGGAGAATGAATGAAGAAGGAAGACTATATATAAGAAAAATTAGGTTTTCCTCCTCTCCTATTGGCTTTCCATTCCTCCCCTCTCTCCTATTGGCTTTTCATTTATCCCCTCTCCCATTGGCTCCCATTACTCCCCATCCCTCATCCCAATCTTCCATTAGCCCTCCCCCCATCCATTTCTTCACTACAAGGCATAGGCCATTTTCCGATGGAAATACCGACGCTTTTTACATTAAAATTTTTTTTTTCACGGGCGCAAAGGTCGCTATAAAAGTCTTTAAAATCGTCGAAAAAGGAGCGTTGCTATAAACCGTCGCTATATAGTGACGCTGTTAATCGTCGCTATATAGCGACGATGAAAACGTCGCTATATAGCGACGATGCAAACGTCGCTATATAGCGACTCTGTTAATCGTCGCTATATAGCGACACTGGTAAACGTCGCTATATAGCGACGATTAACAGAAGTAAAAAAAAAGGGTTAGTGGGGCTAAACAGGGCTTCCTTTTGGCCCTGTTTAGCCCCACTAATCCTTTTTTTTTTTTTGTAATTACAAAAGAAAGTTTTTTATAACAAAATTTCCCTTGCTTGCAGGGTGATACAAAATTGTTCTTGTGAACGATGAGGAAGAAATGCATATACATATACAACTGTGTTTGTAACAAAATTACCCTGTGAAAGGGCGATACAAAATTGCTCTAACGAGCGGATATACAAAATGCTACTACCACTACTAATCCGAATCCGAATCCGAATCCGAATCGTCTTGTTGGGCTGTTCCCTGGTCCTCGGCAGCTGCATCTTCTCCCTCATCCCCGACACCTGCGTCTTCTCCCTCGTCCTCGACACCTACATCCGATCCTTGCCCCTGTTGATCGCTCGTCTCTGATGATGGGACGCTTGAGCTTTGACCCTAAGAGTGAACCATATAAATCGAAAATTAGATTGGAACTTAAATTAAAAAGTGAGATTACAAGTAGGAGTAAACTTATACCGTGCGAGCAGCCACCTCAGCCCAATCGACTGTCGCTCCCATTGCCTCTTGCTCAATGAACCACGGCTTGGTTCCTATCCAAAATGCGCGCCGCGTCTCTGCATCTGTAGGAAGACGACCCATCGCAGCTTGCTGTGGATCCAATTTACGAGAGTTAGAGTTAGCTAAAGTGCATGTAATATGTAAGTAAAACAAATAGAACAATACATTAAATGGAAAGAAGTAAACTTACCACGGTTGCCTTGAACGCATACCGTCGGCCTGCACCAAAGTGCAAAGTACCTACGACGTCCAGCCGTCTCTTCGCAGCCCTCCTCTGACCCTCGAACATTTCAGGATGGTCCCTATGTTGCTTCTTGAAGTACTTCCAATCAGCTTTGTCTGCCCAGCTGGGTTTAGCCAACCCCTTTGTAATGGAAGTACGCATGGTTGATCTGCGATGCTTTAGGACCAAACCCATGTGCTCGAGCATATAATTGTTATTAAACTCCACATTTGGCGGATTAGGATATCTTTATTTTAACTCATCGATCACCGCCTGCTTCTTTTGGGCATCTTGATACCGCCAATCAATATTTATGCCGCTCTTGAAGTGATGACTCATCAACCGCCTCATGGCGGCCATCACTGCTTTGCCCTTTTTGTCTTCTATGATCTCTCCGGCAGATGTGATTTGATAGGAGAGATCCCCTGATGAGTAAGGGGGACTGACGGTAGCAGAGTCTGAAGGAGTGGAAGCTGCGCGACCGCTTCCGGATCGAGGAGTATCTATGGGAGTAGGAGAGGGAAAGGGACCTGACTGATACTGTGTCTCCGGACCAAGTGGAGACCTAAAGGAGCGTGAGTGTGCTGACTCGTCTACATCTCCTGAGTCAGCACAACATGAGCCGCCCATCCTACTCTTCCTTCCCTTGCGGGAGGCATGCGCAGGTGATGATCCCGCAGTCGAAGGGGCGCGAGGGGATGGCTGGGCAGTACGTCCACCCGTCGGTGTAGGGGAAGGAATTGCAGAGGTCCTTTGAGAGAGCAGAGAGAAGAATCTCGCTGCCTCCTCATCGCTCATCTGCGCTACAAACTCGTCGGGAGTCCCAACAAAGCCATGCATGGCTAGCAAAGGAGTCCCCTGAGGGGTAGTCGCAGTGCTACGTGGAAGAGGGGTCGGACCAGGGGTAGTCACAGTGCTAGGACCGAGAGGAGTCGGACCAGGGGTAGTCCTCGGGGTAGTCGCCTGAGAGGAATCAAAGTCCTCTGGAGCATATAGATCGTGAGCTCTCCTCCTGCGAGGCTGTCTGTACTCGTCCGATGAGCGACGTGATCCCATGTCTAACATAGACACAAACACGAAAACAGAAAACAAAAAACAAACATGAGCATTCTCATAGGCATAGGCATAGGCAAGAAGAAAGAAGAGGGAAAGGAAAGAAGAGGGAAAGAAGAGGGAAAGAGGGAAAGAAGAGGGAAAGAAGATGTAAAGGAAAGAAAAGAATGAGAATGAGGAAATAGAGAATGAGAGAAGGGGGAAATAGAGAAGGGGAAAGAGATGAGGGAAAATAGAGAAGGAGAGAAGGGGGAAATGAGAGAAGGGGGAAATAGAGTGGGAAATAGAGAATGAGCTTATGCAGAAATAGAGAATGAGCTTATGCTTCTCTCATTCTCTATTTCCGCATAAGCTCACGCATAAGCATGAGCTTATGCGGAAACTTAAGCATAAGCTCATGCACATGCATGAGCATAAGCATGAGCTTATGCTTAAGCATAGGCATCGGAAATAGAGAAGGAGCTTATGCATAAAATAGAGAATGAGTTTCCGCATGCTTATGCTCATGCGGAAAAAGAGAAGGAGCTTATGCAAAAAAAGAGAAGGAGAGAAGCATAAGCTTCTCTCATTCTCTATTTCCGCATAAGCTCCTTCTCTTTTTCCGCATGAGCTTATGCTTATGCTCATGGGTGAGCATGAGCTTATGCTCATGTTTCCGCATATGCGGAAATAGAGAAGGAGAGAAGCATAAGCTTCTCTCATTCTCTATTTCCGCATATGCTCACGCAAAAGAGAAAGAGAAAGAGCTTATGCGGAAAAAGAGAAAGAGCTTATGCGGAAACTCATGAACTATTTCCGCATAAGCTCCTTCTCTTTTTCCGCATGAGCTTATGCTTATGCTCATGGGTGAGCATGAGCTTATGCTCATGTTTCCGCATATGCGGAAATAGAGAAGGAGAGAAGCATAAGCTTCTCTCATTCTCTATTTCCGCATATGCTCACGCAAAAGAGAAAGAGAAAGAGCTTATGCGGAAAAAGAGAAAGAGCTTATGCGGAAACTCATTCTCTATTTCCGCATAAGCTCCTTCTATTTTTCCGCATGAGCTTATGCTTATGCTCATGGGTGAGCATAAGCTTATGCTCATGTTTCGGCATATGCAGAAATAGAGAATGAGAGAAGCATAAGCTTCTCTCATTCTCTATTTCCGCATATGCTCACGCATAAGCGGAAACTTACGCATAAGCTCATGCTCATGCATGAGCATAAGCATGAGCTTATGCTTATGCTTATGGTTAAGCATAAGCATAAGCATAAGCTCATGCTTATGCTCATGCTCATGCTTATGCTCATGCGGATATGGAGAAGGAGCTTATGCGGAAACTTGCGCATAAGCATAAGCATAAGCTCATGCTTATGCTCATGCGGAAATAGAGAAGGAGCTTATGCGGAAAGAGAGAAGGAGCTTATGCGGAAAGAGAGAAGGAGCTCATGCGGAAAGAGAGAAGGAGCTTATGCTCATGCGGAAATAGAGAAGGAGCTTATGCGGAAAAAGAGAATGAGAGAAGCATAAGCTTCTCTCATTCTCTATTTCCGCATAAGCTTATGCGGAAACTTACGCATAAGCTCATGCTCATGCATGAGCATAAGCATGAGCTTATGCTTATGCTTATGCATAAGCATAAGCATAAGCTCATGCTTATGCGGATGCGGAAATAGAGGAGCTTATGCGGAAAGAGAGAAGGAGCTTATGCGGAAAAAAAGAATGACAGAAGCATAAGCTTCTCTCATTCTCTATTTCCGCATAAGCTTATGCGGAAACTTGCGCATAAGCTCATGCTCATGCATGAGCATAAGCATGAGCTTATGCTTAACCATAAGCATAAGCATAAGCTCATGCTTATGCGGATGCGGAAATAGAGAAGGAGCTTATGCGGAAAGAGAGAAGGAGCTTATGCGGAAAAAGAGAATGAGAGAAGCATAAGCTTCTCTCATTCTCTATTTCCGCATAAGCTTATGCAGAAACTTACGCATAAGCTCATGCTCATGCATGAGCATAAGCATGAGCTTATGCTTATGCTTATGCATAAGCATAAGCATAAGCTCATGCTTATGCTCATGCGGAAAAAGCGCATGAACTTATGCGGAAAGAGAGAAGGAGCTTATGCGGAAAAAGAGAATGAGAGAAGCATAAGCTTCTCTCATTCTCTATTTCTGCATAAGCTTATGCGGAAACTTACGCATAAGCTCATGCTCATGCATGAGCATAAGCATGAGCTTATGCTTATGCTCATGCTTATGTGGATGTGGAAATAGAGAAGGAGCTTATGCGGAAAGAGAGAAGGAGCTTATGTGGAAAAAGAGAATGAGACAAGCATAAGCATGAGCATAAGCATGAGCATAAGCATAAGCATAAGCATGAGCATAAGCATGAGCTTATGCTTATGCTTATGCATAAGCATAAGCATAAGCTCATGCTTATGCTCATGCGGAAAAAGCGCATGAGCTTATGCGGAAAGAGAGAAGGAGCTTATGCGGAAAAAGAGAATGAGAGAAGCATAGGCTTCTCTCATTCTCTATTTCTGCATAAGCTTATGCGGAAACTTACGCATAAGCTCATGCTCATGCATGAGCATAAGCATGAGCTTATGCTTATGCTTATGCTTATGCTTATGCATAAGCATAAGCATAAGCTCATGCTTATGCGGATGCGAAAATAGAGAAGGAGCTTATGCGAAAAGAGAGAAGGAGCTTATGCGGAAAAAGAGAATGAGAGAAGCATAAGCTTCTCTCATTCTCTATTTCCGCATAAGCTTATGCGGAAACTTACGCATAAGCTCATGCGGAAAAAGCGCATGAGCTTATGTGGAAAGAGAGAAGGAGCTTATGCGGAAAAAGAGAATGAGAGAAGCATAAGCTTCTCTCATTCTCTATTTCCGCATAAGCTTATGCGGAAACTTATGCATAAGCTCATGCTCATGCATGAGCATAAGCATGAGCTTATGCTTATGCTTATGCTTATGCTTATGCATAAGCATAAGCATAAGCATAAGCTCATGCTTATGCTCATGCGGAAAAAGAGAAGGAGCTTATGCGGAAAAAGAGAATGAGAGAAGCATAAGCTTCTCTCATTCTCTATTTCCGCATAAGCTTATGCGGAAACTTGCGCATAAGCTCATGCTCATGCATGAGCATAAGCATGAGCTTATGCTTATGCTTATGCATAAGCATAAGCATAAGCTCATGCTCATGCATGAGCATAAGCATGAGCTTATGCTTATGCTTATGCATAAGCATAAGCATAAGCTCATGCTTATGCTCATGCGGAAAAGCCGCATGAGCTTATGCGGAAAGAGAGAAGGAGCTTATGCGGAAAAAGAGAATGAGAGAAGCATAAGCTTCTCTCATTCTCTATTTCCGCATAAGCTTATGCGGAAACTTGCGCATAAGCTCATGCTCATGCATGAGCATAAGCATGAGCTTATGCTTCTGCTTATGCTTAAGCATAAGCATAAGCATAAGCTCATGCTTATGCGGATGCGGAAATAGAGAAGGAGCTTATGCGGAAAGAGAGAAGGAGCTTATGCGGAAACTTACGCATAAGCTCATGCTCATGCATGAGCATAAGCATGAGCTTATGCTTATGCTTATGCATAAGCATAAGCATAAGCTCATGCTTATGCGGATGCGGAAATAGAGAAGGAGCTTATGCGGAAAGAGAGAAGGAGCTTATGCGGAAAAAGAGAATGAGAGAAGCATAAGCTTCTCTCATTCTCTATTTCCGCATAAGCTTATGCGGAAACTTATGCATAAGCTCATGCGGAAACTTATGTGGAAAGAGAGAAGGAGCTTATGCGGAAAAAGAGAACTCATTCTCTATTTCCGCATAAGCTTATGCGGAAACTTACGCATAAGCTCATGCTCATGCATGAGCATAAGCATGAGCTTATGCTTATGCTTATTCATAAGCATAAGCATAAGCTCATGCTTATGCTCATGCGGAAAAAGAGAAGGAGCTTATGCGGAAAAAGAGAATGAGAGAAGCATAAGCTTCTCTCATTCTCTATTTCCGCATAAGCTTATGCGGAAACTTACGCATAAGCTCATGCTCATGCATGAGCATAAGCATAAGCTCATGCTTATGCTCATGCGGAAAAAGAGAAGGAGCTTATGCGGAAACTTGCGCATAAGCTCATGCTCATACATGAGCATAAGCATGAGCTTATGCTTATGCTTATGCATAAGCATAAGCATAAGCTCATGCTTATGCTCATGCGGAAAAAGCGCATGAGCTTATGCGGAAAGAGAGAAGGAGCTTATGCGGAAACTTCCGCATAAGCTACTTGCGCATAAGCTCATGCTCATGCATGAGCATAAGCATGAGCTTATGCTTATGCTTACGCATAAGCATAAGCATAAGCTCATGCGGAAAAAGCGCATGAGCTTATGCGGAAAGAGAGAAGGAGCTTATGCGGAAAAAGAGAATGAGAGAAGCATAAGCTTCTCTCATTCTCTATTTCCGCATAAGCTTATGCGGAAACTTGCGCATAAGCTCATGCTTATGGTCATGCGGAAAAAGAGAAGGAGCTTATGCGGAAAAAGAGAATGAGAGAAGCATAAGCTTCTCTCATTCTCTATTTCCGCATAAGCTTATGCGGAAACTTGCGCATAAGCTCATGCTCATGCATGAGCATAAGCATGAGCTTGTGCTTATGCTTATGCATAAGCATAAGCATAAGCTCATGCTTATGCTCATGCGGAAAAAGCGCATGAGCTTATGCGGAAAGAGAGAAGGAGCTTATGCGGAAAAAGAGAATGAGAGAAGCATAAGCTTCTCTCATTCTCTATTTCCGCATAAGGTTATGCGGAAACTTACGCATAAGCTCATGCTCATGCGGAAAGAGAGAAGGAGCTTATGCTCATGCGGAAAAAGAGCTTATGCGAATGAGAGAAGGGGGAAATAGAGAAGGGGGAATGAGAGAAGCATAAGCATAAGAGAATAAGAGGGAAAGGAAATAGAGAATAGGGGGGAAAGGAAAGAGAGAAGGGAAAAGAGAGAGGGGGAAAGAGAGAAGGGGGAAAGAGAGAATAAGAGAAGAGGGAAAAAAGAGAAGGGGGAAAAATGAGAAAAAGAGAAGGGGGAAGAGAGGGTTCCTACGCCCATCACTGCAGCTAGCGCTTAAGGCGCTAGCTGCAGGCCAATGCAAATAACAAAAAGCTTAAATGGAAAGAAGAGGAAGCACTTACCTGTAAAAGTATGTCCCGCTCGGTGTAGTGGATTGGGCCCACAAAAGAGAGAGTATGTCCCGCTCGGTGTAGTGGACTGGCCCTACAAAAGAGAGAAAACAACCCATTTTTTCAAATAAGATGTTAGTGGAAAGAGGAGATCACAAAAGCAACTTTTTGAAAGGAGATAAGGAAAGAGAAGATTGAGGAGACAAGGAAAGGAGGAGATTGAGGAGAAGAGAAGGAAGAGAAGGAAGAGAAATACAGGAAGAAGAGGTGAGTTTCTTTCTTTCTTTCTTGAAATTTCGTTTTTTGTTTGAATCCTTTCTAATCAAGCATGAAAACTAGTTTAAAACTTTAGCAATACAAGTAGAAACACTCACAAAACCAAAGCTAACAAACAAACAACCTACATTGTTGAAAGAAACTCACCTTTTGAAGAACTTTCTTTCTGGAAACCAAAGAGGGAAAAAGGAGAGAGAGGGTGTACAAGAGGTAGGAGAAGGGTGAGGAGTGGGAAATAGAGTAGGAGGTTGCTTGGAATAGATGGGAGGTCAGTGAAAATAGGTGGGAGGAGATTTTGGGTTGCTTACTTGAGAGATTAGGAAAGCTTTGAGCAAAACGCCGCGCGTTTCGGCGTTTCGGGTTTTAACCCACAGCGTCGCTATATAGCGACGCTTATTCGTCGCTATATAGCGACGGAACAGAGCGTCGCTATATAGCGACGCTTACTGTTTATTTTTTGGTGTGGCCTCTTGTGAAGCTCAAACATGCTATGCCTATAATTGTCAATATCTCCTCTTACTACATAGCCTTACTATATAGGATTTTTTGTTTCAATCCTTACTATATAGCGATGTCATTCTTTTTATATAGCCTCAAGAGAAGCTCAAATTAAACATGCTATGCTCATAATTGTGTACATCTCCTCTTCATGCTTATGTTTTGGTTTTACAAGTGTAGATGGAAGGGACGAGTGGAAGCTCATCCGATGATGCGCCAACGCCCGGGAGCACGAAGTGGCTTACAGAGAGGTTATATTGTCATTGCACTCATGGCAAGCGAGAAGTACGACATCAACGTCGTATTATCATGCGCCACTTGCGGATGTATGGGGAGGAGCCGGAACCAGTACCCCCCGTTGGTGTTGCACATGTTGATGGATCATCGGTAAGTCAAAGCTATTTAAGTTCGCAATCTTATTGTATACCCGGAATTAGAAGATCTTCTATTTACACGAATGAGCTTATGACAGGATGACGAGGGTGACGAGGGTACACATATACCTTCTCACTTTCAACAAGACTATAGTCTCCCGGATGACGATGAGGGTATGGTCGACATGATGGATTCCATTTTTAGGGGCACTACATCCCACGCACATGTGATGTCAGAGTCTGAGGTGAAAATGCGAGAGTTGCAATCAACACAATTGTACGAGGGTGCCAGGATGTCTAAACTACGTGCTTGTCTCTCAATCTTGAATCTACAAGTACAGTATGGGTGGTCGGATACAAGTGTCTCGGCCTTAATGAGGTTAGCCCTTGCATTAATTTGATTGACTCATTATTTGGATATTGTTTGTTTTGAGAATCATCATTTGGATAGTGTCTTTGTCATAGGTTGCTCCAAAAGATGTTGCCTGCACCAAATACCATGCCCGCATCAAGAGATGAAGCGAAAAAGATGCTAACAATGGTGGGTATGGATTATGATACCATCCATGCTTGCCGTAATGATTGTATTCTCTTTCTTCGTGAGCATGGAGATTTGGCTAGTTGTCCAAAGTGTGGGGAACAATGATATAGAGATGACTTGCAGGGTGAGAGGATACCGGTAAAGGTCTTAAGACACTTTCCCATCATTGCAAGAATACAACACATGTTTCGATGCAAATCCATAGCGGAGTTGATGACATGGCATGCATCTCATCGGTCCACTGATCACACATTGAGGATTCCCACAGATTGTGCGGCTTGGAAGCACATAGATAATCAGTGGCCAGACTTTGCAAGAGAGCCACGCAACTTACATCTTGGGCTAGCCATGGACGGCGTGAATCCTTTCGGGTTACGCTTGACATCTTCGTCGACATGGCCCATAGTCGTGGTGAATTACAATATCCCACCATGGCTAACAATAAAAAAGGGACACCTCATGCTTGCACTACTTGTGCCAGGAAAGTACAAGGCAAAAAATATGGACGTGTACATGGCACCTTTGATAGAGGAGTTACAGATATTATGGAGAGGAGTGCAGGTCTTTGATATTTCCAGAGCTCCTAGGCATACCAATGATATTTTAGTCAGGGGTATCTTGATGTGGACCATGCATGACTACCCAGGATATGGAGAGTGCGCAGGTACGTGGTTATGTCTTTACATGTACAATGAGGGATTATGCTTTTTTTACTCTCTTTTGCACGCATGTCTTGTACTAACATATTCATGCACGCGTGTAGGACTTGTTACAAGTGGGTACCATGCTTGTCTTGTTTGTGGACCCGCTCTGAAATCGCTTGCACGCTACTCCAAACACATGAGAAAAAATGTTTATGAAGGTCATGCTCGATACCTTCCGTTCGACCATCTCGCATGTGGAGGTCAGCTTGATCCACCACCATCATATTTGAAAGCAAGTGATTAGATTCAAGCTTGGAGGGAGAATGGAGAGGAACCTCCTCCTGGTATGAAGAGGCTATCGATCTTTCACGAGCTTCCTTATTGGGGTCAGTTACAAATCAATCATCTCTTGGATCCCATGCATATCTTTAAGAATGTGGGGGCTACCATTTGGGCACACTTGGTTGGTTCCAAGGACTCGAGAGGAGTGCGAGAAGACTTGCGTGCTATGAATAGGATGTCTTGTTTGTGGCCCCAAGTGCATGCTTCAGGAAAAGTTGTCCTCCCGAAAGCAACGTGGATCCTCTCTACGAGGGAGGAGGCAGCGATCAAGGCAGACATTGCCTCTTTTCAAACACCGACAGGGTACATGCGTTGCTTGAAAGGAGCATTTTCAAAGGACAATAAGCTTAGTGGCCTCAAGTCCCATGATTGGCACAAGGTCTTACAGGTATTCTAAGTAGAATTAGTGTACCGATAATAGTGATGCATTAGCGTAATTATTATTATGTTATATTGTTGACATGATTTCATTGTTGCTTTGATAGTTCATCCTTCCAATTACAATAAAAGGGTGCTTACAAGAAGATGTTAGAAATGCTATATTCAAGATCTGTGGTATTGTGAGGTATGCTTACTATCAATTCGCATTATGTATTTTCTTCATGGACATGTGAAATAGGTGGATATCTCAAATATCTTACATATGCATGGACATGTGAAATAGGTGGATATCTCAAAAAGAGATCTCTATATCGAGCATCGAGAAGGCTAGGGTGGAATCCATCGAAGCCGTATGCTTGCTTGAGAAGCACTTTCCCTCAAGCATTATGACAACTCAAGTCCACTTGCTTGTACACATAGTTGATGAGGTGGCTATAGCAGGTACCGTTCATAATCGATGGATGTTTTTTCTCGAGCGGTTTATGAAAACTTTAAAGGGGTTTGTAAGACAAAGAGCAAGACCAGAAGCAAGCATGGCAGAGGGATGGCTTGTGCAAGAGTCATTAGTATATATCACAGAGTTTCTTGCATCCACGGATCCTGATATGCCGCAAGCTTGGCACAACAAGGATGATGATCGCATCATTGGCGAGGTCCCCCAAGGAAAAGGGATTGAAAGAAAGATGAGCGAAGAGCAAATGGAGAAATTCAATAAGTTTTGTATCCTCAATAGCCCTGAGATGCAGAAGTGGATTGAGAGATATGAAGTGGCCAAAGCAGAAAGAATAAATGCAAGGACGAGATTCAGAGTAATGTACAGGCGATCACAACCATATCCACGAGATCTGGCTCTTCTCCCTACTCACATGTCACTTGATTGGCTACAACTAGCTATACGTAAAGCCGAACGTGATGGAGAGACAATAAACGAGCGCGAGCGGGAGTTATCATCTGGATGTATGGTGCATGTAAGTTTCTTATCTCTTGATGTAATTAAGTAATTATTTGTGGCAATATATGCTATAAAATAGGTGCATCTTCATTGTTTTAATGATGCTCTTCTACAGTACAAAAAGTACAGTGCATTATGGTCATATGGACGACATTTTCACGTAGAACGCATCGATTCAAAGAGAGTCACGTATGATTGTGGAGTCATGGCTAACTTCACACAAGATAGCCGAGCAAGTGCTTCGGATACCAATCTTCTCTCCTCATAGTTGGATTATTGTGGAACCATACGCGACATCTATGAAATTGATTTCAGACGATTTACTATTTTCATTCTTGATGTAAAATGGTTTAGAACTACTTACAACGGTCCCCATGCGACTGTGAGAAAAGATGGTAGCGGTCTCTTTGCAATAGACTCCACCAAACATTGGACCGATGAAAGTGATACTTTTGTTCTTCCCGAGCACTGTGAGCAGGTGCATACTAATGATTTAATTAGTCGAAGCTTTCGTTTTTTAAGTCCATTGATATATATAAAATTGACGACATTTGGCACGTGATTTTTCATCTTCAATATAGGTGGTTTTTCATCCGGATCGTTCTGATCCAAGATGGTGGTACATGATCCAAGTTGCACCACGAAGTAAGCAGATTTTTGAAGATCGAGATGTGGATATGGAGATGCCACTACCAATGCCGGATCCAATTGATGAATCTAGCGAAGAAGATGTAGATCACCATATGAGGCAAGAGGAAGATGCGCATATAATGACATCGCACGGGAGGAGGATGGAGATCACGATATTGACGAGGAAGACAACAATCGTCAAGATCAATCACCACACTTAAGCTTAATTGAAGAAGATGATCAAATACTTTTAGGTGAACGTACGATGCTAGAGTACGATGATGATATAGGAGATCAACTCGGTATAGAGTTGGAGATAGACTTGCTTGGCGCCTTAGACTTGGCTCAAGATGAAACAGTTGATGTAAATGCTCTTATTTAATTTGATTTTTCTCATCTCAAACTTGGACATGAATATATGAGCTTCAAAGGCTTGATGTACATGCTCTCATTTTTTAATTCTCTATGAGCTCAAACATGTATGAAAATTTAAAAAATTTTGTCATTGGAAGAAAATAAATTTTAAGGCTAAAAAAAAGAAAAAACCTCTCTGTAAAATGTCGCTATAATATATTGTCTCAGTGTCGCTATATAGCGACCTTTAAAAGTCGCTATATAGCGACTTTTACTAACGTCGCTATATAGCGACGCTTAGTAAAAGTCGCTATATAGCGACGATTTACGACACCCGATTTTTATACCGACGATTAACGCTAAGCGGGCGCTAATCATCGGTACGTAAACGTCACAATAGGATGCGTGTGTAGTAGTGCTTCTTCCTCCCCCATTGCCACCACTCCCATCCCACATTTCCACCACGTCCCATACTCCTCCCCTTTCCTAAAATCCCATATTTCCCCATCTCACCCTCCTCTTTTTCATCCCCTATTAACTCCCCTCACTCATTTCACTCCCTTATTATCCTACTCCCCTATTACCTTCCCCTCTCCCATTCCATTCTTCCCTCCCCACTCTCACTTCCACTTCCCATTACTCACTTGCCATCTGAAAACTATTAATATATTATTATACTATTTTTTATACTTATTATCATACACTACTATTACTTCCCTCTCCCATTCCACTCCTCGCTCCTCACTCCCACTTCCACTTCCCATTACTCACTTGCTATACACATTTGCAAACTATTAATATATTATTATATGATTTTTTATACTATTTGCAAACTTACATGTGGGCAAAATCACAGGTGTCAAAGCGATCCTATAGTGGTCATACAACAACTGTGATTTTATTCAAGGGTGTATTTATCCTCATCAACAAGCTTATTTACTGAAGGTATGAAGTGCATAATTTGTGCACTAGGTGTTTACTTTGTTGTATCAAAATTGTTTGCCACACACACACACATATACACATACCGAGAATTTTCTAATATTATCGCATCTACATTTCTCCGATGGGCACAAAACTTTGTACATGCCTCAAGCTAGGTTGTATTGACTTGCATACAAAGTGGTGCACCCATCCCATAAGTACTTGTTCGGATAACACACCTCCAAACGTATTTTATGATGATTGTGCATAACACTAGGAACAAAATGGTGTATAATGTGAGATTGACTATGCAAAGCATATCCAATGGACACAAGACTTTGCACATTCCTCAACCTAGGCAGTATTAACTTGTGTGCAAAGTGGCATCCCCATTTGATAAGTACTTGTTTGAAAAACTGCTACATTCTTATTTGCAAATGATCTCATTTGTGAAATGTCCCCTATAGTAAAATCCAAGGTGGTGCACTTTGTATTCTTGATAATGTCTAGTGCATAAGTCTCATCTTTGTCCCATGCTATAAATGATTTGTTGGATGTATTGTAGGGCATAACATCTCCAAGTGTTTCCATATCTCCACATTTATACTTTAGCTCAACATGTGCACTAAGAATCTTTGATACAGTAACTGCCACCTTATCTTCGCCAAGTCTTCGAAAGTGGCAAACTGAATTGGGATCACTATCATGGATTGTAGCAAATGCAACTACTTCTCTTTTGCTACATAAAATCACATCCATCCCTGGAACAAAATCTATAGCCATCTCCTTTGTGAGAGTCCTTCGCAAGCAAGCTATAGTAGCAACAATTACATAAATATTAGTCTCTTTAAGCTAATATTCATTTATTTGTTGGTGCAGTATAGTTATCTCACGATTTGGTACAGCCGTATAAAACCGTGTGTATATGTTGGATTCCCTCCTTTCTCCTATACTTAGCGATAGCAGAAAGACAATAGCCGATGTTTGTAAATGGTTACAGCCTTTACATTTACATGGCGTGTGAGTCCTATTTATGGCATATCACGAGATGTAAGTATCATGGCAACCTTTATTTTCATCTTATACTAGCAACATTGTGTTAAATAATAATGGTTCTTAATTATTCGTGTAGGGAACATTGGAGTCTAGTGGTTTGGGACCTTGAATACAACTATTGTTGGTTTGTTAACTCGATTGCAGGCTTTCATGGCTCATGCAAATGTAAGTATTCTATAATCTGTTGTTACTTCTATATTATGTACCTTATGTAATAGACACACTAAGTTTTTTTAATATGTCATGATGAGCAGGTCGATTGAGAAGTTGGTATCTGCTATCAGAGAAACAAGACAGTACAAAGACTTGGTAGACTTCCAAAAGCATTTAGTAGTAGAGCAGGAAGATGGGCATAGTTGTGGGTGGAGAGTTGCCTACAACTGCATGTTGATTTTCAAAGAAATTTTCTCACTTAAGCCACAGATCTCATCAGAAGACTCTTTGGAGCTCAAATATTCAGAGGAGGATATACAATTGTTTAGGGCTGAAATCATTCGAGACCTAATTGCTGCCATTAGAATACAACGTGCAAATGAAGCAATATCAGAGCTTGCATTTAAGGAAGAGGAGACTGAGTCTACTGTGAAAGCACTGCACACTACAAAGGAAGACTTAGTGTACACCTACAGCACCACAGCCTCCACTGGAAGCATCAGAAGAGTTGCCACAGCCTCCGGTTGCATTTAAGGAAGAGGATAGTGAGTCTACTCTAAAAGCACTACATACTACAGAAGAAGAGTATACATCTAGAGCACCACAGCCTCCATTGAAAGCATCAAAAGAGTTGTGATGCATGTATGATGTTGTGTTTGTATATATGCATGAGGAGCATATTCTCATGATGTTGTTTACTCCATGAATATTATGGTTGACATTTATTTGTTGCAATGTATGAATCATGATGTAGTTTTTATTGATTATACACCAATTTCTGACTTATTACTTAAGTGGCATTTAGTCATGATATTTATATATTTATTTCATGCACACAATTTTATGATATGAATGTGTGATGATGTGATTATTAGGAAATATAACCTTTTGTGATGAGAATTTTGATATGAATATGTGATGATGCAATATTTGTAATATATTTCATGGCAAAGTATCAATTCCCAATGCTCCACTCACTTAAAGTACAGCATTCCCAATGCTCTGCAAAATTTTATTCAATTGGACAGTCTCCACTCACTTAAAGTAGAGCATTTCCAATGCTTCTCTCACTTTATTCCAACCCTTATCCTTATCATAGCGAACACATCGTGCCTTAGTGCACTTGTAATCTTCCATCGTAGTCCTTCCACAAACACTCTCTTATTTCTTACATCCTAGTCCTTCTGATTAACTTGTATTCATCTTTCACTTTACGTCTTCCCTCACTTTATATCACCCTTGAAGGAGGGGCAGCTCACTGTGCATCCCTCACTATTGCTCCCTCACTCTACTTCTCCCACTTTCCCTCTAAGACAATGACTAGTTACTACCTGACTTCATTTACTGAACTCAAATTCTATCTTAGATCTTTTTTGTATGGACCAATGAAGGGAAAATCATTCGAGGAGGATATGTTATGCACATGGCTGCTTGATTTGAACTTAGCAGAAGAGGTGAATATCCTTAGCTTTCTTTTTCGCTTCTTTTAATCACATACTTCTTATGCGAACGAGTTAAATTTTCGTACAGGATATGGGGGTGGCTAGAAGCTGTATTGAAAAAAATGGTGAAGATGAGGAAAGCCAAGAGAGAAAAGAAGAGTTGTTGAATGCTTACAAGTCGACGGAAGATTCGAAACAAGTTGTGAGGAGAGTCTGTGAGGAGATTTGTGATGCCAGCCCTGGTTACGCATGGCCTGCAAGTTTAAAGTCTACTTGTTTTCATGAAGCCAATGCCATAGTAGGCACTTTCGAGGACATATGCTCTCTCTAATGACTTAATAGTCAAGTGATGGAAATTTAATTCCATAGAAATTTAAAGTAACTGTGAAATTTAATTCCATAGATTTATGTGTTTTCTAAAGTAACTATAGTAGACAAGAAAGACAAAGATGACATCTTCTAGGCTGAGCTAATGGAAGGTGTTTTTTAACACCATATGGCTTTGAGTTATATGATCTACTTCTTGTACAAATGTGTCATGCTTTTTTTTAAATGTACTCTAGTTTTTTAAATGTACTCTGGTTTTTTTTCTAATTTGATTTTTTAAAATCTTACTTTTTGTCTCTTTTAACAACATGAAGTCCTCTTTTTTTAATGTACTCTAGTTTTAATAACATGTCACGTCATTTTTTCTAATTTGCTTTTTTAAAATCTTACTTTTTGACTCAAAGTTTTGTTTTATAAGAGCCTCTTTTTTTGAAATGCTTTATCCAAAATTATCTCACAAAATGAATTTGGATAGTGCACTAGTCCAAAATTAATGAAATAGGTGTTAGGTTCGATTAGTTAGGCAGTGTGGTCAAAGTTTTGCCACATGGCAGATAAGACCTGACTCTAGTAAGGCTAAACATAGCCATGGTAAGGTTATGGGGTTGGTTAAAAGTGCCACATCACCACAGTCCCACCTAAGCACATAGCCCCTACTAAGCACAGTATGGAATTCAGCATGTGAATCCCTGTGCCACATCATCAAATGCCCTCTTCTTCACAAAAACTTTGACAAGGCGTAACTTGCAATCCATGATGAATTTGGACATGCTCCAAAAAGGAAAAGTGATCTTCTTTTTTAGATCTACGTGCTTATTAGATCAAAATCATTGTTAGCAATTAGACATTGCCAATATTGAAAGAAATCAATTGGTAAGACCTTTGCAACAAATGACAAATCAAAGCATGAATGCACACATCATTGTCATAAGCATAACAAAAGCACAAGTGCATGAGATGACCATAGCATGAAGCATGGCATCCACACATAAAGCATCAAGGCACATGGAAGAACAAAGCATCATGCATGAAGATACACAAGGAAGAAGATTGCATATTGAAGAACTAGCAAGTCAACTGCATAGCATCATCATCAAGCCATGAGCCAAAAGGTGACATCAATGGAATGTATTGAGAAACAAATACCTTGCCAACCTTGCCTATATTTTGTAAATCAAGCTTGACCACCTGACTGTAGCTATGAAAGCACCCAGGGGAGGTATTGACATGTAAAAGCCACACTTGACCATCTTAAGTAGCAATGCATGCACTAAGGGGAGGTGATGGAATGTAACTCACATCTAACCACCTTGCAGTAGCCAAAGGGTCATGGCACCAAGGAGAGGTGTTGAGAGATATAGTGCCATGAGCACATAGATTAAAGGGCTAAGGTATGGTATAGGAAAGAATTAAAGTAGCCACCCTAGGATGTGGACTACAAGATGTGGAGATGTGGATTGAGGATATCCACAAGGAGAGATGTGGATGAGAGGATCCCACATGGTTGACTATTCAAAGGGCACTCCTTATATAAGAGGCCTATCATGTATTGTTAAGTATAAGAGAAGAAATGCACAATCACTCAAGATTCTATTTATGAGTCCAAGCTAATCTATATTCTTGATGGGATTTGTTGGCCCTTTCTTCAGTGCACAATGCCGCTCCAAAAATATCACCTTGGGCATGCACTTTGTCATCCACAACCTCATCACCTTCCACTTTAGTAACAACAATAAGTTTATTTGTCATCGTGCCTTGTTGCTATGAGGCTTGCTACTGCTCGGCATGATCTTGACCTGCAAGCATTTCCAGTGTTTGATTATGAGAGCTTGCCTCTATGCTCATGGTTGGACACCATTCAGAGTAATGCACACGCGAGCGCAACCATATCCACAGGATCTCGCCCTTCTCCCCACTCGCATGTCAGTTGATTTGCTACAACTGGCTCTATGTAAAGCTAAATGCAATGGAGAGGCAATAAATGAGCATGAGCGAGAGTTATCATCTAGGAGAGTTATCATCTAGATGTATAATGCATGTAAGTTTCTTACCTCTTGACGTAATTAAGTAATTATTTGTGGCAATATACAATATAAAATAGATGCATCCTCATTGTTTTAATGATGCCCTTTTGCAATACAAAAAGTACAGTGCATTATGGTCATATAGACAACATTTTTGCATGGAACGCATTGATTCAAAGTTGCAATAGACTCCAAACTTTGAACCGATGAAAGTGATACTTTTGTTCTTCCCAAGCATTGTGAGTAGGTGCATACTAATCATTTAATTAATCGAACATTTCATTTTTAAAGATCAATTTGGTACATGTACTTAAACATAAATTCATATAATTGATGGCATTTGACACCCATCTTCACTATAAGTGGTTTTTCATTTGGATCATTCTGATCCAAGATGGTCGGACGTGATCCAAGTTGCACAACGAAGTAAACAAAGTTTTTAAGATAGAGATGTAGATATGGAGATGCCACTACCAATGCTGGATCCAATTGATCCACATGGATCTAGTGAAGAAGATGAAGATCACAATATGGGCCAAGAGGGAGATGCACATATAAATGACATCATACAGGAGGAAGATGGAGATCGAGATGGTGAGGAATACAATGACGATCAAGAATTACCCGACTTTATTGAAGAAGATGAGAGTGCTCTCAACGGAAGCAAGAACGGAAGAGGGAGAGAGAGAGACAGAGAGCCACACAAGTTTTGGTGGGTGTAGAACCACCCTAATCTTCTTTTTTCATTCATTTATATATGTGTTTTGAGTATTGTACATAACCAAGGTAAAGGCACAGTGACCTTTAACCCCCACAACCTCCCACTTAAAGGAAAATGTGCCTTTAAGGGAGAACAACTAGTGAGCATACTATCCAATGCCCATCAATACACGACAATACTCAAACTGCTGACTAGGTAGACTCTTCGTCAGCATATCTACAGGGTTATCATCTGTGTGAACCTTAACAAGCTCTATGTGCTTGTCCTCAAGTACCTCCCTGATGAAATGGTACCTGACCTCAATGTGTTTGGTCTTTGCATGAAAGACCGGATTCCGTGCTAGCTGAATAGCACTCATGGAATCACTATGCAATGTCGGTACACCTGTATGAATCCCCAAATCTCCCACTAGCCGATCAAGCCATATAGCCTCCTTGCAACCCTTTGTGGCTGCAACATACTCAGCCTCTGTGGTACACAAAGCAATGCACTTCTGTGCGCGAGACATCCATGACACTGCACCATCTGCAAAGGTGAGCACATAACTAGAAGTGGATCTCCTACTATCCACATGCCCTACATAGTCTGAATCTATGTACCCAAGTACACGCATGCCTCCTCTACCAAAGCAGATGCACATCTCCTTGGTACCCTTCATGTACCTCATGATGCACTTAACTACCTCCCAATGCCTCTTTCCTGGATTAGCCATATACCGGCTAACAACTCCCACTGCAAATGCAATGTCTAGTATAGTAGCTATCATAGCATACATAAGACTCCCAACTACTGATGCACAAGGAACCTTGGCCATCATGGCCCTTTCCTCATCTGATTCGGGACTATCTGTATGACTCAGTTTCACATATGGAGGCAATGGAGTACTCACTGCCTTCCCGCCCTCCATATTGAAACGTTGCAATACTTTTGTAACATACTCTTTTTGTGAAAGCCAAAGGAGTTTCCTACTCCGATCACGCGCGATGCGCATACCAAGAATATGACCTACAAGTCCCAAATCTTTCATATCAAAGGCCTCATGCTATTGAGATATTGAGCTCCACTCGTGATATGCCAGGGTGACCGTTGTGCATTTATGTCACCGACTTGTTAGCTACAGATGCGGTTGGTACACCACCCACGAATAATAGCTGGATGACAGCTATCCTTATCTACACTAGTTCGTGGCTCAGTCAGTATGCCACCTTAGTTAGTTGAGTTTGGTTTGAGACCCACATATAGGGTTCTTCTATTTCTTTGTACTAGAGTTCTTTTGGCTTTCACAACTAAGAAGAGAAAAACTGTTTTCAGCCTCCACCTTTGTGTGTATTCCCCCATTGTGCTTGTGACAAAGCCTCAAGTGAGACTCCTTCCCTCTCTCCCACTATCTTCACATGGTATCAAAGCCTTGTTCGTGGTAAGGAGCTCAAGAAAGCAAACCAAGTTCGCAGTGTCCTGGTAAGAGGACCAGTGTTGCTTTCCTTTTTCGAGTTTGGGAGCAAATCTCTACAGGTAGCATAGCCGGAAGTGCAAGAGTGCACTGTCTCAGATTGAGACACCCTTCGCGGTGTGGCGAGAGTGCATTATATGCTGCGAGAGAGGGCGAAGCCCTCGGTCGGTGAAAAGTTGCTGTAGAAATTGCATCGTATGCCTGTGCGTAGAGATATTGGGAGTTGCAGAATCATCCTTATTGCCTGTTGATGCAAAATCGTCACTAGGAAGTGACTATGTGGTCAAAAACCACTTTCGTCAGGTTTGCAGATTTGCCCTTGTGAGGCAGAAGCTGTGTTTTTTACAATGACAGAATATTTTGCAGTGTTCTGTAATGGTGTCTGATTCTCTTTCACAGATTGTCACTGAAAAGCTTGACAAGAACAACTTCCAAGCATGGAAGTTTAGAATGACAAATTTCCTTATGGGAAAAGGCTACTCGGAGCTCATTACAGGAAATGAAGAAGAACCAGTTCTTCCAAATGTTCCCAATCAACAGGAAATGTAGGCATTTAAAGGATGGCATGAGAGAGCCAGAAAAGTTATGTACTGGCTGTCTATCAGTATTTCAGATTCAATGATTGTGCATATTCAGGATGCAAGTATGCCAAAGGTGGCATGGGATACTTTGGCTAAAATGTACAGCACAAATACGTAGGCCAGGAAAATGCAGCTCAAGCAGGAGCTGCACAATGTGCAGAGAGAAAATATGAGCATCAATGACTACCACATGAAGGTGAAGAAAATTACGGATGCACTTGCTTCCATTGGGTCGCCAGTGGATGATGACGATTTAGTTTCTGTAACCTTGAATGGTCTAGGAAAGGATTATGCACAGTTCCGAACATCCATTGCCATCCATGAAAAATTTCCTGATTTTGAGGAGTTGATTGCTCTTCTAATTTTTGAAGAGCAGAGAAATAGTGGTGCATCTTCTTCAGGAGGAACTTCAAAAGAAACTGTCTTCTACTCAAATGCTAGAAGGGGTAGAGGCAGAGGTAGAGGAGGCCGATCTAGATGCTGTGGTAGAAATCAGAATATGCAGCAAACTCAAGAAAACTAGTCCTATGCAGGAGGACGTGGTAACTCTAGAGGCAGGGGGAGCCAAAGAGGTTGTGGTGGATGGCAGAGAGGCCAAAATGCAAACAGCAATGTTGAATGCTACTACTGTGGTAAAATGGGACATATGGCTAAAGACTGCTACAAAAAGGAGAATGACATTATGAATGGAAAATTGCAGCAAGGCAATTATGCATCCTCTAGTAGACAGGGTGATGACAGAAATGAGCATTTGTTTATGGTACAGCATATGACAAATTCTGTGACAAGTGCAGAAGAAAGCAATGATGTGTGGTATGTTGACTCAGGTGCATCAAACCACATGACAGGTCATGCTGAATGGATGCAGGATGCAAGGAAAATGGAAAAACCAGGATTTGTGGAGACTGGTGATGATACTGCACATCCTATTGTGCAGATTGGCAAAATTCCTTTGTCTATGCAGGATGGGAAAAATAAATACTTGTCTAATGTATTTCATGTCCCGAACGCTTTGGTGCATATCTGTCGGCATCCTTATCTCGCTGATTAATATTTCCACATATGCAACCACTTGTTGTGGGATTTCTTTTCTCATATAAGAGGTTACTATTCTGACCCATCTTCATCCTTTTTAATCCACCTGTTTGCCCATAGCTTTACCTTGGGTGTTGACAAAGAAGCTATATGCTTCACCACATTATAGTCAATGTTACAATGAGTAAGTGGAATTTGTTTCTCTGACAACAAATACTTAATGGCACTATGCACTGCATCACGCCTCACCTGTACATTGATGCATTCTTCCATGCAGTGGTCTTTGTCTTTTCTTCCAAAAAACCATTCTTTCTTTAAACTTTTTTGTGCTGCCATGGATGCATACTTACCAGGTAAGTACTTTATAGGCCTCCACATCCTTGCCGTCAACTCCTTCTTATCCATTACCTTTGACTTGCCGGAGATAAACAAAGGAGCTTCATAGGTCAACTGTCCACGCTCACAAGCAATGCACGTTTCAAGCATCTCATTGAACACTTCAACAAGATGAAATATGATAGAAGTGTAGTCGGCATATCTGTCCCTCACTACCTTGAGGCTTGTCATACTTTCTTCTCGCTCTTGAGTTCCCCTAGGCACAACTGCACTCAAAGAAGTATAGAAGTTCGTGAGTGTGTCGGCGTCTGCTTTTGTGACCTTTCGCTTCAAATCAGGATTTGGAGAACCAAATGTTGTCCATATAACACTTGCCTTCTGTAAGACCTCTGATGTTGAGGATATCTTACGCTTTCCATGGACATAATGATTAAGTCTTTCGCACTCAATCAAATACTTGATCTCATGCTTGAATATACAGATTGTTGCAGGATAGTAATGGAATGAACTTATCTTTGCAAATTGTTCTAGAGTGAGTCTTTTTCCCTCCTTTGCTTCCCTTGCGATCTGATTACAAGCATAAGCCCAATGTTGACCATCAATGGGCTGGAATCTGCAATGAAGGAGGAATTCCTTATTTACTTCCTTTAGCATATTCTCACCTTGTGCCTCTTCGCCTTGTTCATGTGGAATATTTTTAAGAGTGTCTTTAAAGAATCGACTGAAGGTTTCCTCGAAATGTGTAGGCCCTGTAAATGTTATTTGATCTAGAAAAAACTATTTTTGGTTGGACAAAACATTATTGGGCGCAAGACCACATTGCTTGCCACAGGTTTCTTACCATCTCTCAAAGCCTCGTATATTTGCATTGCATAGGATATATCAAGGCTTCGGCTATTAGTAAAGAGAGCTGCAGCTTCCACATCTTTGGCGTTCACAAACCACGTCCTTTGACCCCAGATATATCCCACATCATCATCTATAACTGCTTCATTAAGACGTAGATTAAGATTTTTGATTGATGTGAGTTCATCCTGATCATCTTCAGCCTCGGGTTCTGAGTCTTCTTCATCTTTCTCTTCTTTTAACCGTTTTTCATCCACATTATCTCTATCTACAGTGGGACGATGTCTTTTTTTACCACTTGGAACCGTGGCTCTTGCAGTACTAGCCTTTTGCATTTCACATCGTGGTTTGCTAGCAAGAGCTTCCAACATAACTACAGTGGATCGACCTTGATCTTCTTCAATTTTTTTTAATTCCCATGCACTCAAGGCTTGTTTTTCATCATCCTTAGTTACATCCACCATTTCTTGGTCTAGAAGTTTGCGCTCATGTTCTACACGTTTATGATAGTGTGCCTGTTCTTCTTGTCCCTGCATCGAAGTCTGAGCTTTTTTATCTCCTTCATGTGAAGATCCTTGAATATGAGGAGCATATTCTGCATCCTGAAAGTACTCAAACATTATCTTTGCATGCATCCTTTTTGCCACCACACTAGGAAATTGCTCCCAAGTATATGAAAGAGTCTCCAATGCACTTTGCAGCTCTGGAAACTTTGATGGTTGAGGAGGAGGCATCACAAAGGTCTTTGAGTCTCTCTTTCTCTCTCATTGCTGCCATTCTCTCTCTCCCTTTGGTGGCCATGGCCCCGAAGAGCCCCTCTTCTCTCTCTTAATTTCTCTCTTTCCCTCTCTCCTCTCGCCACATTTCATTTTGATAAACATCTCTCTCTCTCCCTCTCTCTCCCTCTCTCTCTTTCTCTCTCCCTCCCTCTCTCTCTTTCCCTCTCTCTCTCTCTTTCTCTCTCTCCCTCTCTCTCTTTCTCTCTCTCTCCCTCTCTCTCCCTACTCTCTCCCTCCCTCAAACAGCCACAGCCCCCTCAAAAACTCAAATAAGAAACTAATTTAATCCCTCTCTCTCCCTCTCTCTCTTTCTCTCTCTCTCCCTCTTTCTCTTTCCCTCTGTCTCTCTTTCTCTCTCTTTCTCTCTCTCTCCCTCTCTCTCCCTACTCTCTCCCTCCCTCAAGTAGCCATAGCCCTCAGGAGACCCTCTTCTCTCTCTTAATCTCTCTCCCCCTCTCTCCTCTCTCTTTCTTTCCCTCCCTACTCTTCTCTCTCATTTAAGGAGCCCCTCTTCTCTCTGTGAATCTCTCTCTCTCTCTCCCTCTCTCCCTCTCTCTTGGCGGCCACAGCCACTAAGAGCCCCTCTTCTCTCTCTTAATTTCTCTCTTTCCCTCTCTCCTCTCTCCTCTCTCTTTCTCTCCCTCCCTATTCTCTCATTTCTCAAATTTACAAACTCAAATATAAATAAAAAACTAATTAAAATAGAACTCAAAAACTCAAATAAGAAACTAATTTAAAAAGAATTTTAATGCCTTCTAAAAGACCCCCCTCCTCAAAAACTTTAACAATAAACTAATTGAAAAAGAATTGTAAGTAAAGAAAAAGAATTACAAGACGAATTTTAAGAAATAGAACTCAAAAACTTTAACAAGAAACTAATTGAAAAAGAATTGTAAGTAAAGAAAAATAATTACAAGACGAATGAAAAAGAATGCAAGTACCTGGAAAAAGTGAAAAAAGTAAGGCTCCGCTTATCCTTTCTCTTCCGCTCTTGGTTGCTTCAATGAAATGAGGAGAGAATTAGAATGAATGAATGGAAAGAAAAGTATATATGAGAAAAACTAGCCCACTCCTCCTACGCATAAATTTGAATTTTCAAAAAAGAGAGGGAAATTTGAATTCATTATAAATTTGAATTCAAATTTGTGTTCAACATTCTTCTCATACTTTCTTCTCGTACATTCCTTTTGAATTCAAATTTGTGTTCAACATTCTTCTTGATACTTTCTTCAACATTCTTCTCGATACTTTCTTCTCGTAAGTCTTTTTCATTCTTCTCGTAAGTCAAATCTTATTTGTCGCTCTTGCTCGTGATAGTAAGTCAAATCCTCCTCTCCCCTCTCTCTCCTTCTGCTCCCTCCTCTCCTCTCCCTCTCTCTTTCCTCTCTCTCCTTCCGCTCCCCTCCCTCCCTCCCTGGACCCCCACCCTCCCCTCCTCCCCTCCCCTCCCTTCCCCTCCCCTCCCCTCCGTCCGCTGCCAAAACTCCTCCCTCCCTCGACCCCCTGCCCTCCCCTCCTCCCCTGCCCTCCCCTCCCCTCCCTCTGCTGCCAAAATCCCTCCCCCTCTCGACCCCTCCCCTCCCATTCCCCCCCTCCCCTTCCCCCTCTGCCCCCCCCCTTCCCCCTCCCACCCCCCTTTCCCCCCCGCCTCCCCCCTTTCCCCCCCCTACCCCCTTTCCCCACCGCCCCCATCCCACCCCCTTTCCCCCCCTACCCCCTTTCCCCCCGGCCCCGTCCCAACCCCTTACCCCTCCACCCCCCTTCCCCCCTTCCCCAGGGCTGGCGGCTGCGGCTGCTAGCCCCCCCCCTACCCCCTTCCTCCCCTACCCCCTTTCCCACCCCCTTCCCCCTCCACCCCCCCTTCCCCAAGGCTGGCGTCTGCGGCCGCCAGCCCCCCCCTACCCCCTTCCTCCCCTACCCCCTTTCCCCCCCTACCCCCTTTCTCACCCCCTTCCCCCTCCACCCCCCCTTCCCCCCTTCCCCAAGGCTGGCGGCCGTGGTTGCCAGCCCCCCCCTACCCCCTTCCTCCCCCACCGTCCCACCCCCTTCCCCCCTGCCCCCCTCCCCCCTTTCCTGACCCCCCTTGCACCCCCTTCCCCCTTTCCTGACCCCCCTTGCACCCCCTTCCCCCTTTCCTGACCCACTCCCCAGCCCCCCCCTCCCCCCTTTCCTGACCCACTCCCCGCCCCCCCTCTCCCCCCTTTCCCCTCCACCCCCCCTTCCACCACCCCCCTCGCACCCCCTTCCCCCTCCTGCCCCTTAACCCCTGCCCCCCCCCTCCACGGGCTGGCGACCGCGGTCGCCAGCCTCCCCCCCTCTCGTGCCCCCCCTCTCGCACCCCACCCCCTTCCCTCTCCACAGGCTATTGACCGCGGTCGCCAGCCTCCCCCCCCCTCGCACCCCCCCTCTCGCACCCCACCCCCTTCCCCCTCCCCCCGTTCACCCTTGCCCCCCCTTCGCCGCCCCCTCTCCCCCCCCTCCCCCTTCCCTCGGGCTGGCAGCCGCGGCCACCAGCCCCCCCCTCTCAGCCCTCCCCCCCCCTCTTCCCCACCCCCCCTTCGCGGCCCCCCAGCCCCCCCCCTCTCGCACCCCACCCCCTTCCCCCTCCCCCCCTTCACCCCCGCCACCCCCCTTCCCGACCCCCTCTCGCCCCCCTCCCCCCTTCCCCTGGGCTGGTGGCCGCGGCTGGCAGCCCCCCCCTCTTAGCCCTCCCTCCCCCCTCTTCCCCATCCCCCCTTCGCGGCCCCCCAGCCCCCCCCTTTCCCTGCCCCCTCTCCCCCTTTCCCCGCCCCCTCTCCCCCCCTTCCCCCCTTCCCCCGGGCTGGCGGCTGCGGCTGCCAGCCCCCCCCCCTCTCAGCCCTCCCCTCCCTCTTCCCCACCCCCCCTTCCCCCCCCTTCCCCTGGGCTGGCGGCTGCGGCCGCCAACCCCCCCCCCTCTCAGCCCCTCCCACCCCCTTCACCCCTCCCACTCCCTTCCCCCTCCCCCCCCTTCACCCCCACCCACCCCCCTCCCCGCCCCCGAGCTGGCGGCCGCGGCTGCCAGCCCCCCCGCCCCCCCTCTCAGCCCCCCCCACTTTTCCCCACCCCTCCTCCCCCCCTCCTTCCCCCGACCGCCAGCCCCTCCCACCCCCTTACCTCTCCCCCCCCTTCACCCCCGCCCCCCCCTTCCCCACTCCCCCCTTCCCCCCCCTCCCCTCTTCCCCCTCGCCAGTCCCCCCCCCCTCCTCCCCTTCCACCAGCCCCCCCTCCCCTCCCCCCTTCCCCCCCTCCAGGGGAGACCTAGTCCCCCCCGCCCCCTTCCCTCCTCCTTTCCCCCCTCTACTCATCCCCAGCCTCTCCCTCCCTTCCTCCTCCCTTCCCTCCAGCCCCTCCATCCTCTTCTTCTCCTCCCCTCAACCTTTCTCTCTCTAGTTCCTCTCTCTTCAAATTTAAAAAAAAAATCTAGAAAAAGAATTAATCAAAAAAATTTGCAAGTACCTGGAAAAAGTTTGTAAGTTTGCTTCAATGAATGAAATGAGGGGAGAATGAATGAAGAAGGATGACTATATATAAGAAAAATTAGGTTTTCCTCCTCCTCTCCTATTGGCTTTCCATTCCTCCCCTCTCTCCTATTGGCTTTTCATTTATCCCCTCTCCCATTAGCTCCCATTACTCCCCCTCTCCCATTGCACCCCCATCCCTCATCCCAATCTTCCATTAGCCCTCCCCCCATCCATCCATTTCTTCTTCCTCCCCATTGCCACCACTCCCATCCCACATTTCCACCACGTCCCATACTCCTCCCATTTCCCAAAATCCCATATTTCCCCATCTCACCCTCCTCTTTTTCATCCCCTATTAACTCCCTCACTCATTTCACTCCCTTATTATCCTACTCCCCTATTACCTTTCCCTCTCCCATTCCATTCTTCCCTCCCCACTCTCACTTCCACTTCCCATTACTCACTTGCCATTTGAAAACTATCAATATATTATTATACTATTTTTTATACTTATTATCATACACCCCTATTACTTCCCTCTCCCATTCCACTCCTCCCTCCTCACTCCCACTTCCACTTCCCATTACTCACTTGCTATACACATTTGCAAACTTTTAATATATTAATATATGATTTTTTATACTATTTGCAAACTTACATGTGGGCAAAATCACAGGTGTCAAAGCGATCCTATTGTGGTCATACAACAACTGTGCTTTTATTCAAGGGCATATTTATCCTCATCAACAAGCTTATTTACTCAAGGCACACACATATAAACATACCGAGAATTTTCTAATATTATCGCATCTACATTTCTCCGATGGGCACAAAACTTTGTACACGCCTCAACCTAGGTCTTATTGACTTGCATACAAAGTGGTGCACCCATCCCATAAGTACTTGTTCGGATAACACACCTCCAAACGTATTTTATGACGATTGTGCATAACACTAGGAACAAAATGGTGTATCATGTGAGATCGACTATGCAAAGCATATCCAATGGACACAAGACTTTGCACGTTCCTCAACCTAGGCAGTATTGACTTGTGTGCAAAGTGGCATCCCCATCCAATAAGTACATGTTTGAAAATGACACCTACGATCGTGTTTTTTGACCGTTGTACATGACACCAAGGCCAAAAATGGTATTTAATACTCAATCTACTATGTAAAGCATATCCGATGGGCACAATGTGAAGATAGTGGGAGAGAGGGAAGGAGTCTCACTTGCGGCTTTCTCACAATCACAAATGGGGGAATACACACAAAGGTGGAGGCTGAAAACAGTTTTCCTCTTCTTAGTTGTGAAAGCCAAAAGAACTCTAGTACAAAGAAATAGAAGAACCCTATATGTGGGTCTCAAACCAAACTCAACTAACTAAGATGGCATACTAACTGAGCCACAAACTAGAGTAGATAAGGATAGCTGTCATCCAGCTATTATTCGTGGGTGGTGTACCAACCGCATCTCCAGCTAACAAGTCAGTGACATAAGTACACAACGGTTGTTGAGATATCGAGCTCCACTCGCGCTATGCCAGGGTGACTCTTGTGCATTTATGTCACCGACCTGTTAGCTGGAGATGCGGTTGGTACACTGCCCACGAATAATAGCTCGATGACAGCTATCCTTATCTACTCTAGTTTGTGGCTCAGTTAGTATGCCACCTTAGTTAGTTGAGTTTGGTTTGAGACCCACATATAGGGTTCTTCTATTTCTTTGTACTAGAGTTCTTTTGGCTTTCACAACTAAGAAGAGGAAAACTGTTTTCAGCCTCCACATTTGTGTGTATTCCCCCATTTGTGATTGTGAGAAAGCCGCAAGTGAGACTCCTTCCCTCTCTCCCACTATCTTCACATGGTATCAGAGCCTTGTTCGTGGTAAGGAGCTCAAGAAAGCAAGCCAAGTTCGTGGTGTCCTGGTAAGAGGACCAGTGTTGCTTTCCTATTTCGAGTTTGGGAGCAAATCTCTGCAAATAGCACAGCCAGAAGTGCAGGAGTGCACTGTTTTAGATTGAGACGCCCTTCACGGTGTGGCGAGAGCGCAGTATATGCTGCGGGCCGTTTCGGGGCCCGTTTTGAAGGCGGAAGTTCTTCGCAGGCACTCAGAAAAAGGCCCTGTTTTTGGCTGTGCGACCACTGCGCGGCTAGTCGGTGGAAAGGTGCCACAGAAATTGCATCGTATGCCTGTGTGCACAGATATTGGGAGTTACAGATTCATGCCTGTTGCCTGTTGATGCAAAATCGTCACTAGGAAGTGACTGTGTGGTGAAATACCACTTTCGTCAGTTTTGCAGATCTGCCCGTGTGAGGCAAAAAGCTATGTTTTTTGCAGTGACAGAATATTTTGCAGTGTTCTGTAATGGCATCTGATTCTCTTTCACAGATTGTCACTGAAAAGCTTGACAAGAACAACTTCCAGGCATGGAAGTTTAGAATGACGAATTTCTTGATGGGAAAAGGCTATTGGGAATTCATTACAGGAAATGAAGAAGAACCTGTTCTTCCTAATGTTCCCAGTCAACAGGAAATGCAGGCATTCAAAGGATGATATGAGAGAGCCAGGAAAGTTATGTACTGGCTGTCTATCAGTATTTCGGACTCCATGATTGTGCATATTCAGGATGCAAATACGCCAAAGGAGGCATGGGATACTTTGGCAAAAATGTATAGCACAAATACGCAAGCCAGGAAAATGCAACTCAAACAAGAGTTGCACAATGTGCAGAGAGAAAATTTGAGCATAAATGACTACCACATGAAAGTGAAGAAAATTGCAGATGCACTTGCTTCCATTGGGTCGCCAGTGGATGATGACGATTTGGTTTCTATGACCTTGAA
Source organism: Dipteris shenzhenensis (assembly GCF_047967505.1). Lineage (NCBI taxonomy): Eukaryota > Viridiplantae > Streptophyta > Polypodiopsida > Gleicheniales > Dipteridaceae > Dipteris > Dipteris shenzhenensis. Next base: position 4,819,844 of record NC_141596.1, on the reverse strand, counting down.
TGGTCTAGGAAAGGATTATGCATAGTTCCGGACATCCATTGCTGTCCGTGAAAAGTTTCCTGATTTTGAGGAGTTGATTGCTCTTCTAATTTCTGAAGAGCAGAGAAATGGGGGTGCATCTTCTTCAGTAGGAACTTCAAAAGAAACTGTCTTCTACTCAAATGCTGGCAGAGGTACAGGCAGAGGTAGAGGAGGCCGATCTGCAGGCCGTGGTAGAAATCAGAATATGCAGCAAACGCAAGAAAACCAGTCCTATGCAGGAGGACGTGGTAACTCTAGAGGCAAGGGGAGCCAAAGAGGCCGTGGTGGATGGCAGAGAAGCCAAAATGCAAACAGCAATGTTGAATGCTACTATTGTGGCGAAATGGGTCATATGGCTAAAGACTGCTACAAAAAGCAGAATGACATTATGAGTGGAAAATTGCAGCAAGGCAATTATGCATCCTCTAGTAGACAGGGTGATGACAGAAATGAGCATTTGTTTATGGTGCAGCATATGACAAATTCCAGTAGAAAACTGTGGGTGTATTTTATGAAAAAGAAAAGTGAAGTGTTTGGGCACTTCAAAGCTTTCAAAGCTATGGTTGAAAAAGAAACAGGCCTGCAAATAAAATGCCTAAGGTCAGATGGAGGGGGAGAGTACCTCTCAAATGCGTTTGCAAGGTTCTTGCAGGAGCATGGTATAAAGAAGCAATATTCATGCAGTCATACCCCACAGTAAAATGGAATTGCAGAAAGAAAAAACAGGCATATTGGAGAGGTATCTCGGGCTATGCTAAATGAAAAAGATCTACCAGATTATTATTGGGCTATTATTATTGGGTTGAAGCAGTTGCTACAGTAGTCTATATAATGAACAGGACTCCCACTGCAGCAATACATGGCATGACGCCAGAGGAGATGTATACTGGTAGGAAACCAAATATTTCTCATTTGAAGATTTTTGGTTGCATTGCTTATGTCCATGTGCCAGATGAGTTGAGGTCCAAGTTGGATCCAAAAGCTGACAAGTGCATCTTTATTGGTTATTCTCTGCAGCAAAAAGGGTATAGATGCTATAACCCTTCTACACGTAAGTCCACAGTGAGCAGAGATGTTGTTTTTGATGAGATGAGCAGCTGGTATACACCAGTAAATGTGATGATTGATGTAGATGCACAAAATGGTAATGCTGCACAGAATGCACAGCAGCAATCACAAAATATCAGTGGACCTGGAGTGTCCTCTACCAGTGGTTCACATACTTCGCCATGGACAGGCAGATTGAGATCAGGAGAATCCCCTCAAAGCAATGTAGATGGTGGTATGCAGGTATCACGAAAAGGAAAAGAGAAGGTAGATCAGCCCATGTTTGATGTGAATGCAGGTCACTCTTATGTGGATGGTGAATCCAGTGGCTCAGAACAGAGCATTGATGATGAGTTGGGTATTCCTTCTGTTGTTACACCTGGAGTAAGGAAGACCAGGGATGTTTTGACAGCACCTGGAAGTGAGCCTATTTTGCGCAAGTCTACCAGGGTTAGGTATCCTGTGGATAGGCTGAAATATGATGGATTTACAGCCATTCACTATGCCTATATGGTCAAAGTGATACAGGAACCAGAACCCACTTCTTTTGAGCAAGCCATGGGAAATGAAAAATGGGAGAAAGCCATGGATGAAGAAATGGATGCCTTGGATGCTAATGCTACATGGGAATTGGTGCCTTTGCCTAAAGGCAAGAATGCAATTGGTTGTAAGTGGGTTTATAAGATCAAGCACAATGCAGATGGTTCTGTGAATAGATACAAGGCAAGATTAGTTGTCAAGGGGTATGCACAGACATATGGCATTGATTATGAAGAAACTTTCAGCGCGGTTGCAAGGATGGCAACCGTAAGAGCAGCCATTGCTATGGCTACATCAAAGGGATGGTCTTTACATCAGATGGATGTAAAGAATGCCTTCTTGCATGGTGATTTGCAAGAAGAGGTCTTTATGGAGCAGCCAGCAGGTTATGTTCATGCTATTCATCCTGATTTTGTTTGCAGGTTGAAGAAAGCCTTGTATGGCTTGAAGCAAGCACCTAGAGCATGGTCTGACAAGATAGGACAGTATCTTGTCACTATTGGCTTTCAGATTTCCAAGGCAGATTTCTCACTCTATGTGAGAAAAACAGAGAAAGGGATTATGCTGCTGGTCATTTATGTTGATGATTTGATCATCACAGGTGATAGTGATGAAGATATCCTTCATGTGAAAATGCTATTGAGGCAGAAGTTTGAGATGAAGGATTTGGGAGAGCTGCGTTATTTCTTGGGCATTGAGGTGATTAGATCACCAAGTGGGATACGGCTCTTGTAGAGGCAGTATGGATTGGACATGCTGTCCAAATATGGGATGACAGGCTGTAAGCCTATTTCAGTTCCTTTGGAGCAGAATGTGAAGCTGAGCACAGATGCAGGTGAGCTTCTGGAAGACCCTACTATGTACAGACGCATAGTAGGAAGTTTGATTTACATGACTATTACTAGGCCAGATTTGAGCTATGCTGTTGGGTTGGTAAGTCAGTTTATGCAGGCTCCAAGGAAACCGCATTTGGATGCGGCTAGACGCATACTCAGGTATGTGAAGTCCACATTGCAGTATGGACTATTTTATGAGGCTGGGGTTCAGCTACAGTTGCATGGATACACTGATGCTGATTGGGCTGGTAGCATTTCTGATAGACGATCTACCAGTGGATATGTGTTCTCTTTTGGGAGTGCTGCAGTCACTTGGAGCAGCAAGAAACAGCCTGCAGTTGCCTTGTCGAGCACAGAGGCTGAGTACAGGGGTGCAGCAATGGTTGCATGTGAGGTAGCTTGGTTGCATAAGCTACTCTATGATATGCATCAGTCTACAGATGGGTCAGTTGTCATTTATTGTGACATCATGAGTAGTATACATTTGGCAAAGAACCCAGTCTTTCATGCCAAAACAAAGCACATTGAGGTGCATTATCACTATGTGCGGGAGAAGGTGTTACTAGGTCTCATTGATCTAGTTTATGTCAGCACAGAGGATCAGGTAGCTGACATCTTCACGAAAGCATTGGGCGCAGAGAAGCTGCGCAAGTTCAGAAACCTGCTTGGTGTGCAGGAATTGGGATTGAGCTCGAGGGGGAGTGTTGAGATATTGAGCTCCACTCGCGATATGCTAGGGTGACTGTTGTGCATTTATGTCATGGACCTGTTAGCTGGAGATGCGGTTGGTACACCGCCCACGAATAATAGCTGGATGACAGCATCCTTATCTACTCTAGTTTGTGGCTCAGTTAGTATGCCACCTTAGTTAGTTGAGTTTGGTTTGAGACCCACATATAGGGTTCTTCTATTTCTTTGTACTAGAGTTCTTTTGGCTTTCACAACTAAGAAGAGGAAAACTGTTTTCAGCCTCCACCTTTGTGTGTATTCCCCCATTGTGATTGTGAGAAAGCCTCAAGTCAGACTCCTTCCCTCTCTCCCACAATCTTCACAACGGTCACCCTGGCATATCTCGAGTGGAACTCGATATCTCAACACTCCCCCTCGAGCTCAATCCCAAATCCTGCACACCAAGCAGGTCTCTGAACTTGCACAGTTTCTCTGCGCCCAATGCTTTCGTGAATATGTCAGCTACCTGATCCTCTGTGCTGACATAAACTAGATCAATAAGACCTAGTAAAACCTTCTCCCGCACATAGTGATAATGCACCTCAATGTGCTTTGTTCTGGCATGAAAGACTGGGTTCTTTGCCAAATGTATACTACTCATGTTGTCACAATAAATGACAACTGGCCCATCTGTAGACTGATGCATATCATAGAGTAGCTTATGCAACCAAGCTACCTCACATGCAGCCATTGCTGCACCCCTGTACTCAGCCTCTGTGCTCGACAAGGCAACTGTAGGCTGTTTCTTGCTGCTCCAAGTGACTGCAGCACTCCCAAAAGAGAACACATATCCACTGGTAGATCGTCTATCTGAAATGCTACCAGCCCAATCAGCATCAGTATATCCATGCAACTGTATCTGAACCCCAGCCTCATAAAATAGTCCATACTGCAATGTGGACTTCACATACCTGAGTATGCGTCTAGCCGCATCCAAATGCGGTTTCCTTGGAGCCTGCATAAACTGACTTACCAACCCAACAGCATAGCTCAAATCTGGCCTGGTAATAGTCATGTAAATCAAACTTCCTACTATGCGTCTGTACATAGTAGGGTCTTCCAAAAGCTCACCTGCATCTGTGCTCAGCTTCACATTCTGCTCCAAAGGAACTGAAATAGGCTTACAGCCTGTCATCCCATATTTGGACAGCATGTCCAATCCATACTGCCTCTGCAAGAGCTGTATCCCACTTGGTGATCTAGTCACCTCAATGCCCAAGAAATAACGCAGCTCTCCCAAATCCTTCATCTCAAACTTCTGCCTCAATAGCATTTTCACATGAAGGATATCTTCATCACTATCACCTGTGATGATCAAATCATCAACATAAATGACCAGCAGCATAATCCCTTTCTCTGTTTTTCTCACATAGAGTGAGAAATCTGCCTTGGAAATCTGAAAGCCAATAGTGACAAGATACTGTCCTATCTTGTCAGACCATGCTCTAGGTGCTTGCTTCAAGCCATACAAGGTTTTCTTCAACCTGCAAACAAACTCAGGATGAGTAGCATGAACATAACCTGCTGGCTGCTCCATAAAGACCTCTTCTTGCAAATCACCATGCAAGAAGGCATTCTTTACATCCATCTGATGTAAAGACCATCCCTTTGATGCAGCCATAGCAATGGCTGCTCTTACGGTTGCCATCCTTGCAACCGGGCTGAAAGTTTCTTCATAATCAATGCCATATGTCTGTGCATACCCCTTGACAACTAATCTTGCCTTGTATCTATTCACAGAACCATCTGCATTGTGCTTGATCTTATAAACTTACTTACAACCAATTGCATTCTTGCCTTTAGGCAAAGGCACCAATTCCCATGTAGCATTAGCATCCAAGGCATCCATTTCTTCATCCATGGCTTTCTCCCATTTTTCATTTCCCATGGCTTGCTCAAAAGAAGTGGGTTCTGGTTCCTGTATCACTTTGACCATATAGGCATAGTGAATGGCTGTAAATCCATCATATTTCAACCTATCCACAGGATACCTAGCCCTGGTAGACCTGCGCAAAATAGGCTCACTTCCAGGTGCTCTCAAAACATCCCTGGTCTTCCTTACTCCAGGTGTAACAACAGAAGGAATACCCAACTCATCATCAATGCTCTGTTCTGAGCCATTGGATTCACCATCCACACAAGAGTGACCTGCATTCACATCATACATGGGCTGATCTACTTCTCTTTCCCTTTTCGTGATACCTGCGTAGCACTCTCTGCATTGCTTTGAGGGGATTCTCCTGATCTCAATCTGCCTGTCCATGGCGAAGTATGTGAACCACTGGTAGAGGACACTCCAGGTCCACTGATATTTTGTGATTGCTGCTGTGCATTCTGTGCAGCATTACCATTTTGTGCATCTACATCAATCATCACATTTACTGGTTTATACCAGCTGCTCATCTCATCAAAAACAACATCTCTGCTCACTGTGGACTTACGTGTACAAGGGTTATAGCATCTATACCCTTTCTGCTGCAGAGAATAACCAATAAAGATGCACTTCTCAGCTTTTGGATCCAACTTGGACCTCAGCTCATCTGGCACATGGACATAGGCAATGCAACCAAAAATCTTCAAATGAGAAATATCTGGTTTCCTACCAGTATACATCTCCTCTGGCGTCATGCCATGTATTGCTGCAGTGGGAGTCTTGTTCATTATATAGACTGCTGTAGCAACTGCTTCAGCCCAATAATAATCTGGTAGATCTTTTTCATTTAGCATAGCCCGAGATACCTCTCCAATATGCCTGTTTTTTCTTTCTGCAATTCCATTTTGCTGTGGGGTATGACTGCATGAATATTGCTGCTTTATACCATGCTCCTGCAAGAACCTTGCAAACTCATTTGAGAGGTACTCTCCCCCTCCATCTGACCTTAGGCATTTTATTTGCAGGCCTGTTTCTTTTTCAACCACAGCTTTGAAAGCTTTGAAGTGCCCAAACACTTCACTTTTCTTTTTCATAAAATACACCCACAGTTTTCTGCTGAAGTCATCAATAAATGTGACAAAATAGTGACAGCCTCCAATAGATGCAGCTTTTGTAGTCCACACATCAGAGTGGATTAATTCCAATGGCTTTTTACTCTCTTGAACATGCCTAGGAAAAGGTTTCCTTGCCTGTTTCCCAAATTGATAGGCTTCACAAATCTTGTGCATTTCTGCAACCTTGAATTTTGGCAATCCTGCAACAATATTTTGGGCTTGCATTGATTTAAGTCACTGTATATTAACATGACCAATGCGTTTGTGCCAGATATCAATATCTGCAACTACACCGGTCCCATGTGCAAACATTGCTGCACTCAATTCAGGCATGTCTGCATCCAACGTAAACATCCTGCCCTTCTTCTTTCATATCGTCAACAAAGCATCCATGAGGATTAAATCTGACCTGCAAGCCCTGCTCAACCATCTGACCAACAGAAACTAGGTTCTTGGTGATGTTCGGGACATGAAATACATCAGACAAGTATTTCTTTTTCCCATCCTGCATAGACAAAGGAATTTTGCCAATCTGCACAATAGGATGTGCAGTATCATCACCAGTCTCCACAAATCCTGGTTTTTCCATTTTTCTTGCATCCTGCATCCATTCAGCGTGACCTGTCATGTGGTTTGACGCACCCGAGTCAACATACCACACATCATTGCTTTCTTCTGCAATTGTTACAGAATTTGTCATATGCTGCACCATAAACAAATGCTCATTTCTGTCATCACCCTGTCTACTAGAGGATGCATAATTGGCTTGCTGCAATTTTCCACTCATAATGTCATTCTGCTTTTTGTAGCAGTCTTTAGCCATATGACCCATTTTGCCACAATAGTAGCATTCAACATTGCTGTTTGCATTTTGGCTTCTCTACCATCCACCACGATCTCTTTGGCTCCCCCTGCCTCTAGAGTTACCACGTCCTCCTGCATAGGACTGGTTTTCTTGCGTTCGCTGCATATTCTGATTTCTACCACGGCCTGCAGATCGGCCTCCTCTACCTCTGCCTCTACCTCTGCCAGCATTTGAGTAGAAGACAGTTTCTTTTGAAGTTCCTGCTGAAGAAGATGCACCCCCATTTCTCTGCTCTTCAGAAATTAGAAGAGCAATCAACTCCTCAAAATCAGGAAAGTTTTCACGGACGGCAATGGATGTCCGGAACTGTGCATAATCCTTTCCTAGACCATTCAAGGTCACAGAAACCAAATCATCATCATCCACTGGCGACCCAATGGAAGCAAGTGCATCTGCAATTTTCTTCACTTTCATGTGGTAGTCATTTATGCTCAAATTTTCTCTCTGCACATTGTGCAACTCCTGTTTGAGTTGCATTTTCCTGGCTTGCGTATTTGTGCTATACATTTTTGCCAAAGTATCCCATGCCTCCTTTGGCGTATTTGCATCCTGAATATGCACAATCATGGAGTCCGAAGTACTGATAGATAGCCAGTACATAACTTTCCTGGCTCTCTCATGCCATCCTTTGAATGCCTGCATTTCCTGTTGACTGGGAACATTAGGAAGAACAGGTTCTTCTTCATTTCCTATAATGAATTCCCAATAGCCTTTTCCCATTAAGAAATTCGTCATTCTAAACTTCCATGCCTGGAAGTTGTTCTTGTCAAGCTTTTCAGTGACAATCTGTGAAAGAGAATCAGATGCCATTACAGAACACTGCAAAATATTTTGTCACTGCAAAAAAACACAGCTTTTGCCTCACACGGGCAGATCTGCAAAACCGACGAGAGTGGTATTTCACCACACAGTCACTTCCTAGTGATGATTTTGCATCAACAGGCAATAGGCATGAATCAGCAACTCCCAATATCTCTGCACACAGGCATATGATGCAATTTCTGCGGCACCTTTCCACCCACTAGCCGCGCAGTGGTCGCACAGCAAAAAACAGGGCCTTTTTCTAAGTGCCTGCGAAGAACTTCCGCCTTAAAAACGGGCCCTGAAACGGCCTCGAATCAGAAAAATAAAGTCACTAAGGGCTTCGCCCTCGCCCACAGCATATACTGCACTCTTGCCACACCGCGAAGGGCGTCTCAATCTGAAACAGTGCACTCCTGCACTTCTGGCTGTGCTACCTGCAGAGATTTGCTCCCAAACTCGAAATAGGAAAGCAACACTGGTCCTCTTACCAGGACACCACGAACTTGGCTTGCTTTCTTGAGCTCCTTACCACGAACAAGGCTCTGATACCATGTGAAGATAGTGGGAGAGAGGGAAGGAGTCTCACTTGTGGCTTTCTCATAATCACAAATGGGGGAATACACACAAAGGTGGAGGCTGAAAACAATTTTCCTCTTCTTAGTTGTGAAAGCCAAAAGAACTCTAGTACAAAGAAATAGAAGAATCCTATATGTGGGTCTCAAACCAAACTCAACTAACTAAGGTGGCATACTAACTGAGCCACAAACTAGAGTAGATAAGCATAGCTGTCATCCAGCTATTATTCGTGGGCGGTGTACCAACCGCATCTCCAGCTAACAAGTCGGTGACATAAGTACACAACGGTCACCCTGGCATATCTCGAGTGGAGCTCGATATCTCAACACACAATACTTTGCACGTGCCTCAAAAGCATTGGTATGTTATTCCATGCAAAGTGGAACGCCCATTCAATAAGTACTTTTTAGAATCTCACACCTAGGACCATGTTTTTTATTGGTTGTTGTCCATGACACACAGGCAAAAACGCTGATTTATGCTCAATCGACAATGCAACGCATATGCGATCATCACACTACTTTGCACACATCTCAACCTAGGTATTATTGACTTACATTCAAAGTGGCATGCCCATCCCATAAGTACTTAGTCGAATAACACATCTAGGACCGCGTTTTTTGACGATTGTGCATGACACTAAGGCCAAAACAGTGTTTAATGCTTGTTCGACAATGCAAAGCATATCCGATGGGCACAATACTTTGCACACACCTTCAACTAGGTGGAATCGACTTACATGCAAAGTGGCAAGCCCATCCCATAAGTGCTTGATCGGATAACATACCTAGCAGCGTGTTTTTTTCCGGATGTGCATGACACTAGAGCAAAAATAGTATTTAATGCTTGATCGACCATGCAAAGGATATCCGCAGGGCACAACACTTTTCGTACACCACAACCTAGGTGGTATTGAAATGTTCTCAAAGAGGCACAACCATCCGATAACTACTTGGTCAGATAACACACCTAATGGCTTGTTTTTTTCTGGATGTCCATATCACTAGGGAAAAAATGGTGTATAATGTGTGATCGACCATGCAAAGCATATCCGACGGTGGCAATACTTTGCACCCACCTCAACATAGTTGAAACAGACTTGTGTGCAAAGTGCCCCCATCCGATAAGTACTTATTTGAATAACACACCTACGGCCATGTTTTTTGACGGTTGTACATGACACCAAGGCCAAAAATGGTGTATAATGCGTGATCGACCATGTAAATCATATCCGATGGTGACAATACTTTGCACACACCTCAACTTAGTTGAAACGTACTTTCGTGCAAAGTGGATCCCCCATCGGATAAGTAGTTGTTTGAATAACACACTTAGGATCGTGTTTTTTCATGGTTGTGCACGACACTAAGGCAAAAACGGTGTTTTAGGCTGGATCGACAATGCAAAGCATATCCGATGGGCACAATACTTTGCACACACCTTCACCTAGGTGGAATTGACTTACATGCAAAGTGGCATGCCCATCCCATAAGTGCTTGATTGGATAACACACCTAGCAGCGTGTTTTTTTACGGATGTGCATGACACTAAAGCAAAAATAGTATTTAATGCTCGATCGATCATGCAAAGGATATCCGATAGGCACAACAATTTTCGTACACCTCAACCTAGGTGGTATTGAAATGCTCTCAACGAGGCACACCCATCCGATAAGTACTTGGTCAGATAACACACGTAATGGCATGTTTTTTTGCGGATGTGCATATCATTAGGGAAAAAATGGTGTATAATGAATGAGAGCCCCCATCCGATAAGTACTAGTTTGAATAACACACCTAGGACCATGTTTTTTCATGGTTGTGCATGACACTAAGGCAAAAACGGTGTTTTATGCTTGATCAACAATGCAAAGCATATCTGATGGGCACAATACTTTGCACACACCTTCAACTAGGTGGAATTGACTTACATGCAAAGTGGCATGCCCATCCCATAAGTGCTTGATCGGATAACATACCTAGCAGCGTGTTTTTTTACAGATGTGCATGACACTAGAGCAAAAATAGTATTTAATGCTCGATCAACCATGCAAAGGATATCCGATGGGCACAACACTTTTCGTACACCTCAACCTAGGTGGTATTGAAATTTTCTCAAAGAGGCACACCCATCCGATAAGTACTTGGTCAGATAACACACCTAATGGCGTGTTTTTTTGCGGATGGGCATATCACTAGCGGAAAAATGGTGTATAATGTGTGATCGACCATACAAAGCATATCCGATGGTGACAATACTTTGCACACCCTTCAACGTAGTTGAAACGGACTTGCGTGCAAAGTGGAGCCCCCATCCGATAAGTACTAGTTTGAATGACACACCTAGGACCGTGTTTTTTCATGGTTGTGCATGACACTAAGGCAAAAACGGTCTTTTATGCTTGATCGATAATGCAAAGCATATCCGATGGGCACAATACTTTGCACACACCTTTAAATAGGTGGAATTGACTTACATGAAAAGTGGCATGTCCATCCCATAAGTGCTTGATCGGATAACATACCTAGCAACGTGTTTTTTTACGGATGTGCATGACACTATAGAAAAAATAGTATTTAATGCTCGATCGACGATGCAAAGGATATCCAATGGGCAGAACACTTTTTGTACACCTCAACCTAGGTGGTATTGAAATTTTCTCAAAGAGGCACACCCATCCGATAAGTACTTGGTCAGATAACACACCTAAGGGCGTGTTTTTTTGCGGATGTGCACACCACTAGGGAAGAAACCGTGTATAATGCATGATCGACCATGCAAATCATATCTGATGGTGACAATACTTTGCACACACCTCAACGTAGTTGAAACAGACTTGCATGCAAAGTGGATCCCCCATCCGATAAGTACTTGTTTGAATAACACACCTAGGACCGTGTTTTTTCATGGTTGTGCATGACACTAAGGCAAAAACGGTGTTTTATGCTTGATCGACAATGCAAACCATCTCCGATGGGCTTAATACTTTGCACACACCTTCAAATAGGTGGAATCATCTTACATGCAAAGTGGCACGTCCATCCCATAAGTGCTTGATGGGATAACATACCTAGCAGCGTGTTTTTTTACGGATGTGCATGACACTAGAGCAAAAATAGTATTTAATGCTCGATCGACCATGCAAAGGATATCCGATGGGCACAGAACTTTTCGTCACCTCAACCTATGTGGTATTGAAATGTTCTCAAAGATTCACACCCATCCGATAAGTACTTGGTCAGATAACACACCTAAGGGCGTGTTTTTTTCCAGATGTCCATATCACTAGGGAAAAAATGATGTACAATGCGTGATCAACCATGCAAAGCATATCCATGGGTGAAAATACCTTGCTCACACCTCAACCTAGTTGAAACGGACTTGTGTGCAAAGTGGAGCCCCCATCCGATAAGTACTTGTTTAATAAACACACTTAGGACCGTGTTTTTTCATGGTTGTGCATAAAACTAAGGCAAAAACAGTATTTTATGCTTGATCGACAATGCAAAGCATTTCTGATGGGCACGATACTTTTCACACACCTTCAACTAGGTGAAGTTGACTTACATGCAAAGTGGAATTCCCATCACATAAGTGCTTGATCGGATAACACACCTAGCAGCGTGTTTTTTTATGGATGTGCATGACACTAAGGCAAAAATGGTATTTAATGGTCGATCGACCATGCAAAGCATATCCGATGTGCACAATACTTTTCCTATACCTCAACCTAGGTGGTATTGAAATGTTCTCAAAGAGGCACACCCATCCGATAAGTACTTGGTCAGATAACATACCTAAGGGTGTGTTTTTTTGCGGATGTGCATACCACTAGGGAAAAAACGGTGTATAATGCATGATCGACCACGCAAATCATATCTCATGGTGACAATACTTTGCACACACCTCAACTTAGTTGAAACGGACTTGCGTGAAAAGTGGCGCCCCCATCCGATAAGTACTTGTTTGAATAACACACCTAGGACCGTGTTTTTTCATGGTTGTGCATGACACTAAGGCAAAAACGGTGTTTTATGCTTAATCGACAATGCAAAGCATATCCGATGGGCATAATACTTTGAACACACCTTCAAATAGGTCGAATCGACTTACATGCAAAGTGGCACGCCCATCCCATAAGTGCTTGATCGGATAACATACCTAGCAGCGTGTTTTTTTACGGATGTGCATGACACTAGAGCAAAAATAGTATTTAATGCTCAGTCGACCATGCGAAGGATATCCGATGGGCACAAAACTTTTTGTACACGTCAACCTAGGTGGTATTGAAATGTTCTCAAAGAGGCACACCCATCCGATAAGTACTTGGTCAGATAACACACCTAAGGGCGTGTTTTTTTGCGGATGTGCATACCACTAGGGAAAAACGGTGTATAATGCGTGATCGACCATGCAAATCATATCTGATGGTGACAATACTTTTCACACACCTCAAAGTAGTTGAAATGGACTTGCATGCAAAGTGGAGCCCCCATCCAATAAGTACTTGTTTGAATAACACACCTAGGACCGTGTTTTTTCATGGTTGTGCATGACACTAAGGCAAAAACGGTGTTTTATGCTTGATCGACAATGCAAAGCATATCCGATGGGCATAATACTTTGCACACACCTTCAACTAGGTGGAATCGACTTACATGCAAAGTGGCACTCCCATCCCATAAGTGCTTGATGGGATAACATACCTAGCAGCGTCTTTTTTTACGGATGTGCATGACACTAGAGCAAAAATAGTATTTAATGCTCAGTCGACCATGCGAAGGATATCCAGATGGGCACAAAACTTTTTGTACACCTCAACCTAGGTGGTATTGAAATGTTCTCAAATAGGCACACCCATCCGATAAGTACTTGGTCAGAGAACATACCTAAGGGTGTGTTTTTTTGCGGATGGGCATACCACTAGGGAAAAAACGGTGTATAATGCGTGATCAACCATGCAAATCATATCCGATGGTGACAATACTTTGCACACACCTCAACGTAGTTGAAACGGACTTGCGTGAAAAGTGGATCCCCCATCCGATAAGTACTTGTTTGAATAACACACCTAGGACCGTGTTTTTTCATGGTTGTGCATGACATCAAGGCAAAAACAGTGTTTTATGCTTGATCGACAATGCAAAGCATATCTGATGGGCATAATACTTTGCACACACCTTCAACTAGGTGGAATCGACTTACATGCAAAGTGGCACGCCCATCCCATAAGTGCTTGATCGGATAACATACCTAGCAGCGTGTTTTTTTACAGATGTGCATGACACTAGAGCAAAAATAGTATTTAATGCTCGATCGACCATGCGAAGGATATCCGATGGGCACAAAACTTTTTGTACACCTCAACCTAGGTGGTATTGAAATGTTCTCAAAGAGGCACACCCATCCGATAAGTACTTGGTCAGATAACACACCTAAGGGCGTGTTTTTTTACGGATGTGCATATCACTCGAGAAAAAATGGTGTATAATGCGTGATCGACCATGCAAAGCATATCTGATGGTGACAATACTTTGCACGCACCTCAACATAGTTGAAACAGACTTGCGTGCAAAGTGGAGCCCCCATCCAATAAGTACTTGTTTGAATAACACACCTAGGACCGTGTTTTTTCATGGTTATGCATGACACTAAGGCAAAAACGGTGTTTTATGCTTGATCGACAATGCAAAGCATATCCAATGGGCATAATACTTTGCACACAACTTCAACTAGATGGAATCGACTTACATGCAAAGTGGCATGCCCATCTATAAAAATAGTATTTAATGCTCGATGGACCATGCAAAGGATATCTGATGGGCACAAAACTTTTCGTACGCCTCGACCTATGTGGTATTGAAATGTTCTCAAAGATTCAGACCCATCCGATAAGTACTTGGTCAGATAACACACTTAAGGGCGTGTTTTTTTCCGGATGTCCATATCACTAGGGAAAAAATGGTGTACAATGCGTGATCGACCATGCAAAGCATATCCATGGGTGAAAATACCTTGCTCACACCTCAACCTAGTTGAAACGGACTTGTGTGCAAAGTGGAGCCCCCATCCGATAAGTACTTGTTTAATAAACACACTTAGGACCGTGTTTTTTCATGGTTGTGCATGAAACTAAGGCAAAAACGGTATTTTATGCTTGATCGACAATGCAAAGCATATCTGATGGGCACGATACTTTTCACACACCTTCAACTAGGTGAAATTGACTTACATGCAAAGTGGCATTCCCATCGCATAAGTGCTTGATCGGATAACACACCTAGCAGCGTGTTTTTTTACGGATGTGCATGACACTAAGGCAAAAATGGTATTTAATGGTCAATCGACCATGCAAAGCATATCCGATGGGCACAATACTTTTCCTATACCTCAAACTAGGTGGTATTGAAATGTTCTCAAAGAGGCACACCCATCCGATAAGTACTTGGTCAGATAACATACCTAAGGGTGTGTTTTTTTGTGGATGTGCATACCACTATGGAAAAAACGGTGTATAATGCGTGATCGACCATGCAAATCATATCTGATGGTGACAATACTTTTCACACACCTCAAATTAGTTTAAATGGACTTGCATACAAAGTGGAGCCCCCATTCGATAAGTACTTGTTTGAATAACACACCTAGGACCGTGTTTTTTCATGGTTGTGCATGACACTAAGGCAAAAAACGGTGTTTTATGCTTGATCGACAATGCAAACCATATCTGGTGGGCACAATACACCGCACACACCTTCAACTAGGTGGAATCGACTTACATGCAAAGTGGCACGCCCATCCCATAAGTGCTTGATCGGATAACATACCTAGCAGCGTGTTTTTTTACGGATGTGCATGACACTAGAGCAAAAATAGTATTTAATGCTCGATCGACCATGCAAAGGATATCCGATGGGCACAAACCTTTTGGTACGCCTCAACCTAGGTGGTATTGAAATGTTCTCAAAGAGGCACACCCATCCGATAAGTACTTGGTCAGATAACACACCTAAGGGCGTGTTTTTTTACGGATGTGCATATCACTCGAGATAAAATGGTGTATAATGCGTGATCGACCATGCAAAGCATATCCGATGGTGACAATACTTTGCACGCACCTCAACGTAGTTGAAACAGACTTGCGTGCAAAGTGGAGTCCCCATCCAATAAGTACTTGTTTGAATAACACACCTAGGACCGTGTTTTTTCATGGTTATGCATGACACTAAGGCAAAAACGGTGTTTTATGCTTGATCGACAATGCAAAGCATATCCAATGGGCACAATACTTTGCACACAACTTCAACTAGATGGAATTGACTTACATGCAAAGTGGCATGCCCATCCCATAAGTGCTTGATTGGATAACATACCTAGCAGCGTGTTTTTTTACGGATGTGCATGACACTAGAGCAAAAATAGTATTTAATGCTTGATCGACCATGCAAAGGATATCCGATGGGCACAACATGTTTCGTACACCACAACCTAGGTGGTATTGAAATTTTCTCAAAGAGGCACACCCATCCGATAAGTACTTGGTCAGATAACACACCTAATGGCGTGTTTTTTTGTGGATGTCCATATCACTAGGGAAAAAATGGTGTATAATGCGTGATCGACCGTGCAAAGCATATTCGATGGTGGCAATACTTTTCACCCACCTCAATGTAGTTGAAACGGACTTGCGTGCAAAGTGGAGCCCCCATCCGATAAGTACTAGTTTGAATAACACACCTAGGACCGTGTTTTTTCATGGTTGTGCATGACACTAAGGCAAAAACGGTGTTTTATGCTTGATCAACAATGCAAAACATATCCGATGGGCACAACACTTTGTACACACCTTCAACTAGGTGGAATCGACTTAATGCAAAGTGGCACGCTGATCCCATAAGTGCTTGATCGGATAACATACCTAGCAGCATATTTTTTTACAGATGTGCATGACACTAGAGCAAAAATAGTATTTAATGCTCGATCGACCATGCAAAGGATATTCGATGGGTACAATACTTTTCGTATACCTCAACCTAGGTGGTATTGAAATGTTCTCAAAGAGGCACACCCATCCGATAAGTACTTGGTCAGATAACACACCTAAGGGCGTGTTTTTTTGCGGATGTGCATATTACTAGGGAAAAAATGGTGTAAAATGTGTGATCCACCATGCAAAGCATATCCGATGGTGACAATACTTTGCACACCCTTCAACATAGTTACGGACTTTCCTGCAAAGTGGAGCCCCCATCTGATAAGTACTAGTTTGAATAACACACCTAGGACTGCGTTTTTTCATGGTTGTGCATGACACTAAGGCAAAAATGGTGTTTTATGCTTGATCGACAATGCAAAGCATGTCCGATGGGCACAATACTTTGGACACACCTTTAACTAGGTAAAATTCACTTACAGGAAAAGTGGCACGCCCATCCCATAAGTGCTTGATCGGATAACATACCTAGCAGCGTGTTTTTTTACGGATGTTTATGACACTAGAGCAAAAATAGTAATTAATGCTCGATCGACCATGCAAAGGATATCCGATGGGCACAAAAATTTTCGTACACGTCAACCTAGGTGGTATTGAAATCTTCTCAATGAGGCACACCCATCCGATAAGTCCTTGGTCAGATAACACACCTAATGGCGTGTTTTTTTGCGGATGTCCATATCACTAGGGAAAAAATGGTGTATAATGTGTGATCGACCATGTAAAGCATATCTGATGTGGCAATACTTTGCACGCGCCTCAACATAGTTGAAGCGGACTTGCGTGCAAAGTGGAGCCCCCATCCGATAAGTACTTAGTTGAAAAACACACGTACGGCCGTGGTTTTATATGGTTGTGCATGACACTAAGGCAAAAACGGTGTTTTATGCTTGATCGACAATGCAAAGCATATCTGATGGGCACAATACTTTTCACACACCTTCAACTAGGTGGAATTGATTTACATGCAAAGTGGCTCGCCCATCGCATAAGTGCTTGATCGGATAACACACCTAGAAGCATGTTTTTTTACGGATGTGCATGACACTAGAGCAAAAACAATATTTAGTGCTCGATCGACCATGCAAAGCATAACCGATGGGCAAAATACTTTTTGTACACCTCAACCTAGGTGGTATTGAAATGTTCTCAAATATGCACACCCATCCGATAAGTACTTGGTCAGATAACATACCTAAGGGCATGTTTTTTTCGGATGTGCATACCACTAGGGAAAAGACGGTGTATAATGCGTGATTGACCATGCAAATCATATCCGATGGGCACAAAACTTTTCATACACATCAACCTCGGGTGGTATTGAGATGTTCTCAATGAGGCACACCCATTTGATAAGTACTTGGTCAGATAACACACCTAATGGCGTGTTTTTTTGTGGATGTCCATATCACTAGGGAAAAAATGGTGTATAATGCGTGATCGACCATGCAAAGCATATCCGATGGTGACAATACTTTTCATGCACCTCAACATAGTTGAAACGGACTTGCGTGCAAAGTGGAGCCCCCATCCGATAAGTACTTATTTGAATAACACAGCTACAGCCGTGTTTTTATATGGTTGTGCATGACGCAAAGGCAAAAACAGTATTTTATGCTTGATCGACAATGCAAAGCATATCCGATGGGCACAATACTTTGCACACACCTTCAAACAGGTGGAATTGACTTACATGCAAAGTGACATTCCCATCGTATAAGTACTTGATCGGATAACACACCTAGCAGCGTGTTTTTTTACGGATGTGCATGACACTAAGGCAAAAATGGTATTTAATGCTCGATCGACCATGGAAGGCATATCCGATGGGCACAATACTTTTCCTACACCTTAACCTAGGTGGTATTGAAATGTTCTCAAAGAGGCACACCCATCTGATAAGTACTTGGTCAGATAACACACGTAAGGGCGTTTTTTTTAATGGATGTGCATACCACTAGGGAAAAAACGGTATATAATGTGTGATCGACCATGCAAATCATATCTGATGGTGACAATACTTTGCAGGCATCTCAACCTAGTTGAAACGGACTTGCGTGCAAATTGGAGCCCCCATCCGATAAGTACTTGTTTGATTAACACACTTAGGACCGTGTTTTTTCATGGTTGTGCATGACACTAAGGCAAAAACGTTGTTTTATGCTTGATCGACAATGCAAAGCATATCCGATGGGCACAATAATTTGCACACACACCTAGCAGTGTGTTTTTTTAATGGATGTGGATGACACGAGCAAAAATAGTATTTAATGCTCGATCGACCATGCAAAGCATATCCGATGGGAACAATACTTTTCCTACGCTTTAGCCTAGGTGGTATTGAAATTTTGTCAAAGAGGCACACCCATCCGATAAGTAGTACTTGGTTACATAATATACCTAAGGGCGTGTTTTTTTGCAGATGTGCATATCACTACGGGAAGAACGTTGTATAATGTGTAATCGACCATGCAGAGCATATCCGATGGTGACAATACTTTGCACGCATCTCAACCTAGTTGAAGCGGACTTGCGTGAAAAGTGGAGCCCCCATCCAATAAGTACTTGTTTGATTAACACACTTAGGACCGTGTTTTTTCATGGTTGTGCATGACACTAAGGCAAAAACAGTGTTTTATGCTTGATTGACAATGCAAAGCATATCCGACGGGCACAATACTTTGCACACACCTTCAACTAGGTAGAATTGGCTTACATGCAAAGTGGCACACGCATCCCATTAGTGCTTGATTGGATAACATACCTAGCAGGCTCGTGTTTTTTTACGGATGTGCATGACACTAGATCAAAAATAGTATTTAATGCTCGATCGACCATGCAAAGGATAACTTGGCATGTCCATCTAATGAGTACTTGATCGGATAACTTCTCCCACCAATAAATTAAGTACTAATTAAAAATTATAATAAATGAGTAGATTATTAAAAAGAGACTAATATTTATGTAATTGTTGCTACTGCAGCTTGCTTGCGAAGGACTCTCACAAAGGAGATGGCTATAGATTTTGTTCCAGGGATGGATGTGATTTTATGTAGCAAAAGAGAAATAGTTGCATTTGCTACAATCCATGATAGTGATCCCAATTCAGTTTGCCACTTTCGAAGACTTGGCGAAGATAAGGTGGCAGTTACTGTATCAAAGATTCTTAGCGCACATGTTGAGCTAAAGTATAAATGTGGAGATATGGAAACACTTGGAGATGTTATGCCCTACAATACATCCAACAAATCATTTATAGCGTGGGACAAAGATGAGACTTATGCAACAGACATTATCAAGAATACAAAGTGCACCACCTTGGATTTTACTATAGGGGACATTTTACAAATGAGGTCATTTGCAAATAAGACTGTAGCAGAAGGTGAAGTATTGGGATTTGAACAAGTGGAGCAATGGTCATTTGCACAGATGAGGATTCTAAAAGTCACTGATGATGGTATGGTTGATAACATAACATCCTTATGTGATCCCTACTATGAGGTAGGCAAGAATATGAGATGGAGCATGCAATTTTTAAACATGAGAAAGAGGCACGTGGTTTTCAATGATAAAGACAAGGTATACTACAATATCAAAGGACCTAAAAAGCATGCCCATGTGCCAGGCTCTATCACTTCAAATGTGGATGATTTCGATATACTCAATTATAGAAGTGACATCTTATATGGAGTGGATGAGTTCATTGGTTCCGAGAAACAAAATGATTTTAGAAGTGAAGCCTTATCTGGGGTGGATGAATTCTTGCACAGTGAGAAGGGCAAAGGTTTCAATAGCGATGTCTTGTCAAGTGTGGATGAGTTCATGCATATTAACAAACCTGGTGTCAATCAAGCTTGTGGATTTGTGAAAGCCATGCAAGATGTCCCAATGAGCGATGTTCTCTCAGGAGTGGAAGAGTTTCAAGGTTCTCAATACTCTTGTAGAATATTGAATTCATTGAATGGTCCTAAGAGTATGTTAAAAACGAGGATGAGATCAATAGAGGATTATTCAATATTTAACTTTGATTGTGATATGGACAAGAATGCAACGGCCAATCATGGATGCTTGGTTACAAACAAATGTGAGGAGAAGAAGTGCATAAATACAGATAACAACATGCACAAGGAACGAAAACGGTCATATATATGCATGAAGAGAAAGCGAATCCAGGTAGATCCACAAAAGCAACGAAAGAGGAAGAGAGTAATGAAGGAGGAGAACATGTTAAATGCATTGGGATATCTATGTTGCAAGCGAAGATGTACGCGCTTCATTGATCTTGTAGACATTAGGGAATGTAGAGGACATGTGTGGCAAAGAAGAGGAAGCGAAAGAAATGAATACCTTCTCACAAGTCTCTCTTGCTTTCTTCAGAATGGCAATAAAAGGCTAAGTTCAAGACAAAAGGTAAAACCTCTCGTAAATGGAAAAAGGATTTGCAATAAGGCATATCACAATATTACTGGATTATCCCATGGTACATATTGGGATTTAGTCACCAAGGCAAAGGGTGGCAACAAATTTAGCATTCACGGTAATAGAGGAAGGTCCAAATCAAGAATCTCAACTGCCAGGGCAGCAGCAATTTTGCAAGACTTCATACATGAAAATGCTTTACCTCAACCCCATATATCTACCAAACTCGCTAATGGTGACGCGATCACTGAAATGCACCTTCCAATGGGCTTGACAAAGCTCGAAGTATTTGACTCTATTGCAGAAAAGCAAAGGCAAAGGGGGGATGCCGTAGCTTCTTCTCATACTTTGTATACTCTTTGGAAGAAGAACTTTGGATATGTTAAAATCCCAAGGAGGCAAAAAATGTCAAAGTGCAATGTCTGTGATGATTTAAAGCGAGCGATTGAGAGTGCAACATGTCCAAATCAAAGGGAATTACACAAAAAAAAACGAAAATCTCATCATGACCTTATTCGACATTCCAGACAAAAATATGCATTTTGAAAGGAGCAAGCTATTTCGCATCCCGATGACTACATGTGCCTTATTGTAGATGGCATGGATCAGAATACAACAACATTGCCTCGTTTTGTTGCCACTCCACCTAAATTACAAGGAAAGCACTTTCTAAAGACACATATATGTGGAGTGTTAGTGCATGGAATTAAGTTCTTTGCAGATATATGGATTGATTCCTTGCATCTACATGATAGCAATCAAGTTGTAACATCTATTATGAAGGCAATTCGCAATGTACATGCAGAAAAAGGTCGCCTACCACCGACTTTGAGAATACAAGCTGATAATTGCTGGCGAGAAAATAAGAATGTACTCATGTTTGCATTCTGCTCCATGCTAGTTGTTCATCGAATCTTCAATGAGGTCGAATGTGGATTTTTGTATATTGGGCATACACATGAGGATATCGATCAGGTTTTTAGCACAGTCTCAAGGGAGCTTAAATGCAAGGATGTGGAGACAATAGATGACTTGGTAAGAAGATGTGGCAGGCAAGTTGGTGGTCGTAAGGAAAGTACATTATGTGAGAGGCTCGAAAGAATGTATGAATGGAAGAGCTTCATTTTACCTTTCATACAAACGGGTGGTGATGCATTGACAGGTTATAACAATCCACACTACTTTCGTTTTTTTTTTAAAGATGAAAAACCCGTAATGCAATGGCAACAGTATTCTCATGATAAAAATGGGAACCTGAAGAACCTTACAGTCTCTTAACTTCAATTCCCAGCAAGGAAAGGTATCCAACATGGGCTCCTATACAAGAATCCAATGAGAGGTCTAATTGTGAAATAGAAGGATTAAAAGCATTTATTACATACAAAGAGGAAATGCTCCGGAGATATCCTGATTCGAAGCCTACTTGGAGAGAACACACTACCACTATAATTAACAAGACACGAAATTTAATAAAGGACCTTGAGAGAATGTGAGGCTCAAAGGATGTCAAGGAAGAATGCAATATGTTTTGGCCAAATGTTCGTAACGATTTGCGCCCAGCTCCAGTCTTTGAAAATGAATTTGTATCATTACTCCCACGTCCATATTGTGGACCGAAGAAGAGAGAGTTTATGCCACAAGTAGATATAGAGGTCGATTGTTTTGTTGTGGTTCGGCCATTGGATGATGAATATGAGAATGTGAAGTTTTGGGTTGCAAAAGTAGTTGATGTGCAAAGAGATGACCAAGGAGAATATGGATAACAACACATTGTATACTAATTGTATAATGAAGGAGTGGGTCCCAAATGATGAAGCGGTCTCTCAAGTTTCGACGGAGACAATCATAGTGTCTTGGCATTCAAGGGCAAAGAAATCAAAGAAGCGCATGGGATATGAGGTAGAAGGAAAAATAAAAATACCACAGCAAACTATTTTGCATATACACGAATGTTTAAGGATGCTCGCCATGGAGGAAGTAGAAGGAGACAATGCAAATGAAGAATGTCCATGATTAAAGCTTTGTATTGAAGTCCATTGAAGGATTTTATTTGGGTTCTAGGCAAGGAGCCAATCCAAGACAATTATAATCAGAGTCATCACCTCCTATGTCAAATGAGAGTCAAAATATGCAGTGGATGTCACCCAAGGGTCAAGGCTTGCCAAGACAATAGGGAGTTAATTAATGCAGATGGCACCTGGCAAGGGACTATCACATTGAGCAATAAGACAATGGGGAGTCAATGCACCCAAGGGGCAAGGCTTGGCAAGATAACTTGTGGGAGTTAATGTAGATGGCACCTATATTTTGCACTGGATGTCACCCAAGGGTCAAGGCTTGGCAAGACAATAGGGAGTTAATGCAGATGGCACCTGGCAAGGGACTATCGCATTGAGCAATAAGACAATGGGGAGTCAATGCACCCAAGGGGCAAGGCTTGGCAAGACAAGTGGCAGTCAAATTATGCAGATGGCACCTGGCAAGGGACTGTCATGACATTGAGCAATAAGACAATGGGGAGTCAAATTATGTAGATGGCACGAATTGAGGCTCTTTAAGAGCAACAATTTAAATTGTAAACATATGTTCAATCTATATCATTTTGGATATAAAGACTCTAGCTGAGAGCAACGTCTCTCAATGTAATCATATAATAATAGCTATAATTGCTATTATACCTCTTTGGTGAGTCTTTGGTTCAATACAAAACTTGGGTCTTATGGCATCATGTCTTTTTTCTATTTATTAAAAGTTTTAAAAATTTTGTGCATATTGCGAGTGACAATGTTATTTTCATGAAATATTTAAGTCTCCTTTCATGGATTTATAAATTTATCACGTCAACGAAAAACGTCAAGGAAAAATATTAAAAATAATTAAATTAACAAATAACTTAGATATAGCTAGAATTTTTAATATAGGACTATTTCAAATTCTTGCATGTTGGTGCAAAAGTATAGATTGAAAAAACAATATTTTTATGTGAATATGATAGTGCCACAAAGTGAACTTTTGATTTGGGAAGGAAAAATGTCAAGGAAAAATATTAAAAATAATTAAATTAACAAATAACTTAGATATAGCTAGAATTTCTAATATAGGATTATTTCAACTTCTTGCATGTTGGTGCAAAAGTATAGATTGAAAAAATAATATTTTTATGTGAATATGATAGTGCCACAAAGTGAACTTTTGATTTGGGAAGAATATTTTCAAAGAGTAAAATTTTAATTTTGGGAAGGATATTTTCACAAAGTAAATTTTTCATTTGGGAAGGATTTTTGGGCTTCGTCCAAAAACAACACAAAAAGTCCAAAATTAATGAAATAGGTGTTGATTATGCCATGATGACAACTGGGTGTTGGGAGTAGCCAAGAGGCTGTACAAGGATGATGTGTGTGTTAGATATCAATGCTCCACTCTCGTGTAACTATGCGGGAACCAGCTAACTCTACTTGTAAGCCCCCCATATGAGGAGAAGGCATTTGAGTAGCTCGGTTATCCGGTAGGTCCTGGTTTGGACACCAGATGGGGGCCATGTGTGGCCTGATGGCTGGACGGCTTCAGATAGAGTTGGCACACCGCCAACTAGGCTACATGCAAGTGCAGGAAGGCATCCCTTGACTCACTGCACTGAGGGTAGATGGAGCATTTCCAAGGGCAACCCACTCTCGGGTTGCAAGGCCCGTTTGGAGCCTCAGATGATCCCGAATGGCTCTGAGCCGAACGGAGACCATAGGTTAGTTGTCTATTTTGTGCACTGGTTCTATCGTATGGTTGGTGGCCTATTTCGGGACCGACCCCTAGTCGACCTTTTGGGCGGACTGGGTCGGTCACCCAATTGAGCCTAACTGACTGCGACTGGTGGCTATATAAGAGCAAGGCCGTGAAGCCCATTTCATCACTGGCTACAGCAACCCTGATTCCTTAGCATCCAGCCTCCGTCTTCTACTATTTCCAGCATGCCATTGAAGCTTCTTTCACAAGAGCGCACGGTTGGGAGAAAGTGCCATCTATTGTATCAGTTCTATAGTAATCAAATTTTTGATTCTCCATACTATCTTGTTTTCTCTCTTGCATACGAGATCCTGTTATTTGTTGAGCACAGACGCTGTATTATTTTCTTACATGGTATCAGAGCTTGGACTCTAGCAAGAAGATTTGGTAGTGTGCTTTCTGTTTGCGAGCAGATCGTGAGAGATGGCCCAGCCCGCAAGACTGTGAATCCCACCGTTCGGCGAAAGCAAAAAGTTGGATGGCTCTAACTATCCACTCTGGAAGTTCAAGATGAAGATCATCCTAAGTGCATACGAGCTTTGGGACACTGCTACTGGGGTGGACATGAGGCCGGTTGCGAGACCAGATCCAGCCAATGTAGGACAACAGATAGTACCAACTACGGATGAGATTCTCGCGTGGACAAGAAGAAATGCAGATGCGCTGTGTTCTATTATCTACAGTGTTAGTGATTCCGTCATGGCATTAATTCAACATGTCATCACAGTGGAGGCATGGACGGTCTTGAAAAATCAGTACGAGACCATGAATCAGACGCGGATTCAGAATCTGGAGACTCAACTTGTGAATGAGAAGTTTGAGTCTGAAGCGGTAGAGAAGTTCATCACTAGGGTGAAGAATCTGTGCGATCAGATGACTGCGATTGGCATCACCTTCACCAGCGAGAATCTAGCATGAAAGTGCATACGAATTCTCCCACCAAAGTACGACAGTCTTGTTACGGTGCTGAATACGCAAAACAAAAATCCGCCCCTCAACTTTGAGGATTTCAGTGTGAGGGTAAGGACTCTGGTAACCCATCTTCTTCTGATAATAAAAAGAGAAAGAAGAAGATCAAGTGCTTCTATTGCAACAAGGCAGGGCACAATCAGAATGAGTGCCGAAAGAAGATTGCAGATGAGAAGAATGGAGTAAAGAAAGAGTCCAGCAACAATGCGCAGGCAGTACCAGTAGAGTTGTTCGTCGCAATTGAGGACATTTGCATAGAGGCAGTTCATGTACCTATGGATGAACCATGGATCATTGACAGTGGTGCATCGTGCCACATGACCAGTCGGAAGGATTGGTATACCTCTCTACAGCCGGTAGGGAATGACATCTTGGTAGCAGTCGGCAATGATGCAAAATGTCTAGCAAAAGGAAAAGGTACGATTGCTCTCAAGTTAGATTGTATTATTATTGTATTAGCAATTCTAAAACATAAATTGTATTAGTAATTCTAATATGATCTGCTCAGCCCTACCACACTTGTTGCAGAGAATACAAAACTATTACAAGCCATAGAAGCCAAGATCACACTAGAAGATCTCATAATTAGTATCTCTTATCTTCTCAACAATCCAATCTTCCTTAGACTCCACGTCCATATCCTCAACATAATTACAATGAAGGAAGAAATTCAAGCAATCATGATGGACAGGCCACAGAGGCCGAGATCACACTAGAAGATCTCATCATTAGTATCTCTTATCTTCTCAACAATCCAATATTCCACGGACTCCACTTCCATATCATCAACATAATTACAATGAAGGAAGAAATTCAAACAGTCACAGATTGTTTCTTTATAATCTCTTTGGGAGGCCTTTATTGTTCTTTCAGCATCCCAATCAAATCAGCCATACCGAGTGCTTCGATAATGTAGGTTGCTTAAGAAGTCCAAGAGATCTTGTCATGCTTTTATAATACATTGTATAAGTCTTTCACTCTCTGCTATCTTTTGAGTCTCCTCCCTCTTTGTCCGCTTCTGTGCATCTCTCTATCCGTATCAGTGGAGAGCCTTGTCGAATTCTTGCATCTCTCCTTGCTCCTTGGTCAGCAACCCATTGTTTGAGACTGTCGATTCCAGACTCCATGTCTCCAACGATGCCAAGGACATCCATGGTGGATGGAGAGATGATAAATTAAGAGTGATAAATGAAGAATGTGCTTGTAGAAGGACTAGGATGGACGAAAGAAGGGATTCTGATTATATTATTCTTGTCTTCAATCACTTTATTTCATAGATTTAAACCGATTCAAAATCTATCATCTCATGTGTCTCTCACATTTCCGGTCTTTTATTTTTTACTTCACTCAATGGGCAACTCACCTCTCTAAATTTATTAAATTGGTTTTACTTTTTTGGAAGTCTAACTTATTATATATAATAAATATCTTAGAATGAGAATGTAATAATTATATCATTCTTGTGTTCCATCACTTTATTTTATAGATTTCAATGTACTCAAAATCTATCATTTCACATGTCTCACATTACGGTTTTGCATCAGCAAGTCTAACTTATTATATTAAAAAAATATCTCATGATGAGATTCTAATAATTATATCATTCTTGTGTTCCATCATTTTATTTTATAGATTTCAATGTACTGATCACTGTCTTACATGTCTCACATGTGTCGCATTACGGTCTTGCATCCCATCATTTCATTTTATAGATTTCAATGTACTCACTGCCTTACATGTCTCACATGTCTCGCATTATGGTCTTGCATCTGTTACTTCAGATAATCTAGTCATCTCAGCCTCTACCAATTCTTTATTCTAAATCTTTCATCTCACATTATGAGTCTGCAGTTCTATAAATCCCTTAGTAGTCATTCGTCTTCTATATCTCGCCCGTAGCAAACACTTTTTCCACTTTGCTCTTCTTACCTTACTCCTCTCCTCAAGCTTGCTCCTTCCATCTTGCCCGTAGCCTTACCTCCTCTCCTCAAGCATACTCCTTTCATCTTGCCTTACCTCCTCTAGTTACCTTCCTCACTCTCGTTACCTTCCTCCTCTCATTTTTATGGATCTTTTTAAGGTAATCGATTCCGTCGAGCAAGCCATTAGCAGCATCAAAGTATGGATTGCCGAGAACCAAGGAAAGAGAGAGGAGAGAAACCGAAATCCAGCTCCATTAACCCAGTACAAGAAGGATGACTTTGCTTGTCAGAAGGGCTTAGAGAAGGAAGAGAAAAGAAAAATAAGTATGGCTACTAGTGAAATAGACAAATTTCAGTCATATAGGAGAGAGTTGATAGACTTTCAAAGTGAGATATCTTCACGTGTGGCTCATTATGGAAGATTTCCACCCCAAGAAGTGCAAGCCATTCGAAATAAACAAAGTGTTATGCAGGAGAAAATTCATCAATCCTTACTTCTCTTCTATAATTTTAACTACATCGATGAGGATGAGATGAGCTCAGCTCTTGAATGGGTTGAATTTAGTCTAGAGTCTTGAAAATAGATTTGCCTTCTAGTGAGAGGCTTATTGTAACTTTTGGTGTTTTCAACACCTTTATAAATATTGTGAGAGTTTGCTACTTCCACTTGTAACTTTTGAAAGTGTTTCCTAAACACTATTATAAATATTAAGAGAGTTTACAATTACTGAATCTTATTTTTTTGTGTAACTTATCTCAGACTTATTGTAACTTTTGGTGTTTGTCAACACCTGCCCTATGCCTTGTAGTGTCTCAAAGAGCTGAACGAAAATCTCTTAAGGAAAATGGACGAAATTTTCTCAACTCAAGAAGAAATGCAATGAACGGAAATTTCTCTATCACTCAACGGAAGTGAAACAACACTCGCTCGCTCTCAATCTCTCTCATGCTCTCAAGGATCGCAATGCCTCAACGGAAAGCAAGGGAGCTTTGATACCATTACAAAATATGAAGAGGGGAGAGGAGAAGAGTGGAGATGAGAAGAGAGGGAATAGCAAGAGAGCACACCACAAATGACTAACTGTACACTAGATTTAGTTGAAAATGTAGAATATATACAAACCCATTTAGGGTTAGGGTTAGGGCATCAAACCCTTTCCTTTATAGCACTCTATATGTGTTAGTGTTATGCACATGTAATCACATGATGTTGAGCATGGTCTCTCAACAAAGTGGAGGTCACCACTTATAACTTTGGTGAAATTTAGCTTTATTAGGCCTATTTGTGTGGAGGTATCCATGTAGTTTTGTAAATTTTCTTAAATTTTGGAATACACTAAGTGCCATTGAGTGGAGGCGACCATTTTGGAAAGAAAGTCCAAACGAAGCGAGAAAGCCCAAAAATATTGAATAATGTGTTTCAATGATCTCATTCAAGAATAAAATTATGTAATTATTTGGTCTCATATGTTGGGATAAGTATGATCAAGGGCTTGCTCTATGGTGCATGTGTGCATCTAGGTGAGTCACATGTGTGTGTTTGTGTGTTGTAAAGGCACATCAAGTGCTATGATGTGTCTAGTGTGTGACCTAAGTGATGATGTAAGCCAAAGGCCCCCACATGGGAGGTTCCTTTGATTTAGGCTGGTCCCACTGATGTAGGGACTAATTCCCAATGATGTAGGGGCTGATTGTCACTTATGTAGGGAAGGTATTACCTTCTCCCCCTTTCTATAAGAGAGAGTCCTCTCTCTCACAATCCATATTAGAGAACTACCATTTTGTTTTCATTGTGCTCTCACACTTCTTTCAAGATGCATCTATTCTATCCTACGGGATTCTCCATCATATTCAACTTTGGCATGTGTAGATTAGCTTATACTAGGGTTTTATCAACTCCTGTTGAGCAATGCATAAGTTATGGAAAATGGCTACATCCAATCATGTTTTGGCCCGACTTGGAAAATCTAGGCAACAAATTGTTGCAATAAGAGTGAGGATTGAAAGTAGGTGCCATGTTTAAGACCCATCATCTAAAGTGGTGCCTCTAATTAGAGAGAGAGTTTGAAGTTTTGCACTTGAAGGATGTGGGACCTATCCTTGAAGTTTTACTTACATGTATTTGCTCATGACTTGAAATTTGAACGTATCATGATTATTGGGAGGAAAGAATAAGCTCCGGATGAAGCCACTATTTGAGTGCTCAATGCATGGCTTTAACTCTTGGTGTACCCAAAATGCCCATGCACCATGTGGGGGGGGGGGGGGACCTTTCTATTATATGAAGGGGATGAGGCAAGTAGATTTGAGCAATTGGAGCATTTTTGGGAGGATATGAGAGGAAGGTGAGATTATAATGGACTTGGTGTGAAACGCCCCTCATGAAAAGCGTCGAAATGAAAAGATCCTAACGACGAGAGGAGGAAGGCCAAGAGTGGGAGGCCATAAGAAGAACCACGTCGAAAGGTGTACAAAGGCTTGTATAAGATCAACGTTACAAGCCGTTCTTGATGTCATGTTCTTTGATGAGATTTTTATGGAACGTACGTCCCTGAATCTGCGCTTCCTTTGTTGTTCGCCTCTGCTTTCCTTGTCTCGCTTCCTGATTGATTGCCTCTTGCTCCTTGTTTGCTGCCCTCCCTCACCTCATCTGCAACACCACATGTCGTAATTACGTCCGTGTATGCGTCTGCATATTGAAATCTCTCGCAGTAGCAACTATATCATGTGCTTCTCCAATTCCATGCCCAATCTGATCTGCACCAGACATGTCACGACTCACTCTCACGTCTGTGCATGCCGCCACAGTTGACAACGGTATTCAGGACAGTCACCACCAAGCACTCGCTCACACAGTTAGCTAGCTGATTTGCGTCCACCGCGTCTCAGATCTGCGCACCCAGCTAGGTGCTTAAACTGAGTCCTTAGCTGCCAGCTTCAGCCGCATAGCTCATTTTCGTCTTTGAGCCCTCAGATCCCAGCTGCTACGTCTGGTCCCTGTGCAGCCTTCGTTCGTACGTAACCTTCCTAAACGCTCTTCCGTCCGCCCTTTCTCCAGAAGCATCTGAGAATGAGCATCTTTCATAGCAAAAACAAAAGCAGAAATAGCTTCCACTGGATTTCTCTCAGCTTCCGAAATCCATCAGCATCATTTTCTGCTCGAGGCCGGAACGAGGATACAGAAGCACATAGAAAGGCAGCAGCATGGGCGTGGTTCCAGCGCAGAGCGGATGCAGTTCTATTGAATAACATTGTCGAGAGTAGACCTGTTCCCCGAGATCGTGTCGCAAACAGATCCGAATCCCGATTCAAACTTGAGGCGATGAGAGAGTACAGTAACAATTTGTCATCTAAGTCAGCAAGCAATCCTCAAATGACTCTTTATGATGAATTCGACATCCAAGGTCTGACGAAACAGATGGCCCGATTTATGCGAAGAGTCCAAGAAGGAGCTTCATCACAATCCGATCTTAGGCCTCCTCCGAATAAGTTGCAACCGCAGGCAACCGACCGCTCTCCCTCAGATAAGTCAGGTCCCGGAAACTCCCGTCATCGCAATTCTGTGAAATTATGCACTCAAACTGCCCGCATGAATTTTGAGGGTAGGCCGAGTCCGCAGACAGACGGTAGTTCGTTTTCCGCAGAAGAGCCCTTGCAGCCAAAGTCTAGAAAGTCTAGTTTCAAATGGCCATTATCTGCGGTTGAGAAACTCTTCCACAAGTTCTCGAGAGTCAGCATTGATCCAGATTCGAAAGCAAATGGAGTAGTCGAAAACGGTCATCACCAACTCCCTCAATATACTTCGCAAGCTCCACTGCAAGCAAAATCTCAGTCACGCCGGCGACATTCGGAAAACTTCTCTTCCTACATCACTAGGAGAAGCTCGGATAATTTACCGGCAAAAGGTAGTGGACGCACTAGGAGAAACTCGGAAAGTTTTTCTGCCCCAATGAAGGAAGGCGAATCCGACGAGCTCCGATATGGTCGAGATGAAACTCGATTTCTGGAGCAAGCAGACGCTCCATCACGCAGGAGGCATTCGGAGAGTTTTTCTGTTTATGTGACGAGAAATTCTCCGTCACGCAGGAGGTATTCGGATAGTTTTTCTGCCTATGTCACGGCAAAACTTCCTTCACGCAGGAGGCATTTGCATAGCTTTCCTGCGTCCCTTAATGCTAGTGGATCAGCTGATTGTGAGTACAGCTCAGATGAAAGCCCGCAACTTCGGCCAGAGGAAGCAAAGTCGCACGACAAGAATTTCTTAGCCTATATCACTGCGAAATCTTCTTCAAGCAGAAGGTATTCTGAGACTTCCTTTGCGAGTATAGCCGAAGGAAATTTTGACTGTTTATTACATACAAATTCAGAATGCTATAGAAAATTTTGCTACTCATAAATAGGAAATGATATGGTGACTAAAAGAAATTAACAGTTTTAACTAATGGAATTCAATATGTATTTTGTTGTTATCCAGGAAGTGGCGTTTCATTCCCTATATAGTATGCTTTGTTATCTATAAAATGGCGTATATAGAGCATGTCCCACTTCTTTTATCGTTGTCCATTAGACCCATTTTTCCCTCAAAACCCTAGCAATTGTTTATTACTAAGAAGTGTTTTTGCCATTTCTTTTTGGCCCTGCAAGGGTCCTTAGTGGTTATTGGACTCGTTGGACCCTAATGCGGGCCATCCGGTTTTGTAGTTAACGTTTGGTCAAATTGACCAAACGTAATACCTAGGTTAGTGGTTCGTAATACCTAGGTTAGTGGTTAGTTTAGGTTATAGCATAGGATTAGGGGTCTTTGTTTTGTTGTTATGTAGAGGTAGTGAATGCACCTCCCTTTCCCTGCTCGACGATCTTGCTGGTTGACCTTTTGTGCGAGCTCTTTGGCAATGGTGGAGAGTTCTTTGCCTGTTCGCGAGCCTGTTCGCGGCGTGGAGAAGGCAAAAATCGTGATGGATGTCCATACTTACTGCGTTTCGTTTTTAGTTATTGTAGGACTGATTTTTGGAGGGGGAAAGCCATTCTTGGCTTGCATCTCTCCACACAATCGGATAGTGATGGAGGGGGCGATCGGGTCAGGTAGATCATTTTTATCTGCCCTGACTCGATCTAGAACATGCATTGTATGAGGTGTTATTTGATTGTATATAAAGAGGTGTGTGCATGATTTGTTTACTTGCAGGATTGCGATGATTGTGTATGCGTTGTGTGACTCTTGCTACGCAGATTTCGACACAGAAATGGCTGACTCTGAAGGTCGATTTTTTGTTGATCGAATCGTTAGAGAGGTGCGTGGGTGTCTGCATGCTTGCGTCTTCGATTTTTTGCTGATAGAATAATTAGGGAGGTGCTTTGGTGTCTACATGCTTGCGTCTCGTTAGGGAAGCAGATGTGCTTCTGTTTTGGACGTGTTGAGGAAGAGAATGAGTAGGAATACCTCGGGGGGGTCACTATGTATAAACCCTCTATACCACGTGCGTTCAAGGCATATTTCTAAAATCCCTTATCTGTAAATTTTTCATTTATAAGATGTACCCCTTTTCTATACAAATCTGTAAATTTTTTCCAAAACTATTTTAAATAGTCCCTTATGTATATATATTTCTGTAAATTTTAGAAATAAAAAATATCCTTCTGTTGAACTCACGTGATAGGGTTACATATGATGAGTGACCCCCCCGAGAGGAATACATCGTGGGTTTGTGGGGATTTCGGTAGCTGGCTCTATAAATGAACCATGGATTCGGTAGGTGTTGTTCTAAGTAGTCTGCTTTGTACAATGTTGTGGAGTTTTGGTAGTCGGGTTCGTGCATGAAAATGAAACAGGAGCTCTGCGTGATTGGGTGTTTCATTAGTTTGCTCTATAGAAAAGAGCCGCTGAAGCTTTTCTAATTTTCTGCATTAGAGGAAAATAAGCACTCTGTGTGTTTAGGGGTACGAAGGCAAATGCGCTTCCATTAGGAAAATTTTGGACTCAAAAAATAGGAAACAAAACAGGAGCTCTACGTGATTGGGTGTTTTATTAGTTTGCTCTATAGAAAAGAGCCGCTGAAGCTATTCTAATTTTCTGCATTGGAGGAAAATAAGTGCTCTGTGTGTTTAGGGGTACGGGGAATTTTGGACTCAAAAAGAGCCTCTTGGATTAGTCCCTTAAGATTTGTGATTAGCAAACCAACCAATGGGAAGGCTTGGGCATTAAAAGAATGGAGGATTCCATATTGGCCTCTTATCGGTGGAGAGTCCTCCTTGGTCCCCACTAGGCTTCCACTTGCCTCTCTCTTGCCCCCACCACCTCTTGAGATTTTTTTTTTTGGAAAAGGGGGTTCTTCACCTCCTCTCCTGTCCTGTTCATCACTTCACCTCCTTCTCCTGCATTTACTCCCCCCTTTCACTTTTCGATGGCCTTCCTAGGCTCTCTTGGTAGGCTCCCAAATCCGCGACTTTTTTTCCCTCCAAAAAATTGAAATTTTCCAAAAGTGTCCCTAGCACCCCAAACTCCTCCCTGGAGTCTCCCCAAACTATCCCAACTATCCCCATTAACTCCAACCTCGGGGGGGTCATTCATCATATGTAACCCTATCACGTGAGTTCAACAGAAGGATATTTTTAATATTTAAAATTTACAGAAATTAATATACATAAGGAAGTTTTTAAAATGAATTTGGAAAAAATTTACAGATTTGTATAGAAAAAGGGTACATTTTATTAATGGAAAAATTACAAATAAGGGATTTTACAAATAGGCCTTGAACGCACGTGATATTGAGGGTTTATACATAGTGAACCCCCCGAGACTCCAACCATTTTCGATATATACCTCATATATACTTACTAATTATATTAAGTAGTGGCCCATTAACATCTTTCTTTGCTTTCTATGTAGATATCTTTCCCTCTACCAAAGTTGAAACCCAGCCTCTGGATAGTCTCACGAGAATATTTCAAGCTTTCCATTCAAATATTTTGGAATTAATGTTCTCAGGACGAAGTGCTGCCTCCTTGACAAAGTCTAGTATTTTTTTCTATAATTCATGTTACCAAGTTCCTCGAAGAGAAGGCGCATATGGAAGCCTACGTCCTATTCCTCTCCCTAACTTTGATAGTCCACAATGACCTCTTCCTAATCCATTCTCTATAGATGCATTTAGAATGAAGATGAGATCAGATATTCATGCCCTCCATTATATTTATTTATTTGTTCAAATCAGTCTTCATTCACAAGACAAAGACCATATGGGTATGCAAAGGCCTAGAAAATGAATTTCTTGATAATATTCTATACACAATGCGGGATGTTAGGGAGGGTTTGCAGAAGGGAGACCATTTTTGACATATACTTACTAATTATAGTAATAAGATATCAAGTAGTGCAGAGTATTTGCTACATGAGATACGCTTACAGACATTGGAAAAATAATCATGGCACATGGATACCTATGGATTGTGATGTAGTGGACACCACAGAGGTAGAGGTACATATGCCCAATGGGGATATCCAATATCTTGAGGTCATAGGTAGTTGGAGCTTGAAGCACGTTCGAGAATACATCACGGTCACCTTTGATGATAGTGATTTTTTCTTTACACTAAATGGGAAGATAGTAAGAAGGCGACTCGAAGGAACATCAATGCATGAGAAATGGAAGCCTCCTTGTAACTTGTCCATTCATACTGGTATTGAATAAATGTAATAGTTTTTGAAGTGTGATGTCATTTGTATTGGCAATGAGTATACTTAATAAAATTAGTAGTTTTGATGTGTGTTGTAATAGTTTTGAAAATATGATATAGTTTTTGAAGTGTGTTGTAATAGCACTTGAATAAATGTAAAAGTTTTGAAACTATTTTGTGATAGTTTTTGACTAAATGTAATAGTTTTTGTTAAGTGTGATGTCATTTGTACTAATATAGGGTCCCCTAAATTCCCAAAAAAAAAATCATTATTTTGGGTGGCAGGGGAGGCGGGAGTGGAATATGATGGCAAATTATTTAGGCCAATATATTACATTGTCCAATATTTAATTACCTAAATTGTAGTCAGACTTTTAAGGTATTTAAAGAGACTAAAGTCAACTATATAAAGGGCCATTAGGTATGACATAGCCTTTATTGTCCTCACCTCCAAGACAGCCTGCTCTTGCTATCTTCCACAAACCTCCAATGGCCACACCCCACGAGACATTCATGACTTCGTTGCTTCTACTCATCATTCGAGTAGAGAGGCAGAGTTGTATGTGTTGGTAAGCTGAAAGGAAAGAAAAGAGTGGACACAAACTCAGAATACTTGCATTACTTGCATTTTGGAATGAAGAAGAGTGAGGTCCTTAAGTAGGCACCTCATACATGCTCACTGACATCACTGATGACTTCAGAGCTCCACAATCATCTCCTTAATCTGCTCCTAGATTCTCTCAATCATCCTATGTGGCTCTCCACCACCTAACTATGCTTGTGGGCACCTAACTGTGCCTCTAGCACTCACACATAGAAACCAAGGTGTGCGTGAGGCATACACCTTGAGATATCCCATCAAACCCCCCCTCAAGGGAATGCCTCAGGCTATGTCAAGGATACATCTAGTCTCATAGTTTCTCATGCCATCTCATGGTGGTCAAGGATAAATCTATGGCTAGGTTCTCATGCTAGCAAGGGTTCCCTTGGGTGTAAGGTAAACAAAAGGGATACAAAAAGACCTTCCAATGGTTATCTCCCCTGCATGTACATGCACACAATGTCTGCAGGAGGTACCATGGAGCAAAACATACACATGGCCTACATCATAAGGTGACCAGAGGTGTTTACAAAACACACAAAAACACAATAGTTTATTTCATTCATTTTGGAGGACTATCCAGGCTGAGTACCTTGACATAAAAAGAGAGATCTGGAGCATACATAGAGATGATTTAAAATGCATAATCTTCATGGGATGCCTCATCTTGTGGAGGCAAAATATCCATGTCAAGGCAAGGTCTTACCACATGGGCAGTGTCTAGTGCCTTATAAGATGGTACTATGATAGAACAAGTGGATCTGAAAATCATATCCTTCAAGAGAACAATTATCTTGTCATCTCCATAGTTGTGTAAAGAAGCATATCTTAGGTATCTGACCTTCATCTTTTTCTTGTACTTGGAGTCAAATAAAAGTGCCATGAGAGGGTAGATCTCTGGCTTTGTAGTTTCTTCCTTTTTGGCAACCATTGTTTTAGCAATCTTCAACAAGGAGGTCAGGTTGACATTTTCATCCTTTGTAGCATAACAAGACATTGCTTTATGTTTTGGCTTTTCACATATTTTGCATAAGCAAGCCATGAGAGGGTCTAACCCAGGTATTAGGCAGTGTCTTCTCTCTTACAGAGCTTAGAATAACAACTGAAATGCTTCAAAATATAAGCATTTAATGTAGCAAAGTCTTGTGACCAAATTTCAAACAATGATGCTTCTTCTTACATGCTTCATAGAGGTGGCTAAAATGAATACTTTTCAATCAAAACCAGGTCTAGCAATTCAAAACAAAACTGAAGCCACACTTGTACTGAAGTTATTGAAAGTTTCAGAAAACCAAAAATGCTAGAGTAGCATTTTATGTAGCATCATCTTCAAAAACTTGTCCAAAACTGTCAAAACCAAAAGGCTGAACTTGGAGGGCTTGTAGCTCACTCTTCAAAGCAAGGAAAAGAGGGCTTTCTAAAGAAAAAGAAAGCTCATATATGAGAGAGGGTCTAGCACAGAGGTTGGACAAAATGGTGTGCACTTTTGCCCGGGGGAGTTGCTACAGGCTGAACCTGAGTTTTGACGATTTCTCCTTCGTTACTAAACCAAATGAGCTGAAAAATGGCTCAAAATCTTCGTCTTGAGGTCACCCATCTACTCCTAAGAGGGCTCAGGCAATGGTGGAGCAGGCAGGGAGTATTGAGCAATAGAAGAAATTTGTTGTTTGGAGAATGGCAGCCAACAGAGACATTTTTTTCTCAATTGCTTGCAGGTGGAAGTTCGCCCATACTAGAGGAGTTTACAGCTCAGAGGGTTTGGGCAATGGTCATTTGTAGGCAAAGAACCAAGCTCTCAAAGATTTTGGGAAGAAGGAGGAAAATGGAGAAGAAGAAGATGAAGAAGAAGATGATGATGTGGCAGAAATGGGCTCAAGGGGGATCAAAGGGCTCTGATACCATGTTGGTAAGCTGAAAGGAAAGCAAAGAGTGGACACAAACTCAGAATACTTGCATTACTTGCATTTTGGAATGAAGAAGAGTGAGGTCCTTAAGTAGGCACCTCATACATGCTCACTGACATCATTGATGACTTCAGAGCTCCACAATCATCTCCTCAATCTGCTCCTAGATTCTCTCAATCATCCTATGTGGCTCTCCACCACCTAACTGTGCCTCTAGCACTCACACATAGAAACCAAGGTGTGCCTGAGGCATACACCTTGAGATATCCCATCAGTATGACATTTTTGATCATCAAATAGATGTCATCGGCATAGTCCACAGGCATCTATATCTCTTTAGAGATGTGGTAGATTATGTGAGAGAGAAAATCAAGCCTTACCTAATCCGGTGGCTAGACATAGATAGAGTACAATGGGTTCCTGTGAATCTCCTCATTGATTGTCGCCGGGTTGATAGCACTTTCAAGTTTAGGTTGCAAAGAATTTGCAAATCCCTTAGTCCAAAAAGTTTTAGAAGGATTTCCAAGGATGAAGAGTTGGATCTGCAAGAGGATCAATCCATAGACCTGAATGCAAGATATAAACTTGGTTGGTATTATGATAGCCCACTTTTTGATGTGACACTATTTTTTGCTCAAAATTTGTTGTGTTGAGTCAACACAATGTTCTTAATGTGGAACATTTTACTAATTGCTTTTGCCTTTTCAAATAATAGAACTACATGAAAATTGGCATATGCTTACTTGAAGTTTCATTAAACCTTTGTTGCCTAGCAATAATCCATAGACTTGAATGCATAATACATATTTGCTGGTATTGTGATGGCTCATTTTTATATATAATATCATTTGTTACTGACTTGCAATATAAATTACTTGGATTAATAGCTTTGTCTTTTTTAGTCCATAGAATTGCTAATTGCTTTGGTATTTCCTAGGATAAATCCATAAATACAGAATATGTAATTACTTTGTTATTTTTTGATTAGTAGGTCTTTTTTTATGGGACTCTAAAAAAGCTCGCAAACTTTGATAAATTTCAAAAAAAGCTCGCATTAAAAAGCTCACAATAAAATTTTCCCCTTGCTAGTTCTAGACGTGGCATAAATTCATGTGACTAAAGTGTTGTCCTTCTTTATTGTCATTCCGAGCACAGTGTCCCCTTGAAGCTTATTGCATTTTCCAAAATTTGCACCCCATGTCTCCTCATGTTTCATGAAATCCCTCTTTGTCATCACTAAGAACAGCTTCTCTTTTTTTAAAACCAAGAACCAAGCTCTCTTAGTGGTCTTACGTACACTCCATTGAAAGAAGTCCTTTGGGGGAATAATCTTTTCCATTGTGCGTCAAGGTCATATTATTGTTGGCAAATACTAAAACATCAACATACATGACAATCTTGGCATGCTCCATCATTCCTATATACCATGGGGCTCCAACTCCTTGTAGTAAGAAAACATATTAAAATCTTGAGTATGAGATGAATTTAACAATGTGCCATGAGTAGAAATTATTGAAATTAACATGGTTGTGTTCTACACTAATAGAGCTTCAAATATGTCTTTACACCTTGAAATTTGGGTAATACATGAAAAATTTACATCAATTTGAAAAGAGATAG
The DNA here is from genome assembly GCF_047967505.1 of Dipteris shenzhenensis. Lineage (NCBI taxonomy): Eukaryota > Viridiplantae > Streptophyta > Polypodiopsida > Gleicheniales > Dipteridaceae > Dipteris > Dipteris shenzhenensis. The sequence continues at coordinate 4,780,559 of NC_141596.1, read as the reverse complement.
GATTCATATTTTAGTGTACTTTTTGTTTTACCCCCCCTCATCCAAAAGACCCCCCCCTTGGGCCTCACATATTATGAAAAATATGTACAAATCTAAAAATCTTGCATATTTTTCAAGGTATATACCTCATATTTTGTGGGAGGGAGGACATCAAATTTTCATATTTTTCCCTTGCATATTTGAGAATTTTTAAGGAAAACCATGCATATTATATATGGACCTTGTCCCCCCATACCCTCGATTTTGGACGAGGGTAGTAACATATTACATATTGAGTTGGTGCCCCAGGTTATATACAAAAGCAATAAGGATACATAATTTTATATAGAACAATAAAATGTTTTTTGATAAAAGTACAATGTGTACCACTGACAGTCTATCTAGTGATACAACTATCATAGTCTGCCCAATGATACCACTATCACAATCTGCACAATGATACAACTACAATAGTCTACCAATGATACCACTATCACCCGTCTAAGAATAGCTTAGAAGGCATAGCTTAGAAGACTTTACAAGGCTTAAATATATACATAAATGATTTAAAAAATAATAGGGATAGCCTAGAAGGCTTTACAAGGCTTAATTATGTGCATAAAAGTATAAAGAATCATCAATCATTGATGGCATTTTTAATCTGTCAGTGATAAAATTGTAATATGCTCTACACAGTGATTTCCATTTCAACTGCCCTACACAGTGATACATATAGCTACCAATATTGAATTGTGCTCTTCTCTAACTACTAAATTTATAACCTAAATAACATTACAATTAAATTTTTGAAAAGGAGAGAAAAAAATATAACTTTAAATTTTAAATTAATTTCATTTGGAAAAATAAATCTCTAAGTACTAAATTTACAATGCAAATAAAATCAAATTTAACAAGTTTCAAATATAGATAAAATTACATTTACTAAACTTAAAATGTAAATAAAAATAAATTTAATTTTCTTTCAAAAGTACGAGAAACTTAAAATTTTAAATTGTTACTAATTTAATAATTATCTAACTACTAACTTCAAATTTTAAATAAAATAAAATTTTAACTTTTTAAAAAAATTATTTCTAAATTTAAATTTTAAATTCTTTTCATTTCATTTCTAATAATACTTGGTTCTTACAATCCTTACTTAGGTATGATTGTAAGGAATATAAACTAAAAATTATAAAAGTGAGATGATTCTAAATTTTTTAGAAGGTTTCTTCAAAAAATTATGATATACTCTTCTCTCTATGATTTTACATGTTTAAAAAGGTTGCTTCAAAAAATGAGGGAGGGGGGGCAGGGCGGGGTGGGGTGGGGTGGGGAGGGGAGGGGTGGCGGGGGGGTGTACACATGGTGAGATGATGGAGGGGGGGGGGAATTCAAATTTTGAATTTTGAGGTTCTCATGATTTCATTCCTCTTGTTGTATGATTCATTTCTTCTTATCTTCTCCTCATTTTCATTCATCTTCTCCTCATTTTCTACTTGGTACGACTTCATATGACTCACTTCTCAACTTCTCATTTTCATTCTTACTCCATACAAATTCATGCGACTCACTCCTCAACTTCTTATGGCTCACTTCTCTTCAAAGACGTACAATTTCATTTCTTAACTTTTTAAGATCTTTTCACTTTCCCTTTCTCCCACATTTTCTTAGATTTTTGCTTTCGTCTTATCAACTCCTCTCCCTCACTCTAGTCTCACTCCACTCCTCTCCCTCACTGCGACGCTTCACTCCTCTCCCTCCACTCCCTTACAGGCTGTCTACTTTCACTGTCTCACTAATGTGGCAGTAGTCACTCCCTCACTCCACTCTCTCACTCTGCCTCACTCTACTCCCTCCCTCCTCTTTCACTGCCATAGAAGTGGTTGCAGCCACTACCTCACACTCCACTCCCTCCACTCCTCACTCTCTTTGCTGCGGAAGTGGCCATGGCCACTCCCTCACAATCCACTCCCTCCACTCCCTCACTCCTCACTCTCGCTACTGTGGTAGCATCTACAGCCACTACCTCACACTCCACTCCTCACTCCTCACTCTCCTTGCCATGGTAGCGGCAGTGGCTACGGCCACTATCTAACACTCCACTCCCTCACTCCTCACTCTCATTGTTGTGGCCACTCCCTAACTTCTCTCCACTCCTCCACTCCCTTAGTACTCACTCTCATTGCCATAGCAGTAGCCATGGCCACTCCCTCACTCCTCACTCTTGCTATCGGCAATGGGCCACGTCCACTCCCTCTCTTCACTCTCCACTCCCTCCACTCCCTCACTCCATCTCGATGCCACAGCAACAACCATGACCAGTCCCTCACTCCTCACTCTCACTGCCACGATAGTGGATGCAACCACTCCCTCACACTCCACTTCCTGCACTCCCTCACTCCTCACTCTCATTGCCACGGCAGTGGTCCCCTCACACTCCCTCACTTCACAGTCCACTCCTTGACTCCTTACTCTCATTGCCATGGTTGGTAGCAATTGTGGCCACTCCCTTACTCTCTTCGTAGCTCCACTCCCTCCCTCCTCTCTCATTGCCGCAACAATGGCCACAGCCAATCCCTCACACTCCCTCACTCAGTCTCACTCCACTTTTCTCTCCTCTCTCTTTCTCTCTCCAAACATTTCTCTCTCTCTCTAATTTTTTTCCTTAACTTCTTTACAAGAAGATCATAAATTTGAAAGTGAACTTGAAAAAGAATTACCTAGAAAAGTATTTGAGTGGAAAGGGGTTTGAGTTTGGAGAAGAATGCTTTTGACATCCTCTTGCTTTTTCTCCTCCTCATACTTTTTCTTGTTTAAATGGGAGAATGAATGAGAAAAAGAGATTATATATAGGAAAAACTATGGTTTTCTCTCCATTTTTCTCTCTTTGTCATTGGCCTTCAATCCCTTATCCTAATCTCTCATTCCCTCCCATGCTCCTCTCCTACCCTCCCACATCCCCATTTTCCCTCCACACTCGTTGTGAAGATAGTGGGAGAGAAGGAAGGAGTCTCACTTGCGGCTTTCTCACATACACAATGGGGGAATACACACAAAGGTGGAGGCTGAAAACAGTTTTCCTCTTCTTAGTTGTGTATGCCAAAAGAACTCTTGTACAAAGAAATAGAAGAACCCTATATGTGGGTCTCAAACCAAACTCAGCTAACTAAGGTGGCATACTAACTGAGCCATGAACTAGAGTAGATAAGGATAGCTGTCATCCAGCTATTATTCATGGGTGGTGTACCAACCGCATTTCCAGCTAACAAGTCGGTGACATAAATGCACAATGGTCACCCTGGCATATCACGAGTGGAGCTCGATATCTCAACACTCCCCCTCGAGCTCAATCCCAATTCCTGCACACCAAGCAGGTCTCTGAACTTGCGTAGGTTCTCTGCGCCCAATGCCTTCATGAATATGTCAGCTACCTGATCCTCTGTGTTGACATAAACTAGATCAATAAGGCCTAGTAAAACCTTCTCCCACACATAGTGATAATGCACCTCAATGTGCTTTGTTCTAGCATGATAGACTGGGTTATTTGCCAAGTGTATACTGCTCATGTTGTCACAATAAATGACAACTAGCCCATCTGTAGACTGATGCATATCATAAAGTGGCTTATGCAACCAAGCTACCCTCACACGCAGCCATTGCTGCATCCCTATACTCAGCCTCTGTGCTCGACAAGATGCTGATACCAAAATGTCGACGACTTTACCTATCCTCGTTATTATCGGTAGCCTAAACCTCTACTCATCGTTGAAACACTCACAGGCGATGGCTTTTTGTTATTCTGCCCAGCCTTTTCTCAAAGGATAGTAAATCGTCAGATCCGTATGTTATTTCATTCATACTTATCCATGAGACCCTCAATTCCCTAGATAGTTCTCCTTGCTAAATGTCATCAATTTAGCCTCTCCACTTGGTGCACCTTTTTACCCCTCTCTTGGGGCACATTAAAACCCACTTGCCCCTTGGCATTATTACACATTTAGGTGCACCTAGGCCTTAGCACTTAGAACTATCTAGTCAATGCCATTCCGCCCTCACCTAGGACCTTGGCAGTTACTTCTCTTGACCATTTCAATTACGCACATTAACTATTACAAAAGTTGGGCATCTAAGAGAAAATGCCCACCGATCTATCCGAGGTCATGCTATCCCGGCTAGAGCATAACATTCCTTCCCTCTTCAAGCATCAGCGTCCTCGATGATGAAATCTAGGAAAGCTCTCCATAACTGGTATACGGATTCCCAGGTAGCTTCGGATAGAGGCTGACCATGCCATGCAACCAACACCGTGGGTATCTTCCGATTTCGTATCTGCATTGTTCCTCGGTCCAGGATTCTTGTTGGTTGGCGCCTTGCAATATCCTCTATCTCATGAAACAAAACCACACCTTCGATTAGTGAGTCACTTGTATGCAAAAATTTTTTTAAGCGCGAAACATGAAAAACCGGGTGCACCTTACACCCCTGTGGCAATTCTAATTTATAGGCTACACTACCTATTCTCTTTAGAATTAACCACGGCCCACAGTATTGAGGTGATAACTTAGCACACTCTCCTGAAGTCAACGACTTCGAGTGCGAAGGAATTCTGAGAAAAACTTTTTCTCCTTCTTCAAATACTCTTATAGACCGATTTTCATCCGCATACACCTTGGCTCTATCCATAGCCTGACAGATATTAGCTCTCGCAAGTGCTCGCATCTCCCACATCTGAACTACAAAGTTCGCGGCACTAGGCACTTTCTGAGGTACTCCAACTATAACCATAGTTCAGCTCAAACGGACTGAACCCGGTAGATGAATGTTTTCTATCATTGTAGGCAAACTCCAACAATGGCAACCACTTGTCCCATGTGTGTTCTCTTTTGGGAGTGCTCCAAGTGACTGCAGCACTCCCAAAAGAGAACACATCTCTCACACATATCCACTAGTAGATTGTCTATAAGAAATACTACTAGCCCAATCAGCATTAGTGTATCCATGCAACTATATCTGAACCCCAGTCTCATGAAATATTCCATACTACAATGTCAACTTCACATACCTGAGTATGCATCTAGCCGCATCCAAATGCAGTTTCCTTGGAGCCTGCATAAACTGACTTACCAATCCAACAGCATAGCTCAAATCTAGCTTGGTAATAGTCATATAAATCAAAATTCCTACTATGTGTCTGTACATAGTAGGGTCTTCCTGAAGCTCACCTGCATCTGTGTTGAGCTTCACATTCTGCTCCAAAGGAACTGAAATAGGCTTACAGCCTGTCATCCCATCTTTGGACAGCATGTCCAATCCATACTGCCTCTACAAGAGCCGTATCCCACTTGGTGATCTAATCACCTCAATGCCCAAGAAATAACACAGCCCTCCCAAATCCTTCATCTAAAACTTCTGCTTCAATAGCCTTTTCACATGAAGGATATCTTCATCACTATCGCCTGTGATAATCAAATCATTAACATAAATGACAAGCGGCATAATACCTTTGTTTTTCTCACATAAAGTGAGAAATCTCCCTTGGAAATTTGAAAGACAATAGTGACAAGATACTGTCCTATCTTGTCAGACCATTCTCTAGGTGCTTGCTTCAAGCCATACAAGGCTTTCTTCAACCTGCAAACAAATAAGCAAACTACTCCCTTAAGGCTCCACAATTATCAACAATCGAATACCCCTAGAATTCGCCTAAAAGAGAGGAAGAACCTTGCATGGTGGCTCGAGAAATGGATGGACCATGTGTGCATAGTGAGCGGCCGAACAAGAACTACTTTAGAGACTTGAATAGAGACAGAAAAGAACATAGGAATGGAGAAAAAGGAATGGAGACTCAAGGAAAATTATAAGAAGTGACTTTCATTGCCATGAGAGTAAGACTCCACTCAAATACACTCAAAATACTACAAACACAAGGGAGAAGAAGAGGTTTCATACATACAACAGGGCGCAGAAGCTCCAAGACTACTCATAGAGAGAGAATAAACTAGAGAGAGATGGACTCAAGAGTCTACATAAGAGAATATCTACAAGAGGGAGAGAAGGCTCATGGAAGAGGCTTGAGGAGACTAGAGCTACAACAACATGAGGCCTAATGGTGGAAGAGATATGGTGAACAAGGGAGAGGAGGGCTCCTTTTTAAGAGATTTTATCACCCTCATTCACCCATTTACAATTGTTGCCCGTAGATTCTTTTCCCCATCAATCACATAAGCCCGTATGTCACCATCCATGTCCTTTTTGGCTACTCTTGCCATGTGTCCCATTAAAAGATGCTTGACTCTTAAAATATTGAGAAAGTCAAGAGTCTCCCCAGATGGAGCCCACAGGGACCCTCTATTTTCCTAATGTCCACATCCTCCTTATTCCACATGGGAATTCTAGAAGGATTCCTCTCGACTTCACACTCCTCCACATGCCTTCCACACGCTTGGCATGTGGCCTCTCTAATATTATTGAAACACATGGACATGAGTCCACCTCTTTATATGACTCTCTAAGTCCTATTTTCTAAAAACCCCAGAATATCCCATACACAAATAACTCTCACCCCATACCAAGGTATTTGTAATTCATACCTATGGTATTTACAATGATCCATTCCACTCATCCTCTCAATCCCATACAATATCTTTGAAAATAGAAATAAGTGAGAGCCGCTAGGCTATCACTTGATACTCAAACTCTTATCAAACATAGAAGAAAACAATACCAATGCCAAATGAAAAATATCAATTTTGGCGTCACATCCTTCCCCTCCCAGCAGGTCTTCTCTACTAACAAAAAGGGTCTGTTGGCCCTCAAGGTGGTCGAGCATAGAAGAATTTAAGGCGATACTCATTGGTGCATCTGGGTATCACGATGCCATCAACATCCTCAAGTTGATAGGTTCTATTTGTGAACTTCTTTTGGAAGTCATCTTTCATGATCAAGCATACAATGTTTTGATTTCTTGTTTTCATGGAAGGATGATTTTTCACATGCAATCAAGAAAGCTACTCAAAATCTTGATCAATCGAAGATGAGTCTGGAGGAGTATACTAATAACTTTAGTAAGGCTATTAAGAATGTGGAAGTCATCTTTCGTGATCGAGCATACAAGATGGTACCTGTTGCCAATCTTGCAAATGGTGATGGCTTATTTGAGCTTCTATTTAGTTATGATTGGAATCAAAAGGGTGCCACGACTAAGGACAAAGTCCATATATTAGCCTCATCACGTCTCAACCCTAATAGGTAATGTCGATTAATGTTTTTGCACAATCACTCCATAGTGATGCTAATATTTTTTTCCTTTGCCATGATATTAATAGGAAAAAAGAGCTTCTACAACAATTGATGATGGTACGTGGAAATGATACAGTTGCATCTGCTAAGTATGGGGATGCCCAAAAGTTTCGACTACATGTGAAAAAGGAAACATATTGGCAATACTTGTTTGAGCGAGGGATTTCCATCATCAACAATTTGCAAAGCCATGATTTGGAACTGCCCGATGGGTTTGAGACATTTGCTCAAGAGCAAAGATGACTTCACCTCCAAGAAGCCTTCCCTATGCTTTGGAAGGATATGAAGTCTACTCTTGAAGCAAATAAGCAGCCAAAAATGCAGGAGTCATCTTTACACTTGGTGTATAAGTGGTACAATAGCAACCCTCTCCTTTCTCTTAGGATTAATAAATTGTTTCACTCATATGTCTACATTCTTTCATACATAATAGGTGGATATGGTCTTGGCATGATACCAATTCATCTTCAAGGATGCCATATGAGGTCATGGCATGGACAAACATGGAGAAAGGGGGAAGCATGTATCCCTTATCTTGGAAAGATAAGGGCATAACGATTTGGGAGATTAATGTGTGTCCTTGGTGGTTGGATTACCCACTGGGAAAAGTACATCCCATTGAGAAAAATAGACATGAAGGTAATACTCCAAAGTTCCCTATTCCATAGGCATCTAGACCAATGTCTATATATGCGGGTATCTACCATATACTTAAGTTTGCAACATTTGCTGCTCAGTCTTCGAGAACAACATGGAAGACAATATGGATGAGGATGAATTGGATGCAGAGAACCCTTATGTGGATATCACATTATGACCTAGATCAACGGATGGAGAGTCAGCTATTAAGAAAAGACCTGTGAGACCTCTACTCCTCATACTTATGTAATAGTTAACAACTAACACTAAAGAAACAATATAGTATAACCTAGAGTCTTGTCCTTTGTAATTCTTACAAGTAGGTTCTATCGGAGAATGTAGAGTCCTCTAAGACTCAAGAGCTGAGAACAAAGCAACGACTCAATTTTCATGCTTCAAGAACCAATTCCATTACTCAACAACTGAGTTTATCTAGTGAGTATCACTCCTCTCTTTCTTGGTTATGATTTTTTGATTTTGCAGCCAAACTAAAGCTTTCAAGCTAGGATTTGATGCAGATGTAAAGTTGTTTCCATATATGGATATAATTACAGAGGATATCATTCAGTTGTCGAATGCACCAAAGCTGTAAGTGTTTCTTTTTTAAAGAAATGCGTACATTTAAGAATCTATTTTGGAATATAGGTCATTGATCTAGGGAGATTAAATTGTTCATTGTAGGGTTGATGAATTTTTAAGAAAAGTGAAAGCACCAGGTTTGTCACACAATGGTAATTCTTGTGTCAAGGTGGTTCGCTTGGTATGGGCAGATTTTCCCACAAGTTTGGTAGTGGAACTCATAAGTAGTACTACATGCCCAGAGTGGAATAGATTCTCCCTCAAGCTCTCTGCAAGGGTGGTGGAGTTTGCCAATGACTTTGTAGTAGACCAGGGGTGGTACATGACTTGCTCTCTCCCAAAACATTGGGGCTATATATTTGCACATGCGAAAAAGGCCGAGTTCAAGCTCCATCGATCATATATGGTGCTTCTTGACTTTGGTTATTTACATGATGATGGAGAGGAGGTACATTAAATCATCTAAATGTTTGTTTATATTGGTCTAATAAGCATGATTTGGATGTATCTAACTTGAGGTGTCATCATCCATTAGGTTCGCAATCTACAAATGGGTATCTTCTGGCGTGGAAAATCGGACCTCCCACACATGGATCGATAGACAGGTGCAAATGTCTCTAATAAGCTTTTTCCAGCAAAGACATCAGTGCTACACGAGTGTGACCATAAACATGTCACAAAACAGACACAAGTTGCATCAACTTACTTACGAGGAGGGGTAGAAAGATCAGATTACTTGCACGAGTAAGACCCTATACAAGCACAGATTGAATTTATGGGGTATAATTGAAGTTCTTTCAAGGAAAACAAATATGGATTGTCAAACATCCTCTGATCCCTTTTAGTGCTTCTTGTAGGTGGATACTCAGAACATTCACAAACCCTGGTGATTGCATCATCAATGTCTTTGCAGGTTGCTTTGGGATGGCAAGGCTTTGCGAAGACTTAGGTCGCCATTGTCTTTCCATAGAGAATGACAATGTTGTTGCTGACATGTGTCTGCGATCAATCAGTATAGAATAGCATTTCCATAAACTATGTAGTATTGACAGTAATACTTGTGATCATCACTTTTGATGTTCTTGTTGAGGTTGTCATGTAACAGATACTATGTCCTTGGTCATGGTGGTTGTGTGGCACAAGAGTGTCTTTATTGCTCTATGCTTTCTGCTCTTTTTTGGTTCCATAGTCAGAGGTTACTGTGTGGGGAATGCCCTTGTCAATATGTATGCCAATTCCGTGAACCTAGATGATGCAAGGGCAGTGTTTGCAGCAATGCCACAATGGGTTGTGGTCTCCTAGAGTGCGATGATTGCTGGTTGTGCTCAGAATGGGCATGGCAAGACAGCCCTGCAATTGTTCAGGTGCACAAAGAATTTTATGAACTGACCTATTGGGATGTAGTGTCATGGGGTGCTTTGATTGTAGGATGCACTGAACATGTGCATGCTGTTCTTGCTCGAGCTTTTTGGGAAAATGCAACATAGTGGCATGAAGCCAGATAAACTCATATTCCAATGCATGGGAGCCTTAGAAGAGGGTAGAGTAATCCATGCTACTGTTGTTAGCAATAGATGGGAGTTGGATTTTGTTGTGGGGAATGCTCTTATCAATATGTATGGCAAATGCAACAGTAGAGAGGATGTGATGGTGGTGTTTGTTACAGAGTTGCTACAGTGAGATGTGATCTTTTGGAGTGCCTTGATTGGCAAGGAGGCATTGCTACTCTTTACCTTATGGATTTGTGAGCCATCGTGATTGCCCTAGCAGAGGATTGAGTGATCCATGTTACTGTTGCTGCAACGGAGGGGAGTCAGATGTTATAAAAAATGTTGTCATCAACATGTATGGCAAGTGTGAAAGCCTTGATGATGCAAGGGCATGGGGTGCAATGATCTCTGGACATGCTATGTATGGCGATATCAGGTTGGCTAGAAACTGCCTTAAGGAGAGGGTGGAGTGAATTCAAGACTTGAGGGAGATAGTACAGGACCTATAGCACGAATTTTGTGAAAGATAAGGAGTAGGCCAAATAGGGTCATGAAGTTTCGAGACGTTGTTAGGGCATGATAGTTCGATTAAGTTTTGCAAGAGGGAGATATACCCTGAATATGCTTTGACAGAGGTGTGGGGACCAGACTACAAGCCCTTAATTACCTTGGATGTTGTCCAAAAACGATTGGATTTTGTCCTTGGTACATCCCTCATCAATATGTATGGGAACTGTGGGAGCTTAGATGATGCAAGGCTAGTTCTTGCTGAAATGCTACAACAGAATTGTATCCCCTATTGTGCGATGATAGCTGAATGCATCCAGAAAGGGCATGGCAAAGATACAACTATTTGGTCAAATGCAGGCTGAAGGTATTGCACTAGACATGATCACCTTCATCTGCATCGTGGATGCATGCCGTGGATGTATGCATTAGTCTCGGAGCCTTAGAAGAGGGTAGAGTAATCCATGCACTATTGTTGGCATCAATAGGTTTGGCAAATGTAGGAGCATAGAGGATGCGAGGGTGGTGTTTGTTGTAGAGTTGCTACAGCAAGATGTGATCTCCTGGAGTGCCATGATTGCTGCGTGTGCCCATAAAGGGCATGGCAAAGAATCTCTACAATTATTTGGCCAAATGCAAGTTGAAGGTCTCATGCCAGACAAGATCACCTTCATTTGAATTGTGGATGCTTGTGCTTGTATGACATCCCTAGAAGAGGGTCGTGTGACCCATGCTACTATTGTTGGCAATGGATGGGAGTTAGATGTTATTGTGGGGAATGCCCTCGTCCATATGTATTGCAAGTGCATGAACCTAAGTGATGCAAGGGCAGTGTTCACAGAGATGTCACAGTGGAATGTGGTCTCTTGGAGTGACATAAGTGTTGGTTGTGCTCAGAATGGGCAGGCAAGGCAGCCCTGCAACTGTTCAGTGGAATGCAGGTGAAAAAAAGTCTCTTGATCTCTTTATTTGTTGATAGTGCACTGTGTGGATGGGACTTCTCTTCATGTTGGTTTTTGATTTCTCCTCATCTCCTCCCAATCTAAGCCATGATACCTTCATTTTGATTTCAAAGAAAGGTTTTTCCAAATTCCATGCACACATTATTGTACACACATAGTATTGCATGAGGATCCTTCCATTACTTCATAAGCCTTACTTTACGAAGTTGTCATGTCAGGTTCATTCATATCCATAAGCAAGGCCCTCTCTCTCTAGGTGACATCAGGAGATGTCGGCCTCTAAAACCCCCTCTCAGCTCCTGGATGGAATAGAGACGCTGGGGAGATGGGTGAATGAAAAGCTCACAATATTCATGAAAATTGAAAAAAATCTCGTGACAAAAAGCTCACCAAAAAATCACACCCAACTGGCAATAGATGTCCAAGAGAGACGCAAAGCACTTTGTGATGTCGCCTCCAAAAACAAACCAATTTCTTGAATTGACGCCTTCATTGGAGATCTTCAAACTTGTATGGGAGAAATTCCCCATTATGGAAGCAAAGAGAATGTAATCAAAGATAATGCTTGAATACTTCCAAAGTGCCATCGTACAGAGACCTAAGGTAAAAGGATCTACACATGAGGTAGACATGGATTTGGGAGGGAATGAAAACGGGCATTTTAAACTGGAAAATTGAAACATTTTAAACATTTTTTGGACCCCCCTGGAGCGGTTTAAACCAGCCTTGCCACTTTTTTTTATCGAGATTACCATGTGGTAAAACTACATGCCATGCAGTAAGAAGATAAATATACCACTCGGTATTTATCTATACCATGCGGTGATAGATATATTGCATGGTACATTTCAACTACTGTGCGGGTTTGTTGCACATACCATGTAGTATAATTTCTTATATATATTGTGCGCCCACCTTCTACTATTTGCATTCCTGAGAATCTAGCTCTACTTGGAGTCTCAAAAAAAACATAAAAGGACAAGAAAAAAGGGATAAAGAAAGCTTCCAAACAAATTTGTAAGTTTTTGTATCCTTTTAAAAAGTATCCAGTGTCGGTGGTGGGCTCTTGCTCAAGCCAGTTGATATCTACCCACATTAGGATGCAAAATGGATGAATGCAAAGCTCTTAGTTTATGGTTTATGGTTTGTGATTTGAAAGGAAAGAACAATATTTTTTTAAAATATATTTGAAGTTATTTTCACAAAAAAAATAAAAAAGAAAGTTATTTTTACAGGCATAGCGAATTAGCTTTTAAATTTAGTGAAACCTTATAGTTTTTGGTATTTATAAACTTGTAAATAAATTACATGTTTAATAGTCATTAGCTATATCTATTACAAAAAAATAGTAAAAATATAGAAGATTTTGAAAGCAAGTATCTACATGCTAGTGGAACATCTGTGTATGCTAACTTGTAACTACTCGCATATGGATACATTATATCTTTGAACCATGTGCATGTGTGTGTGTGGTCAAGATATTCCAACCGATAACTACTCGCACATGGATGTGAAATAGTAAATGATATATTACAGTTTATATGTACTTATTGAGAAAAATAATAATACTTGGCTTTCACTGGTTGTGGCTCTCATTCGCCAGTCGTCGATACCATTGAAATTCTACCCAGTTGTGTAGCTTGCAATTACTAGCTTGTATCAACCCGCAGACTACATGTTAGAGAATGTTATGGACTATAATTGTCTTCTTACTTGTAAGATGAAATTTGTGGCAAACTATACCATGCATTTATGTGTAGATTGTAATACTTTCTTAACAATTAGTTGAACTTATATAGGTATGATATGTACATCTAAACTCATGTTAGGTATGTCTAGCCTAGGTAGGTGTCCTTTACTTCATAGATTCAAATAAAGAGTCTTGATAAGTGCACATGTAGGTATTGCTAGCTACTGCAATAGTGGTTGTGAAATACCGACATTCGTGTACAGAGTACGATATCACGAATGATCATAGTACAGATAGATGCTTACTCAAGAAAGAGCGAGATGTGAGAAAAGGCAACTTGCCATCCTACACCTATTTCCATAGGCAGGTTACCACATCTAAAACCATCCAATCATGCATGGAGGGGGCAAGATGATTGGATAGTTTCTCTCTCTTGAGGTCTAGCAAACGTACATTTTTTTCCTATAACATGTTAGTGATATTGTCTTGAATTGCTGAAAACATATTAATGATCTGAGATGGTTTATCTCTTTTACATGGATGGCAATCATGGACGACAGAGAAGATAGGGTAGGCCAACATCAACCACCAAATGAGGCTTTTGGATGAGGGCAAAGTGTGGTGATACCATGGGATTTTGTTACAATGTTAGTTCATCATCAGAAGTGGATGTGCAACTTTTGCAACCAAGTCTTCATAGGATCTGCTTTGAGGATAAGAAAACTTTTGATTGGTGATGAAGAAAAACTAATAAAGAGATGTGAGGGACCAAGGGTCGAATCCGTTGCTAGCCTTCTACAAGGCATTAACCATGCAAAGAGTAGAGTAACCCATGTACAAGCTGAAGATGTAAATGAGTGAACATTTAATATGTGGAACTATTCCAATGGAATTTGAACATCGATTTGGACCATGGGTATTGAAAATCAATCAATTGCTAGTTCCTTATGTATTTTGTTTGAGTTTAAATGTTTAAGATTGCTTGTAGCGTGAACAAATGCTTTTAAATCTTTCAAATAGCTATGTCATATGGTTGGGATTGGAAAGTAGATGGTGTGAGAGAAAGAACTACCATTTGCATGTAAGCAGTGCTAGCTACTACACTAGCATGTGTGAAATACCAACTTTCATGTATAGAGCATGATGTTGCAAAAGATCATAGTGTAGATACATTCTTACTCGAGAAAGAGTAGGATGTGGGAAAAGGTGATTGGCCATCCCACGCCTAGGTCCATAGGCAGATTGGATGGTGGCTCCATCTCGAGGTCTAGCACAATTATGAGTAATGGCAAAATAACACTAAGTGAAATGATTGTTCCATGCAAGATGTATTGTCGAATAAATTTGATCAAGACATGACCAATATTTTGATACGTGTCAAGGTAGAAAATTTTGCACATTATTGATCCATTAGTATGTGCATACAAACATGAACATGGCTCTAGAGCCTAACAAGCCTGTGACCCTACAAAAGTGTGTGATTATGTTATGCGCGTAACTTCCACAAATTAAAATACCCCTCCTTTTGAATGCACATGGTACACTAAAATCTTATGAGGTGAAGCCTTTGAGAAGGGATTCTATGCCACTACTGTGTGCAATTGCACTTTGCGAGCAACTTTTAAGAGTCATCGATTTCTCACCCGCGGATCCAAGACCCATGGTTCTTTCTTCAATTACAAGTTGAGACTGGCGGTGTGTGACTATGTCATCCACAATTGTGTTTGCAGTTGCTGATGTTTGACCAACCAAAATGGATACCACCCTTACCACTCCTAGACCCTTGCACTTTCTAATCTATCTTTGAGGGTCTCCTAGGAAATGTTTGTCCATCCGAGTACCTAAACCCATGTACTCTTCATGGTAGATGTTAGATGTCAAAGATATCGATGTATTTGGGCATCGCAATGCTCATGTCAATGTGTAGACCTAGTCTTGGAGGATTGGTACCAAACACCTGAGACAAACTTCTTCAAAGTTGTGGATGAGGCTAGAAAAGTTGTGTTATACTTTCTTAAACCATGATCAATTACTATATATATTCAAGAATCACCAATCTGCAAATCACCCAATGGAGCTTCTAAAGCGAGGTGAGACATGTTTTGGCACATAATGATGGAGCGGTTGTTAAAGCAGTAGGCCCCTGTAGCTGAGATATTATTCAGCATAGAGGCCATAGAGTGGATAGCCGAACCATGCTTGAGCGGCTCCTGTAACGAATTTATCGACTTAGGCATTGGTTAATAATCTAGTGTTTTGGAAGAGGGTGTCTAATGAAGTGGAAGACATGAAGCCAATTTGATTTGCAATCTGTAGGTTGGATGTGAAAGGTCCAAGCATGGGAAGTGCTTTTATGGCTTGGTGGACTATTTAGAGGGATGTTTTGAAGGAATATGCAAGGCCAGGCAAAGGTGGATACAGTATGGCTCGTCGAACTATGTTGCAAAAGATGGTGCAAAAAAAGGAATCAACCATACAACTCTTTGCACTATGCTACCCATATATTAGACCCACAATGGTGGGATATCATACCACAATGGTGGGAATATCATACCCTATTTTGGCTCTTGCCAAACTATCCCCAAAAAAAAATGCATTAGCCTGAGGTCTGTCATTTCAAACTCTCTTCCTAGCAACTGCTTTGTTTGCGAGATCTTTTCTTCATGGTTCCCTGTTATGACAAGGTCGTCCACATAAAGGACCATGATCAAACACCTGCCTCCTTCTCTGTACGTATACAAATTTTCATCAGATGGGCTCCTCCTGGACCGGTTTTGTAGAAAGTAGGCATCAATCCACTAGTACCATGCTCGTGGGGCCTATTTCAGCCCGTAATGTACAAAACAGTCACATCCAAAAACTCTGAAATGTGCAACTGAGGGTTTCTTACTAGAAAAGGCCTACAATGGAGTCATCCCATTCACAATCTTCGTGTAGCTATGATTCACAATGTAAACTGCCGTGTTACATGCTTCAGCCCAGAAAGTCTTTGGCAAATCTTTCCCTTTCATCATACTCCTGCCCATTTTGCAAATGACGCACATCTTGCACTCTGCTACTCCATTTTGCTGTGGTGTATGTGGCAGGGGTTTCTACCTCTTGATCACATGACTTTTGCAGTAACTTTTGAATTCACTTGATGTGAACTCTCCACCTCTATCTAATCTCAACTTCTTCACCTTCCTCCCCGTTTCTTTCTCAGCCATTACATGCCATTCTTTGAACTTACTAAAAGCCTCATCTTTAGTCTTCAGGAAGTGTATCCATATCCTTCTATTGTAGTCATCGATCAGCATCATGAAGTAGTAGAAACCACCCAAAGCTTCCATCTCCATCTTTTCACAGAGGTCTGTGTGAATGACTAGAGGAGCCTTTGCTCTGCTGGCCTCTTTAGGAAAGGTCTACCGATGCTGCTTGCCCATCATGCAAGCTTCACATACATCGGGCAGATCTATAATTTCTAGCAAGTTTGCAATCATTGAGAGTTCATAGATGTTGTTGCGCCGTGTACCTTTACCAATGACCTTCTCTTGAAGATCCAAAATTTGTATGCCATTCTTATTGAAGTGAACTTTGAGGTCCCGATCTGTGATCACATAAATAGACAACAAGTTCCTCTTGATATCTGGCACATAAAGAACATCAGACAACTATTTTACAACTCCATCTGACTTGAGAGCAATCGTACCTTTTCCTTTTGCTGGACATTTTGCATCATTGCTGACTGCTACTAGGATGTCATTCCCTACCGGATGTAGAGAGGATACCAATCCTTCTGACTGGTCATGTGGCACGATGCACCATTGTCAATAATCCAAGGTTCATCCATAGGTATATGAACTACCTCCGTGCAAATCTCCTCAATTGCTATGAACAACTCTATTGGTACTGCCTGCGTGCTATTGTTGGACTCTTTCTTTACTCCGTTCTTTTCATCTGCAATCTTCTTTGGGCACTCATTCTGCTTGTGCCCTACCTTGTTGCAATAGAAGCACTTGACTTCTTCTTTCTCTTTTTATCATCGAAAGAAGATGGGTTACTAGAGTCCTTACCCTTACCTTTCTTTGATCCCAGCCGAGAAAGCTGAATCTTCTCCAGTCCTCATCTTTTGATGCATCTCCTCCTCTAGAAGCATCGTGATGAAATCCTCAAAGTTGAGGGGTGGATTTCTGTTCTATGTATTCAGCACCGTAACAAGACCATCGTACTTTGGTGGGAGAATCCGTATGCACCTTCGTGCTAGATTCTCGCAGGTGATGGTGATGCCAATTGCAATCATCTGATCGCGCAGATTCTTCACCCTGGTGATGAACTTCTCTGCCGTTTCAGACTCAGACAGTTTCTTGTTCGTGAGTTTAGTCTCTAGATTTTGAATCCATGTCTGATTCGTGGTCTCGTACTGACTTTTCAAGACCCCATCTATGCCTCCTTCACTGTGGTGACATGTTGAATTAACTCCATGACAAAATCACTTACACTGCAGAAAATAGAACAGAGTGCATCTGCATTTCTTATTGTCCACGCGAGAATCTCATCCATAGTTGGTACTATCTGTTGTCCTGCATTGGCTGGATTCAGTCTCGCAACCGGCTTCACATCCACCCCAGTAGTAGTATCCCAAAGCTCGTATGCACTTAGGATGGTCTTCATCTTGAATTCCAGAGTGGACAGTTAGTGCCATCCAACTTTCCGCTTTCGTCGAACACTGGGATTCGCAATCTTGTGGGCTCGGTTATCTCTCACAATCTGCTCACAAACAGAAACACACTACTAAATCTTCTTGCTAGAGCCCAGGCTCTAATACCATGTAAGAAAACAATACAACGTCTGTACTCAACAAATAACAAGATCTAATATGTAAGAGGGAAAAGCAGATAGCATGGAGAATCAAAAATTTGATTACTGTAAAATTGATACAATAGATGGCGCTGCCTCCTAGCCATGTGCTCCTGTGTGAGAAGCTTTGATGGTGTGGAAACAGTAGTTGGGGATGCTAAGGAATCAGGGTTGTTGTAGCCAGTGATGATGATGGGCTTCACGGGCTTGCTCTTATATAGCCACCAGTCGTAGTCAGTTAGACCTGATTGGGAGATTGCCGACCCTCGGCCCAAAACAACCGACTAGAGGTCAGTCCTGAAATAGGCCATCGACCACACATTAAAACCGTGGTGTAGAATAGAGCAATTGACCTACGGTTGCCGTTCGCATCTGGGATCATCTAGGGCTCCAAACAGACCCCGCAGCCCAAGAGTGGGCTGCCCCGAGAAATGCTCCGTCTACCCTCAATGTAGTCAGTCACATGTGGGATGCCTTCCTGCACTTGCATATAGCCTAGTTGGCAATGTGCCAACTCTATCTGAAGCCGTCCAACCATCAGGCCATACATGGCCCCAATTTGGTGTCCAAACCAAGACCTACCGGATAACCTAGCTACTCAAATGCCTTCTCCTCATATGGGGGGCTTACAAGTAGAGTTAGCTGGTTCCCGCATAGTTACACGAGAGTGGAGCGTTGATATCTAATAATTTTTGCTTCTTTTTTTCAGAATATACATATGCATAGAACAAAAACTATGTGGTCCTGCAAGCATGTATATGAAAATGCTCTTGAAGATTTATTTGGGATGAATTGGGAAACCAGGTCAGGTGACCAAAAGGGTGATGTGTTTCAATGTCATGCATGTAAAGACAATGTGGTTATTAGATACCATTTGTCATGCCAAATGTTGTATTTAGCTTTTCAGTACAGGCGCTGGAGGAAAACAAATGGCCGGTGGCTTCCCCTACACTCTAATGATGAAGACAATACGGGGGTAAGTTTGTCTATTGATGTTGAAGAGGGAGATGTCAAGAATGTGAATGTCACATCACAATGGACTCTAAGGGATGTGCGAGAACACCTATTGGTCATGGAGGATGGCATGTCAGAGTCCTTCTACTTTACCTTAAATTGTGGTAAGGTCAATCGCCGTGTGGAGAAGTGCATGCATAGTGCCAATTTCATTCCTCCTGCAACTTTGAAGATTGCTAACAATGTGTTTTGACTAGTGCAATATTTAATTTTTTGTCTGTCAAATCCTAGTTATTGCTTCAAAAGATGATGGACAATTAAATTAAAATGTTATTTCTTTTAATGTTTTCTCCTTTCAGTTCATGGTGTAAATGCTTTTCAAAAAATTTGGGGATTTTATGATTAATTTTAATTTTTAGGGTTTTGATATATATTAAGGGGTAAGAGCTATAATGGATTTTCTCTTACCATCTTCTCTCATGCCATAGAATTTGACCATTGCTTGTTGTAGTTTCTCAACATCTAAGTAGACATTTTTGAAAGCATTCATCTCAAAGGTTTGCAAGCCAGATTTCTTTTTACTCTTCCAAGTCATTGTGCCCCTTACACAATGGTACCCTCCAAGCATTTCTCTTGCACATTGGTTTGTTTCTCACCGTGCACATCTCACAGACCAAGGTGTGGATACGGGCACTATAGACTTCTTATACTTTCCCAAAATAGTAGACTTGAAAATTTTGAAAATAGATATGTAAGCTTCACGACTTACACTGGTAGTATCACAAGCTGCAAGCATCTCCTTTGCATCCACAATATCCTTGAAGTCCTTCATCACCTCCTCAACAACTTGCACATGTAGGCACTTGTGTCTTGGGTTCCTTAGTATCCCAATGACATCGCTTGACTTCAGTAAACTAGCTAGAGCATATGAACAGTCAATATCGTCCCCATCTGTTCTTCCCATCACATCTTCCATGAAGTTCCTAAAGAAGAACACAATAAAAACTTAGTCAAAAATAGTGTAGCACAAAAGACTGTAATCTCATTGGAACATTTGATAACCAACCTTGTAGCCCAGACTCTCCTCTTTCTAGCACCACTAGTGGGTGCCAATGCATCCATGGTATGTAAGTACCTTCTTTTCCTCTCCTTCAATCCCAAAGGTGTTTCTTTCATCTTTTGCACTCATTCTTCTACCTTCTCTCATTCCTTCTCTACAGCTCATCGTACTTGATTGTATATAGATCTTTTCAAGCCTTTTTTGGACTCAGCTAGCTTACAAAGTGACTCTTCTAATTTATGTCGCTCCAAGTCCAATGCATTTTGCTCCGAGTCCAATGCTTTGGATTTATCATAAAGATCCTGGTTCTCCCTCTCAAGATCTTGCATAGAGTTATGCATTGCAACAATGGTGCTATTTCCTAAATGTGCTAGGATCTCTGCTTGGGCTCTATGCATCTCGCTTTCTTGCATAGCCATTGACTGAGCATTGTTTAACCAATTGCAATAACCAAGCAACCCCGTATGTCCATTTCCAACAAACTGAACTAGCTCATGCATTGTCTGGAAAGGAGGGCTCTTTTGGTTGGTAGGATCTAAAGGATACAAGGATCCTTCTACCCAAAGGTCGAGATGCTTCTTTCCTTGCAAACAAAAACTGGATTTTGGAAGCTCCCCTCAATCCTAGACTACGTGTGCTTGCATATTCAGCCTCCAACTCTAAGTGAACCTGATACTTGTTGGTCCTCGAATGGTGCCATGACTAAAGGAGTGTAGAGAAGGAGAAGGTGTGGAGATGCAGGCTTAAAGGAGCATCATGCAGGAAGAGGGAGGGCAAGGAGGAGGAGGGATGGGGGAGGGAGGACGAGTAATTGAAGAGGAGGAAAAGGGGGCAAACTAGCAGGTGTGGAGGGTGAGGAGGAGTAGGCATGGAGGAGGAAGGAGGGAGGAGGGAGGAGCAGGAGGGAGGGGGGAGGAGGAATAGTAGTGGAGGAGGAGGGAGGGGGAGGGCAGGAGGAGCAGGTGTGGGGGAGGGAGGGAGGGAGGGGGAGGGTAGAAGGAGCAGGTGTGGAGGAGGGAGGGAGGGAGGGGGAGGAGGAGGAAGGGGGAGGAGGGAGTGAGGAGGGGGAGGGGAGGAGAGGGGAGGGGGAGAAGGGAGGGAGGGAGGGGGAGGAGGAGGGAGGGGGAGGAGGGAGTGAGGAGGGGGAGTGAGTGAGGGGGAGGGAGGACTATCCAGTACCTTGACTCAACATAAAAGAAAGATCTGGAGCATATATGGAGATGTTTACAAAGAACACAATAGTTTATTCCATTCATTTTGGAGGACTATCCAGTACCTTGACTCAACATAAAAGAAAGATCTGGAGCATATATGGAGATGGTTCAAAAAGCATAATTTTCATAAGAGGCCTCATCTTGTGGAGGGACATCAACTGAAAGTAAATTGGCAGTTTCTGGTTTTGTAATTGCTTCTTTTTTGGCCTTACAAAACTTTTCATGGTGATTGTTTTTGCCACAATATTTGCAAGGATTGATCTTGAAGTAATCTTTTGAGAGGTGATTAGTCTTCCCACAATGTTTGCAAGGTGAAAGCTTGCCCATTTGAGTTTTGATGGCATAGGCTATGTCATTGCCTCTCCGGAGTTCCTTGTGCCTTTCTTCTTCTTGAAGAGCAGTAATAAGACCTTCAAGAGTAGGATTAGGAAGATTTTTCAATGTGGTAACAACATGATCATAATCTTCAGGCATAATTTTGAGCAATACTGCCATTGCTGTAGGAACCTGTAGGATAGAATAGATGCATCTTGCAAGAGGTGTGAGAGCACAATGAAAGCAATATGGTAGATCTCTATTAACACACGATTCAAAATTTTTGGACTTGTGTAAAGTCCAATTTGAGAAATGGACTAAAAAAGAGTCCAAAAATTTTGAATATACTAGTAATGTTGTTTTTTGAACTAGATTTGACAACTCAAAACAAAAGATTTGATGATTAAGTACTATGAACATCAATGCATAACCAAATCTCTTACAAAGGTGGTCTACATAAACATCTTCATAACTTCACAAAAATCTCTTACAAAGGTGTTCTACATAAACATCTTCATAACTTCTTGTGAATTGAGCTACTATCACCTAAGAACATCAAATAGATGACCAATAATAGATGACCAATTCTCTTAGAAAGGTGGTGTAAATAAACACCTTTATGTATAAGTGGTGTGCACACACCTTTATGACCATTTCTTTTAGAAAGGTGGTGTACATAAACCCCTTATAAAGGTAGTGTAGATAAATCCTTTTATGTGTAAGTGGTGTACATATACACCTCACTTGGTATTAAAAAACACCCTTAACTATAAAAATACATTTGACATAAAGTTTGAAATACACCATTAAATATAAAATGGACCTCATAAACAATCTTTATACACAATAATGAGAGTAAAGAAATCAAAAAAGTAGTAAACTTTTTATTAGATATTCGCTTTACATAGAAGTTCAAAACTTGTGATTACAAGGCCGTCAGCCATCATGTTACTTAGTACCAATGTCCTCAATGCTAGGCCCTTGACTACCAAGGTCTTGACTAATAGGCTGCTCTAAGACTGGAGTCTTAGTAGCAAGGTCCTTAGTAGTTTGCTCTTCAGTTCTAAGCACCTAACTAGTAGGCTGTTCTAGAGTCTCATGACCAAGTTCTTGGTGAGTAGGGACCTGGCTACTAGGTTCCTGACTAGTAGGCTACTCTGGAGTCTGTAAGATCATGGTTGAAGAACCATCTATGCCTCTTGGTAACTCCTCCTGGTCATGCTTTGCCTCGTCCATACCTTCTTTGAGTAAGGCTTCCTTTCTTGATCCACTTGCATGTCCTTCACCCAAGATTAAGGGTGCCTTCCTCACTTTTAATTTCAAGGGAAGTGCTTCCACCTCTTTAGCCTTACCTTTTCCTGTGACGTGCTGAACTACTACTTCTTGCTACCCCGAGCCTTCCTGTATGATGAGTGGAACCTCCTTAACTCTAGTTGACAATTGATCACCCTTATTCTTTGTGTGGATTTCTTCTTGGCATAAGTCATCGGATGCAGAGCTTTCATCCTCATCATCACCTGAGCTAAAATCATCACCCTCAAACTCACTACCCTCATCTTCGACATTTTTCTCACTACCCTCTTCTTTGACATTTTCCTCTTCAAAGAAGGTAGTGCAACTGTAATATGTGTCAAAGAACTCAATTTGATGGGGGGTATCAATGACATTTACATTTCTACCTTGGCATAGCAATTTCTTAGTAGCAAAACCCATTCGATATAATGCTACTTCCCACCCATCATTCAATAAATTCTTTGTCATCTCTAGTATCACATCAAGATCCATCAGCTTTCTGTAATCCACCATTGTTGCATCAAGCTTAATCTTATTGTCCTCAAAGTAATGAAGCTCAAGAGTCCTTAAAGGAATTTTGATTAGATTGCCACCACCCCTGGTGGATAAGAAGCACATCAAGAAAGGCTGCAAGACTTGAATGGCAGTGCCTTCCAAGATAGTTATATGATTGCGTAGGACTATACCATGGTATACTTGTGAAAGTAAATACCCAAATGCAGATGTCAAACTCGCATACAAGGCATCCCTTTGTGATTCTATCATGAACAGGACCAACATTGATCTTTTCTTATCTGCCATAGGACCTTCTACGATAAACCGCATAAGTTCAACTATCCGTGACACTGCAAGGTCTTGCAATTCATCTATGAAAAATACGCATGGCTTCTCCCAAGCATGACCACTCATTGTTATGAAATGCTCTGTATCAATGCCATTTGTGCAAATTTTGTATCATTATCTGATAGCAGGATATCATAGGAGAAGCTGAATGGAGAACCATCATCTAAACCACCAATTGCTCTACCTTGGGCAGTGGACTGTGCCAAGGCCTTTTTCTTGATGTCCATATATTATATCTCAACAACCTTTGGCATTTTAGCTCTTAGATCCTTTGTTGGTGTGGCATCTGCATCCATTGAAGCCAACCACTTTCTAGCCCATGTCTTATCAAGGAGTTGACCTAGGCTAATTCTTCTTATCCACATCAATTCTTGCCAGCTAACTCATCATCAAATTTCAATAAAAATAATAGTGCCGAGAGAGTAGCCTCACTTTGAATCATTCGGGTGACCACTTCATCCAAGTTGCTATGCTTGCTCTTCTTTCCAAAGAAGTAGTCACCACTTAGGATCTTCTTGCATACTTCTGCTATTATTGCATCTGGAACAAACCTTAATGCTCTCCACCAAACAATAGACATCGGTTTCTTTATTTCTTTCCTTTGAGTTGTAGTGTGCTCTGGTGCCTCGAAGGATATTTTCCCTGTTTCATATGCTTGGCAAACATCCACCATGCTCTGAAACACTGAGTCCTCATGGAAGACAATGCAAGTAACATCCCTGTATCTTGCAATGGCGGTGTTGAAATCCTTTGCCTCAACCTTATTACTTGATGCCTTGCGTATTGCTTACAACAACTTTCAAGCATCTATAGAGCCGAGTCCTCTTTGCCATGTACTCAGATGTAGGTCTCCTACCCTTCACTGTTTGTGGCTTTCCACAGCCCATCCATAACTCCCTTGCCTTTATCAAGATCTTAGAAAGAGAAGAGGCTTTTTTCAACCTAAATGGAGCAGAATGCAGCCTTTCTGATTCTAGAATGTACTTTGAGTCATTGTTAAATATGCATATATGACAAATGACCCATTGAAACTTTTCCATCCACTCAATTTGTGGCAAGTTTCCTTTTCTTCCCTCATCAAGGGCAATCCTGCAAGCTTCATAAAAGGGTTGCCCATCAATGGGCTCAAACCTGCTGTTGACTCTGTGCCAACATGAACTTATGAAAAATTGACTCTGTGCCAACATGAACTTATGAAGAAAGAGAAGGTGTTACAACTTTGTGTTACAACTTCTAGACACAACTTTATGTTACGACTTTGTGTAACAACTTTGTGTTGCAAGTTTGTGTTACAAGTTTATGTTACGACTTTGTTTAACAACTTTGTGTTACATCTTCTACATGAAGAGAGAGAATGTGTTACGACTTTGTGACACAACTTTGTGTTACGACTTTGTGATACAACTTTGTGTTACAACTTTGTGATACGACTTTGTGTTACATGCAGAGAGGGAAGCTCTCCAACTTGTATAAATACCCCATAATGGAATGAAGCCCACACTCTTGGGGCATTGTGTTGAGTCTACATTGGTATTCCAAGCATTTGTCTCAAGTGTCCATGCTTCCTTGCACTGTACGTCCAAAAGCATGTCCTAACCTTGCAACCCTTCTCCCCTCTCCTCCAACCCTGCAACCCACCCTCTCCCTCTCCTCCTCCCTCCTTCTCCCTCCTCCTCCTCCTCCTCCTCCCTCCTCCTCCTCCTCCTCTCTCCTCCCTCTCCCTCCTCCTCTTCCCTCCTCCTCCTTCATCCTCTCTCTCTTACTTCACCCATGCTCTTACACCTTCTTCCTCTCCCACTCCTATGCTTTCCTAAACCCTTAAACTCAATGATCTACGAGGGAGACGAGTTCTCCACCATGTACTCTACTCTGAACCTTGGACCCTCCTTCTAACCCTGGACTCCTTCTAAACCTTGGAACCCCCTTCTAAACCCTAGAACTCTTTCTAACCCTGAACTCTTTCTAAACCCTGGATCCTCCCTTAAACTCCTCCTAAACCCTACAACCCCCAATGAAGGCGAAAGCCTTCATTACCCCAACAACAATGGTTTACGTGCCTTTTACACATGCTTGCATTTTGTTTACTCACCACACTTAAGCCTACGTCTCTCACCGGAACACGACTCGAGGTCCTAAGCTACACATATACTACAACGACAAACCCAATATATCTGTAGGTGACAAAAAGCCTCGGAACCCTACAACATAGAATACCCAGCTCTTCCTACGGAAGCAGTAGGAAAGAGCCAACATTTGGTGCCGTTGCCGGGGAGACTAGCGTCTCAAGTAGCGAGTAAACATGCATAGGTAGGTATAAAAGCCACATGATGTACAATTAGGCTAGGTAGTGGACACGGTTGCGTAGAGCTTTCAATTACGATCATTTTATCTTTTTACAGAAAGGCAAACCGAGCTCTCCATAAAGAGTTATGGCTCGAGAAGAGTTTAGGGTTAAACCCTAAACCTAAAATCCAAACCTATAAAAACCTACTCCACCCCCCCTCATTCTTCATCTTTCACTTTTTGCCTCCATTCTCTTCCTCCTTCCGAGCCCCACGCAAGACACTCCTCCCTCTCCATCGACTGCCCCCTTACTCCTATCCTCGCCATGTAAGTGACATCGAGCCCTTCTCGCAGCGATGACCTAGCCTTCCACCCACCGTCCATTGTTCCGTGACAATCCCGTTCCATCGAGAAAGACTTGGAGAGCGTCAGGTAACCACTTCGCCTTGCTTTTCAATTTCCGTCTTTCAGTTTTTTTTTGTTGCTCTTTTACCCCTCCCCCTCCACCACCATCTCCCCCTCTCCCCCTCCCCCTTCATCTCCACCTCCCCCTCTCCCCCTCCCCCTCCACTACCACCTCCCCTCTTCCCCCTCCCCCTTCATCTCCACCTCCCCCTCACCTCCCCCTCTCCCCCTCCCCCTTCATCTCCACCTCCCCCTCTCCCCCTCCCCCTCCACTACCACCTCCCCTCTTCCCCCTCCCCCTTCATCACCACCTCCCCCTCTCCCCCTCCCCCTCCACTACCACCTCCCCTCTCCCCCTCCACTACCACCTCCCCCCTCCCCCTCTCCCTTCATCACCACCTCCCCCTCTCCCCCTCCCCCTCCACTACCACCTCCCCTCTCCCCCTCCACTACCACCTCCCCCCTCCCCCTCTCCCCCTCCCCCTCTCCCACCCCCTCTCTCACTCCCTCTCTCCTCTCTCCCCCTCGTTCTCACCCCGCCCCCTCTCCTCTCTCTCCCGCTTACCCCCTCCCCCTTACCCCCCTCTCCCCTCTCTGTAAACCCCCTCTCGACCCCCCACCCCCCCGCGGCGGCGCATGCAGCGCCGCCCGCCCAGCGCCCCCCCCGGCCCGCCCGCGGCGCCCGCCCGTCTGCCCGTGGCGACCGCGCCGCCGCCCCGCGCAGCGCCCTCCTGCGCCACCCCCGCCCCGCGCAGCGCCCCCCTGCGGCGGCGCCCCCGCCCGCGCCCTCCTACGCCACCCCGCCCGCGCGCCACCCCCGCCCCGCCGCTCGCCACCCCCGCCGCAGCCACCGCCGCCTTGCGGCGCCCCTACCCTCCCCCTCGCACATCCCCGCCCCGCCGCTCGCCACCCCCGCCGCAGCCACCGTCGCCCTGCGATGGTGCCCCCGCCCTCCCCCTCGCACGTTCCCCCCCGCGCCCCGCACTCAACCCGCCCCCTCTCCTCTCTCACCCCCCGCCCCGCCCTGCGCCCCGCACTCAACCCGCCCCCTCTCCTCTCCCACCCCCCGCACCCACCTCGTCCCCTCTCCTCACGCACCCCCCGCCCCCGCGGCGGCGCACACAGCGCCGCCCCCCCGCCCCACCCCCTCTCCTCACGCACCCCCCGCCCTCCCCCGCCCTGCGCCCGCGTTCGCACCCCCTCCCACCCCCCGCACCCACCCCGCCCCCCGCGCACCCCCGTCCCGCCCCTGCGCCACCTCGGGCAGCCCCCCAGGGCGCCGCCGTCGGGCAGCCCCCCCTCAGAACCACCCAAAAAAAAAAAAAAAAAAAAAAAACTAAACCTAACCTAAAATTAACTCTAGGTTAGATTTACCATAGTTAGGTTAGTGCTAACTGTAGTTAGGTTAGTGGTTAACCTAGGTTAGGTTAGGTTAGGTTAGGTCGGTTAACCCTAGACTAGTTAGTATTAACCACAGTTAGGTTAGGTTAGTTAGGTTAGGCCAACTAGGTTCGTCAAGTTGCCCTCAGTTAGATTAGCTACGTAGGTTTGGTTAGTAGTAACTGAGGTTAGGTTAGTTTAGTTACCCTCAGTTAGGTTAGACTAACTCTTCAGTTAGTATCTAACTACAGTTAGTTAAACCTCCCAGTTACAGTAACTGGGAGGATCTAGGTTAGTTAGTCTAACTAGAGTCACTTGGTTTCAACCCCTCGGTTGGACTTAAAGTCCATTCACACCACCATTAGGAGCCCCCCAAACGCCAAATTTACCCCTCCTTTAACCCCTCGAAACTCATCCGTTTGGGACCCAAATTGAACCCCGTTTGAACCCAGATTTCACACACGGAAACACCACGTTACGGGGTATTTTTCCAGCCCATTGCACACCATTTCGGCATCCCTAGCACACGTTCATTCGCGCCCCCGTGTGGGCCTCATTTTGCATTAATTCACTCGTATTTTCACGCCGCGACCTCCGATTAACGATCCGTCTGCACTGGCACATTTTCCTACACACGTAGGAAAATCCTAGGCACCTTATTAACACGACGGTCCCTACACCAACTAACATCACTCTAACTCTCCTAACGACACCACCTCCACACCCGCCCTTGGGGTAGCGATACCCTTGGCAAATCACGCACCCTCTGCATGCAGTTACGTTCCGGCCAACGACTTCGACTCCAACACTCGCCCAATCCGCAACTAACTCCACTGCAACAACCGCCCCCGCCAATCCTCTACCCCGAATTCCCCCCTGAGATTCAACAACTTCCTTGAACTCCTCCTCGCCCCAACATGGCTGGACGCCGTCCTGAGCATGATGGGGACATCGAGCTCGATGCCGAGGCTGACAACTTCTTCAATCGACGAAATCACAACAATCACGGCCGACGCCCCTTGGGAAAACTGGAACTTCCCAAATATAATGGTAGGGGAGACCCTGCTCGCTTCCTCCAACATTTTGATGCCGCATGTCGAGCAGGTGGTGATCAATCCCATGAAACTAAGGTGGCTTGGTTTCCAATGGCCTTAACTGATGAGGCGTCAGAATGGTACCTCGACCTTCTTGTGGAAGAACGTGCTACATGGGACCTACTTCAAACCGAATTCAAACGTCGCTTTCAAACAGAGAGGCTACAAGATGATCCCGCTCTCCAACTCAGCAAGATCGAACAAGGCCGGAGGGAAGATGTACGCACATACCTGGGAAAGATGAAGAGATTGATCGCCAAATGTGACCCATGCCCAGATGCAAAGTACCTCACGGCATGGTTCATAGCAGGTCTAAGAAAGAAAATCCGCAAGGATATGAAAAAGATAAGTAGCTATGAAACATTCAGTGCTGCTCATGCGGCAGCCATTGACATCGAAGATGGCATGACAGATTCAGACACTAGCAGTGATGATGCCAGATCAAATACACGAGATAAGCGCTCGAAAAAAGGTAAATCAAAGGACTCTGTCGAAACATCCAATGAAGATCGCCTCGAGGCCATGACCTTGAAGCTGAAAGAAGATATGATGCAGGCCATGGATCAAAAACTTCACTTGTCTCAGCCGCCAACTCAAACATATCCACGGCGAGAAAATGTCTGGTGCCCACACTGCTTGGCCAATCATACAGCAAATGAATGCCCAGTCCTAAGAGCAAGAATCACTGCACAAGCAAATCCACCGCCACGGTTGTGGTGCCATATCTGTGTCATCGGCGGCCATGATGAGACCAGTTGCATCTTCAACATGCGCAACAATCCGCCTCAACCACCACAATACCAAGCGGCACCCATGCCAGTATACAGGCAATCGGCACTTGCACAAGCGCCCCCAGCTGCGAGACTAAATCCTGTTCCCGTTCGGACACAAGTCCCACAACTACTCAGGAATCCGAATCCACGACCGTATCCAAGAGCACCAAATCCAGCTCCTCAGGCAGTTCCCATACATCAATTACAAGCCGAGGAAGTAGACTCGCTATTTGAGTATGAAGCAGAGTACCCAGTGTACTATGTAGAAGGTGCAGAGGGTCTAATACCAGTGTATGCAAATCAAGTGCGACCCAACACATTTCGAGCACCAATCAAGTGTTACGGTTGTGGAGAAAATCATAGAATCGCAGAGTGCCCTCATCGCGGTAGCCCAGCCACTTTCCAACCACTCTGCAGAGATTGTGGCATAGGACATGCCTGTATGGATTGTCCCATGAAAAATAAGGTTCCAGAACAAACAGAGGTTAAGCCTGACGTCCCCATCGGCATCATTGGGGTGGACCATCAAAGTCTTGGATCTGGCAAGTCTAAGTCACAACCTATCAATGTAATTACACGCCAACAGAAAGCGGCCACGAAGGACCCTATCATTCCAATCCAACCGAAGCGACTTCTGAGAAAGAAAGCACAAGTGCCTCCACCTCCGCCAAGCAATGAGTAGCCGAGTTCATCCACATCAACTCCCGAGCCTCGAATAAAAGAAGCTCCATTCCGGAATGCAGAGGTGGAGAAGGCTCATTTTCAGGCACTTCAGCAATGGGTCCAAAATGAACAAGCTCAATTTGAGACTCAGAAACAAGCTCAAGCCCCACTCCATGACTTGGCCCCACAAAGTATTGATACTGTACTCGAGCCTTTGTTCCAACAACAGACTCCACAACAGAATGTTCCGCCACGTCAACTTGAAGGAGCTGCACTCTCTAGCATACTGAGTTGCCCTGTGTCCATTCCCATTGGAATCCTCTTACGAAATTGTCCCAATCTCTGGGAGAGTTTCAAAGGATGGATTGAACTCACAAATCCCCCTCCACCTATGAACGACATTGATGATATCCCTGTGCGGATGGGTGAGAAAGATGACATACGCAACATCACTGTGCCTTTGATCCACAAGGCATATAATGAAATCCAAGCCATAGTGGATGGTGGAGCAGGTGTCAATGTCCTATCAAAGGAGCTTTACGAAGAATGGGGTCTCCCACCAATGCAAAAGGCTAATTTCAACATACGCCTTGCCGATGATTCACGGGCTAAACCCTTGGGAATAGTGAATGGCGTGTCCACAAAGATCGCAGGAGTCCGCTTTTCCCTTCAATTCACAATCTTGGATCTCCCCAAAAAATCCTATCAAATCTTACTGGGACGTCCTTGGTTACGGGAAGCATCAGTCCTCCATGACTGGGGCACTGATAGATTGACAATCCAGAATCGAGACAATGCAGTTAGGGTGAATGTGGGGACAAGAGCTATTAAACCCATTGTTCCTAGAGCATTGGATGACACATCTTCCACGACAATCTCGAGCAAATCAGATCCCTTGCAACAGCATGCCATAGCAGGTGACTTACAAAGCAATGTCAATAACTGGATACAAACATTGGCAACCATCGACAACTGCCATTCATTAGACCCCATCTTCTCACAGATAGATGTTAACACACTACAGGTCGATCCTCCACCGACACATGAAGAACCAATTGATCTAGAGATGCCTTTCTTTATGGCTGACCTCGAATGGGATAATGAACCTGAAGAAGGTACCCATACCAATGATGACTCAGATTTTCCTTGGGACCTTGAAACAGAGGCTGCGAATGCTGAAATTGAAGATGAAATCTTTGATAATGACCTAGCCATTCTGCATGCCCTAATGGCAGTTGAGCTCCCAAAAGTTGAACCTCCACAGTTGCATAATAGCAGACGATCCCGCAAGAAAGCTGCAGGAGGAAATCGCAGAAGAGCCAAGGCCGAGCACTTCAATGAATTCGAACGAGTCCAAACACGGATTGTGGAATTGTATCTTGCAAAGGCAGTCCCCTCAAAGTCAAAACCACCACCTCTTGAATGGTCCCCTGAAGGATTGGAAGGAGTATGTGTAGCACATGAACCCTTACTTGGAAACACCTTACCAGTGGAAAAGTTACCCCATAGTTCCCAACGTAAGAAGTTTCGGAAATATAAGCCACATGTGCGGATGAAGCTCGATCAAACGACTTCAGAAAAAGAAAGAAAAGAAGAGCCTAACAAATTACTAAATGCAACTATGCCACCCAGTACTCATGACACATCTCAGGCTAGTTCAACCCCATCAGAGACCGACAGTGCCGGAATACTTTAAGAATTATACAAGTGGCAGTGCACCAATAGCAATGCCAAGACCAATCAGAGAATCTGAAGTTCAAGAAACCGATAGCATTGGAGAACCTCCAATCTATGAGGGACCGGCAAAAACACGCACAATAAACCTCGCCCTTGAAGGGGAGGAAGAAAAGTTGGTGTTCATTGGGAAACAGCTCTGTCAAGAAGATGAAATCAAACTCAAAGACCTCCTAATGGAATACCGTGACTAGCTAGCATGGTCATACAAAGAGATGAAAGGAATTTCACCAGAAGTGGCAGTTCATACGATCCCTATAAGGGAAGGTGCTCGCCCTAAGGTATGTGGCCCTTATCGCACAAATCCTAAATATGGCACCATGGCTTATGACGAGCTGGAAAAACTCCTAGATGCCGGATTCATCTATGAGATAGAGCACACTGATTGGGTTTCACCCATTGTCATTGTGCCTAAACGCAACAAGAAGCTCAGAATATGCGTAAACTTGAAAAATGTGAATGCCGCCACAATTAGGGATCACTACCCCCTACCCTTAACAGAAACAGTGTTGGAAAAGGTGGCAGGATCCGAAATTTATAGCTTCTTGGATGGCTTCAGTGGCTATAACCAAGTACAAATTGCTCCTCAAGACCAATCAAAAACAGCATTTGCTGCAAAATGGGGTATTTTTGCATATAGAGTCATGCCATTCGGCCTTTGTAATGCCCCAGCCACATTCCAGCGAGTCATGTTCACAGCTTTCAAGTCATTCTTGAATAAGTTTTTACAGGTGTTCTTGGATGATTTGTGCATCCATTCAACCAAACAGGACCACTTCAAATGTCTGGAAGAAGTATTAATCAAATGCAGGGAGTATGGCATCTCCCTAAATCCAACAAAATGCCAGTTCATGGTCACCCACGGAGTTGTTTTGGGACACATCGTCTCTCAACATGGGATTGCAACTGACATGGACAAAATCAAAATCATCATGGAATTGCCTCCTACAAATTCCAAAGGTGTACAGGTCTTTATGGGACATGCCGGCTATTATAGAAGATTTATATTGCGGTATGCCATGATAGCTCGACCACTTTACAAATTATTAGTGGAGTTCTTATGGACCGAAGAGTGCGACCAAGCCTTTGAGCTTTTAAAGTGGCGCCTAATCACAGCACCCATCCTTCTATCTCCCAATTGGGATATTGATTTTCATGTTCATACTGATGGATCCAAGTATGCAATTGGGAGTGTGCTTTGTCAACCTGGTGAACATAAGAAAGACTACCCCGTCTACTTCGCCAGTCGACAACTCAATGATGCAGAGATCAACTATACAACCACA
Source organism: Dipteris shenzhenensis (assembly GCF_047967505.1). Classification (NCBI taxonomy): domain Eukaryota; kingdom Viridiplantae; phylum Streptophyta; class Polypodiopsida; order Gleicheniales; family Dipteridaceae; genus Dipteris; species Dipteris shenzhenensis. Next base: position 4,747,278 of record NC_141596.1, on the reverse strand, counting down.
GAAAGAGAAGCCCTAGCAATGGTATATAGTGTAAAGAAATTTTGGCACTATCTCCTTGCAAATGATTTTGTCTTCTACACCGACCATCAAGCATTGCTTTATCTTGTGAACCGTCCGTGTACCACAGGAAGAATAACCAGATGGCTCCTCTTGCTGCAAGAATTCAACTTCAAAATTGTGGTCCGCAAAGGTGCCCAACACTACATTGCCGATCACATGTCTCAAGTCAAGACTGGAGAAGAAGCCACTGGAATAGAAGATGACTTACCAGATGCCACACTATTTCAAATAGATGCTGTTCCAGAATGGTGTGGAGATATCATTGGGTACTTGATGGCAGGAAGACCACCCCCTGACATGAAAGCAGTAGATGCCAGAAAATTGATTCTAAAGGCTGCACCATATCAACTCATTGCAGGACAACTATACAAGATGGGCAAGGACCAGATATTAAGAAGATGTGTAATGCCTCATGAGATCCTGCCAATCCTGAGTGAAGTCCATGAAGGCATTGCAGGAGGACACTTCCAAGGAGAAGCCACAGCAAGAAAAGTTCTCCTCGCAGGCTACTGGTGGCCAACACTGTGGGCAGATGCCTATGAATATGTAAAAGGCTGTGATGTATGCCAACGAACTATTAAACCACAACACAAAGACTTCAATCCCCTAACAACAGTTGTTGCACAACAGCCATTTGAAAAATGGGGGATTGATTATGTAGGTCCCATACATCCAGCAGCAAAAGGAACACAGGCACGCTACATCATTGTGGCCACTGATTACTTTACAAAATGGGCTGAAGCTAAAGTAGTCAGAAAGGCAGATGCCAAAAGCACAGCAAGATTCTTGTACGAACATGTGATCACCCGATTCGGATGCCCCCTTGAAATTGTGTCGGATAGAGGCACACATTTTGTCAATGAGGTAATCCAAGAACTCTTGTCTGGCTTCATGGTCATTCATAGAAAAAGCACACCCTACTACCCCCAAGGGAATGGACTAGCAGAATCCACAAATAAAATCATATGCAATATCCTCACCAAGGTAGTAGAACCACAGCGTTCTGATTGGGCAGAGAAACTGAATGCAGCCTTATGGGCATACAGAACCACATTCAAGGTCAGTACAGGGAACACACATTTTCAATTGGTGTACGGCCTTGAAGCCGTGGTCCCACTTGAATTTGTAATACCAAGTCTGCGCATCGCAATACAGGAACGCATGGGTGATCATGAGTCCTTGAAAGAAAGCCTCTGTCAGTTGGAAAAGCATACAGAGACAAGACTAGTCGCTTATCATGCCATGACAACAGAAAAACGTCGAAGAAAGGCATGGTTTGACAGGAATCTGAAAGCTAAAGACATCAAGGAAGGCGACTTAGTCCTGTTATACAATGCCAAAGTACACAAGGGAAAACTGAAGTATCTAGGTCAAGGACCCTACCGAGTACGAAAGATGAATCCCATTGGAGCTCTGCTACTTGAAACACTAGATGGAGTCCAATTCAACACAACAATAAACGGGAGCCGATTGAAGCGCTACTACGTCAACACGCGAGCCATCCCCGATAAAAACGAAGATTTGGGAAACCAAGTCTTCCTTAGTTAGGATTAGATTAGGATTAGATTGTATCACGAGCACTCACTTGCATATGTACGTCTTCGCACATATAGGTAGCCTCAATCGATTTTACCTAGAGCTCAGGATTGGTGAATGAGTTCTAGCTGCCCTATGAAAATCCCAGCAAAAAAAGCATATAGTTAGTCCCTACTTAGCTACTAGGTCACGTGCACTCACACGCTTTCGCTTAGACACATAGATGATTGCATGAATAATTGTACCACACACTTTCATTCCACACTCTCAAAAGCTGTATTTTTATTTTTTATTTTTTTTTAAAAAGGGATCTCTCTCCCACACACACACAGAAAGGTCATACAAGCATGCCAATCAATGTAATGAACAATGGTACACTACATGTACATGGATGCAGGTTCAGAAAAGATGCCGCCACTCAAGAGGATGCACAGAAAGAGCCCACCGCCTCAACCACGGGACCCCCTCCAAAGTTCGCAGCCATCTACATCCTCTCAACCACGGAGACCACAGGCGTTCATGGTCCAAAGCGATAGCTCCGAAGAAGATTCAGTGCATGTCCAAGCAAATGCAACCCCAGTCACAACCGGCATACACAACCGTTAACAAGGCCCAATCATTGGAACTTGTCTGGCCACCCACCTCGACTTATGCTCTTTCCCAGGAAGCATCATCTTACTTAGAGCAACGGGGTCTAGGCCATTTGCATGAGAGCCTCAAATCCTTGGAGGACAATCCTATCATGACCACCTACATCAAGGACTTTCTCCACTCTTACTACGCCAGCAATGCAACGGATGGCAAGTACGGTACAATCACTGTACAGCAGAGCCCACTGAACATTATCCTCAACAGTACAGTCATTCAAAGGGCTTTCTCTCTGCCAAAGCAAGGTGGTGAATACCCTAAAAGGTCTGTGGATGCAAAGTTTATCGAAATACAGTCTCTCCTCACCAAGGGTACCCTGATCCATAGAGATGGCATCTTGCTTCGCACAATCCTTGACCCTCGCCTCAAGGAAGCAGCACAATTTCTATCCACCATCCTGGGAATAAAGAACGGCAAGGAACGCTCCCTTCCACTCCGCACATTTGTTTTGCTGAGTAGGAAGCTCAAACAACACTTCGTCATTTTCTTTACCAAAAAACTCGATGGTTCTTTAGGCCAGAAATGTAAAATCCCGCACTTATTGGCTATCATCATTAAAAAAGAACTACAAGAAAGAGAAATGACTCTACCCCACAGTCTCCAAAGCCAATTGAGGAGTTGGACATACCCTTCTCACCAGTATGGGAGCCATCATCAACTGCTCCAGCTATCACATTGATAAGTACAGATGCCTTAACAGAAGTACCTATTCTGGAAAGCAGAATTGCAGAATTGCCCCAGGAAATGCTTCAACTCGGTGCACAACTGCAACCACTAAGTCTCCCCCAATAGCACCAACCCGAGCTCGAGACAAGGTTGGCACCCGAACCTGAGGAACGATCAGCACCAGAGCTTGAGACCACATCAGCACTCGAACCGCCCATCGATGTCATGCCAGTCGATGAGCCCCAAGGAGAGCTCGTGCCAGATCAGCAGTATGACTATTGTCCACAAGGGAGTGAAATGCCATTGGAACAACCTCCCCCAAGTACTACAAAACCCTCGGGATGGCTACATGGGCACCACTTGTATCAGCAATATCGCCAGATCTCATCATCATCTGTCATTCTCCAGCATCAAGCTAGCCAAATGATCCAAATGTCAGAACTCTTCACTAGCTTGGCTAAGGAAGCATATGCAAGAGAATTGGAAAGGCAGACGCATGGCATCAGAAATCGAAGACCAATTCCAGGCAATCGCCATAGAGGTCAAGGCACTTCGGGCACAGATAGATGAGAAGGAGGTAGAAGAAGTGCGCATGAACCAGGCTCTCCAAGCTCAAGAGAAGGCCGTAAGGGATGTGACCTCCAACCTCCACCAAAGTCAAACACAGCTGACTGCGGCAGTAGAAGCAATGGCAATCCTACAGACCTCCTATAACTCCCTGACAACTGCACATGCGCAACAAACAGAGGAAGTGGCACAAGCTCGACTCACTCTCATTCACAAAGAAGAAGAGCTCCAGGATTGCAAGGACAAGCTTGAAGACATGCAACAATCTTTGGTAGTACGTGCCTTTAGCATTGATGAGCTTACAAGGGAATGCCGACTCTTAAAAGACCAACTTGCTACTGTTCAAGAGGCCAGCACTTTACAAGCCCAGTTCTTGGACCAATGGTCTAATACCACTGAAGACATTCCTCAATAGGCAAAGGTCACCTTGCAAATGAAAAAGCTTAAAGAGGCATACACAAGCATCTACCATCAGTACAAAGAAAAGATGAATGAGATGCACTCCCAAAAAATAGCCATCTCCAAGCTTGAACTCCAATTGCTAGTGCACAACAATGAGGCATTGGAAGACAACACCAATGACGGCCCACTACAATGCACAACCGTGGTGTGTGAAGAGCTTGTGGCTGCTCTCCAAATGGAAGATCACCTCCATGCACGCGTGCTTATCCAATGGAAGCAACTCCAACTCAAGATCATATCTGCTCATCCAACAATCGACTGGAAACGATCCATCGGGATTAAAACCCTGCGCATAATTTGCCAAGACTTGTCTGAAGATGAGAAGAATATCTTCTGCCTGTCTACACATGCCGGGTTTATCTCTCTCAGGACGGATGCTTTCCTTGCATATGTCTGCCTCATGGGTAGTCCTCCCCTCAGGGTTATTGCAGGTTTGTTGCCATTGCTACAAAGGCCATCCCTATTATTTGCACGGCATGACATAACCGACATCCAACCCATGCAGCTGATCATTCCATCGCACCAGCAAAAAGAAGTGTCGGACGATGACAAGGCCTATCTCACATCCAACTTCCCATATCTAACCACTCTTTCTACCAACATCATAACCTCACTTCCCCTTGCTGCTGTCACCCTCTTAACCTTCCCCGAGCTCCATCCTAACATCTATTCCCTCCATCGTCTCTTTGCTCATGCCTCTCACCATTTTCAACTTACCCAACAGTCACAAACTTACGAGCCCCTCACACCTAGCTTTTTCCCCTCCCTTGCTAATCCTACCCTTGAGGATTACCAAGCTGCTCAAACCATTTGCCCATTTCTTCCCCCCCTCCCCTCTGCTCCCCCTTCCGCCACTATCACTCAGCCATATTTCTCCCCCATGTCCCCTGCTTCCTCTCCCGGCCCCGTCATCACCTCCGACACTTCTGGTGCTGCCATCAGCAGAAAATGATGCAGTATTTGATCTTGAATATCAGGATCCGGATAATCCAATTCGTACACCCATGCCAAGTTCCAATGATGGGTATGATTTTGATGAGATACCACTTCCCAGTAACCCCATCAAGGAATTTTGGAGCAAATATCCTGATATGAAAACTCGCGGTGGATGGACCCTGGGTAACTTTCCTACCAACCTTCGTCAGCACCAAATAAGTGAAGGTTGGATTAGCAAATTGGATCCACAACCTGATTGGCGCCGTCCCAAGCTCTTTGATGTAAGCTTCTTAAAGGAGTACTTACAGGCACCTCCATGTCTCAGAACCCATCCCAAGTTCTATGCAGTTTCACGACGTAAAAGATGGGAAGCCAACATACACACTTTGGCTAAAGATCGAGTCATTAATTGGCCAATGATCGAACCCTACTCTGGTGTAGAATGGACTATCCAAGGCGCCATGATCCGAGCACTTCAGCAGCATGAACAAACAATGCGCGGCAACATTGATCGCTTCCTTCGCCAAAGTGCCATATTCTGCAAAACATTAGCATTAATTTTGGAGGTCCCATGTTACCTTGATTCCCATTTGCCTCCACTCAGCTTTAATCCCAATGAACGGATTGATGCTCAGATTACAAGCCCACTATACCAAAGAGTGATCTTCTTGGAGGCACGCCACATATCTCTGTTTGAGCAAATGGTGGATACAGGCTACCTGGAAACTGCCCAAAAATTGTATGGTGCTAAGGCTCTACAGCAGGATCGACTGGCACGACACAAGTTCCACAGCCACTGGACTAAAAACATGGCAACCCAGGTACGTGATCGCAATAAGCCGAGGACCGGTAATAAAATGGATCCGGGGGTATGTTGACTCTGTGCCAACATGAACTTATGAAGAATTGACTCTGTGCCAACATGAACTTATGAAGAAAGAGAAGGTGTTACAACTTTGTGTTACAACTTCTAGACACAACTTTATGTTACGACTTTGTGTAACAACTTTGTGTTGCAAGTTTGTGTTACAAGTTTATGTTACGACTTTGTGTAACAACTTTGTGTAACAACTTTGTGTTACATCTTCTACATGAAGAGAGAGAATGTGTTACAACTTTGTGACACAACTTTGTGTTACAACTTTGTGATACAACTTTGTGTTACAACTTTGTGATACGACTTTGTGTTACATGCAGATAGGGAAGCTCTCCAACTTGTATAAATACCCCATAATGGAATGAAGCCCACACTCTTGGGGCATTGTGTTGAGTCTACATTGGTATTCCAAGCATTTGTCTCAAGTGTCCATGCTTCCTTGCACTGCACGTCCAAAAGCATGTCCTAACCTTGCAACCCTTCTCCCCTCTCCTCCAACCCTGCAACCCACCCTCTCCCTCTCCTCCTCCCTCCTTCTCCCTCCTCCTCCTCCTCCTCCTCCCTCCTCCTCCTCCTCCTCCTCCTCCCTCCTCCTCCTCCTCCTCTCTCCTCCCTCTCCCTCCTCCTCTTCCCTCCTCCTCCTTCATCCTCTCTCTCTTACTTCACCCATGCTCTTACACCTTCTTCCTCTCCCACTCCTATGCTTTCCTAAACCCTTAAACTCAATGATCTACGAGGGAGACGAGTTCTCCACCATGTACTCTACTCTGAACCTTGGACCCTCCTTCTAACCCTGGACTCCTTCTAAACCTTGGAACCCCCTTCTAAACCCTGGAATTCTTTCTAACCTTGAACTCTTTCTAAACCCTGGATCCTCCTTCTGAACCCTTAAACTCCTCCTAAACCCTACAACCCCCAATGAAGGCGAAAGCCTTCATTACCCCAACAACAATGGTTTACGTGCCTTTTACACATGCTTGCATTTTGTTTACTCACCACACTTAAGCCTACGTCTCTCACCGGAACACGACTCGAGGTCCTAAGCTACACATATACTACAACGACAAACCCAATATATCTGTAGGTGACAAAAAGCCTCGGAACCCTGCAACATAGAATACCCAGCTCTTCCTACGGAAGCAGTAGGAAAGAGCCAACACCTGCATCTTTCCAAGAATCTATTCTTTGCCAGCATGTGTCTCTTCTCGATGTCAGTCCCATATCGGCTTTGTTACAAAGCCTCTCCATGAACAAAGTCACTCCTAAAGTTCTCAAAGGCATCAAGAAAGTCCATGCGCTTTTGAAATGTGACATCAGGCAATGTAGGATCATCTTCTTGAAGTCTCTTAAATGCCATAGGATGAAGAGTGATATTAGTAGCAACTGGAGTTCTTGTTTTCCTCGTATCTTCATATAATTTGCGTGCAAATGTCTTATCTAGCTTCTCTCTAGCTTTCTTTGATTTGTGAACAACGAAGCTCGATCAATAAGCATTTTGGCCACACTAAATTGTGAAAATCCCCAAATGTACCCGTCATCCTCTAGAGGATGTAAGTCTGCCACACTTATAGAAAAATCTTCGAGACTTGTATCTTCTTCTTGCAGATGCTCTCATTCATTGCTATCCAATTTTTTGCCTGGTTTTAAATAACCTGCACTTGAACGATCTACACGTGGAGTAGGAGTTATTTTTGCTCTCTTTCTGGGAATAGCTGTAGAACCCTCTCGCCTCCTTGTCTGCCTCCTCTCCCTCCTCCCTCTCGCCTCCCCGCCTACCTCCTCTCATCCTCCCTCTCACCTCCCCGCCTGCCTCCTCCCTCTCCACTGCCCTCTCCTCTCCCTCCTCCCTCCCCTCCCATCCTCCTCACCGCTCCCCGCCTTAAAAAATAGGGAGAAGAGGGGGGGAAGCAGGAGGAAAGGGGAAGGGAGCGGAGGGAGGAAGGAAGGGGCCCAACGGGAGGGGAGGCAAGGAAGAGGGAGGGGGCAACGGGAGGGCGGGAGGAGAGGAGGGAGGGGGGGTTAACGGTCAGGGAAGGGAGAGGGGAGGCAGGGAAGGGAGGGCAGGGAGGGGGTGAGAGGGCAGGAGGAGAGGAGGGAGGGGGGGTTTACCCCCACCTGTTGCATGCGCAACAGGTGGGGTGGGGGGTATTATTACCCCCACCCCACCTGTTGCATGTGCAACAGGGGGTTTACCCCTCCCCCTCCCTCCTCTCGTCCCCTCGCCCTCCCGCCTCCCCTCCCCCTTCCCCACCTCGCCCCCCCCCACCCCACAAAATTTCCCCCCCACCTGCTGCGCATGCAATAGGTGTGGGTGGGGGGGTATTATTAACCCCCCCCACCCCACTTGTGGTATTATTAGCCCCCCCACCCCACCTGTTGTGTGCGCAGCAGGTGGGGAGGTTAACCCCCCCCTCTCCCCATGCCCTCCCGCCTCCCCTCCCCCTTCCCCACGCCTCCCCTCCCCCTTCCCCACGCCTCCCCTCCCCCTTCCCTGCCTCCCCTCCCCCTCCCCCTTCCCCGTGCCCTCCTTGCCCCCCCTCCCCCTTCCCCGCCCTCCCATCGGCCCCCCCCTTTCCCCTTCCCTGCCTCCCCCTCATGTCAGCCCCCCTCCCTCCCGCCTATGACGGGGAGGGGAGGCGGGGAAGGGAGGGGCCGGCAGGGAGGGGGAGGTGGAGGGGGAGGGGGAGGGGAAGGGAGGGACGACGGGGAAGGGAAGGGAGGGATGGCAGGGAGGGAGGGGCTGGCAGGGAGGGACGATAGGGAAGGGAAGGGAGGGACGATGGGGAGGGAGGGGCCGGCAAGGAGGGGGAGGGAGAGGAGGGGAAGGGAGAGGGAGCGGCCGACGGGGAGGGAGAGGAGGGGAAGGGAGGGGCCGACGGCGGAGCGGGGGAAGGGGAGGCGGGGAAGGGGAGGGGAAGGGAGAGCAGGGAGGAGACGGGAAGGGGAAGGGGGAGGAGAGGGGAAGGGAGGGGGAGGGGAGGAGAGGAAGCACGAGGAGGGAGGGGAGAAGCAGGAGGAGAGGGGAAGGGAGGGGGAGAGAGGAAGCGGGAGAAGAAGGGGGAGGAGAGGGGAAGGGAGGGGGAGGGGAGGGCAAGGGATAGGAGGGAGGAGAGGGGAAGGGAGGGGAGAGAGGAAGCGGGAGGAGAGGGGATGGGAAGCAGGAGGGGAGGGACGAGAGGGAGGGAGGGAGTACCTGGGTGGAGAGGTGGTGGAGCTCCAGGAAAGTTGTGAGAGAGAATGAGGAGAAGTAGAGTTTTATAGGAAATGGGTAGCTTTTAGGTCAATTCAGCTTTTTTAGTTTTTAAGTTTTTTTTAGTTCTTTTAGGCTCACTATAAGTAGAACATTCTTCATTCTCTCTTTCATTCAAAGATCATTCTTTTACACTCCACGCTTCTCTCCTCTCATCAACCTGTTGCAGGATTCTCAAAAATTTTCAAAATGTTGCAAGAGGTGAGTTCATTTCTAACCTATTGCATACGCAAGAACTTCTAAGAATCAAGTTTTTGTAAATTTGAATTTTTTTTCAAATCCGATTCTTTTCTCAAAACTTGTGTGAACGCAACAACTTCAAAAAACCATTTTTGCATTAAATCTTTTTTCCCACAAATTTTCCTCTTTACCTCAATCTCTCACAACCTATTTTCAGAAATTTCTCTCCTAGCCTATTGGGCACGCAACAATTTTTCCCAAAAAAAAAAAAGGTATTACAAATTTCTCTCTCAACCTCAAAACCACTCGAACCTCGCTACCTGTTGCATACGCAACAACTTCAAAACAAAATTTAATCATAAATCTCTCCAAAAAACTCCTCAACAAAAAAAAAACAATCTATTACAAATTTCTCTCTCAACCTCAAAACCACTCAAACCCTACCTATTGCATACGCAACAACTTCAACAAAATTTAATCATAAATCTCTCCAAAAAACTCCTCAATAAAAAAAAACAATCTATTACAAATTTCTCTCTCAACCCCAAAACCACTCCAACCTCCCTACCTATTGCATACGCAACAACTTCAAAACAAAATTTAATCATAAATCTCTCCAAAAAACTCTTCTAACGATACTTTATTAATATAAGAAATCCATTTATAATATTTTTACTCCATAATATAATAAATTTTTATTAACTAATGTTAAAATATAATTTTGCTAAAAATATATATTATTAATCTATAAATTAATATAAATATTATATAATTATTATATAAATAAATATATAAATACATTAATTAAAAAATATAACTTGAAAGGAAAGTCTTCTAGCATATGTGCTTTATATAATACTTATTCTTAAAACAATGAAGAATTAGTGAATATATTGCTATTCTATACATTATTAACTTAAAAACTTATATAAATATAAATTAATTATTATATAAATTTAAATAAATATATAAATTATTAATATTATACATTAATAACATTAAAAATTATGTAGATTATATACTAATAACCTTTCAATTTTAAAAAGTAGTCAATCAAAAAATTGAATTAATTTAAAAAATAAGAAAATATTAAAATTTACACACTTACTTTTAGCATGTATGCTTTTCTTCCATGTGTATAGTACTTGTTAGTTAGTCGAAGAATGAAAAATTAGATAATGTATTTGTAAGGTAGGTATTTAAAACCATAGAATCTAGAAGAGGTTTAGCATACTTACTTATCTTTGTTACTATGTGTAATACTTTGCTTTGCACAAAACTACAATATCATTGCATCCATATCATTTTTTTACTTTAGCAACCACCAGATATCCATGGTATCCATGATATGGAATACATATTTCTTTTGAATATTTCTTATCACATACTTTTTCATTTCTTCTGATACACCATGCAGCATGAATGTAAGAAAATATGAATCGGTGTGCTTTTAGCCTATGTACTTGTCCCTAATCAGTAGGATACTTTGACTAGGTAGACTTATAATTACTTAAAGTAAAGCCTTTGCAAAGGATCGTACCTTCTGATACACCATGCAGCATGAATGTAAGAAAATATGAATCGGTGTGCTTTTAGCCTATGTGCTTGTCCCTAATCAGTAGGATACTTTGACTAGGTAGACTTATACTTACTTAAAGTAAAGCCTTTGCAAAGGATCGTACCTATAAACAAAACACTTTGGAAAGCATATAACATATAGTCTATATATATCTAAACTAAATACTTTGGAATGCATATTTTATATAGTCTATATACCTTAAATCTTACACCCTAAATCTTAAATCTTAAAGTTCCCTAAAATATTAGGTTATACAATCTAAGCTCTTAAACTTACATAACAATTATAATCCTAAACCCTAAACCTTAAACCCTAACCCCTATAACTTAAATTTTGCCCGGGGTATTCACTCTTCATTAAAGGGGGACGTCACCTGCGTGCATGAACTTCAAGAAAACCCCCTATTTAAGATCCACGTAGGATGATAAAACACCCCTATTTAAGCTTATAAGATACCACCAAAATTCCATTATGTCCCCCCCTTTCCTTAAATCTACATTCTCTCTCAAGCATTTAGATTACACAATAAGCAAATTTAGGTTACTTTCCCTATGACTATTTAAAACCATACACAAAATCAAACTTGTTTGGACTAGTTACCCAAGGTAACCTATATTATGTCCCCCCTTCTTAAATATGACATGGTCCCCCTAGCTTAAATTCAATATTGGGGAAAAAAAAAGGGCCCCCACCCCTAATGTATAAGCTTATGCCTCATTTCAAAAAAAACCCCTACTGTACACTCACGTGATATCATAAGTTTCCCCCTGTGAATCCCCCGGGAAATTTTGAAACCTTATTTTCAATTCTAAACCCTAGATTCTAGACTCTAAGCTCATGATCTTATATACTAAACCCTAAAACCTAAAACCTAAATCCTAAATCCTAGACCCTAAAACAATAATCATAAACCCTAAATGCTAAATCCTAAACCCTAAACCCTAGATTCTAAACGCTAAACCCTAAACCCTAAATCCTAAACCCTAAACCCTAAAAACATAATCATAAACCCAAAACCCTAAACACTAAATCTTAAATCCTAAGCCTTAAATCCTTAACCCTAAATACTAACCCTAACCCTAAAATACAATCAAAATTTAATGATTTTTTTCAATTTGTGCAATAGGTTTGATATATCCCCCAAACTATTGCAAGTTAAATAGGTTAATGGTGCACTCAACCTATTGCAAAAATCAAGGAATTTTCTTGATTTGTGCAACAGGTTGGATATACCCCCCAAACCTATTGCTCAAGCAACAGGTTGGGGGGTATATCCAACATGTTGCACAAATCGAGAATTTTCTTGATTTGTGCAATAGATTCGATATACCCCCCAACCTGTTGCTCAAGCAATAGGTTGGAGGATATATCCAACAACAGGCCTCGGTTGGGGTGACCCCAACCTATTGCTCGAGCAACAAGTTGAGGGGTATATCCAACCTGTTGCACAAGTCAAGAAAAGGTTGGATATACCCCCCAACCTATTGCTCGAGCAACAGGTTGGGGGGTATATCCAACCTTGCACAAATCAAGAAAATACTTGAGTTGTGCAATAGGTTGGATATATTCCCCAACTGTATATCAAATTGTTGCACAAATAAGAAAAATTCTTGATTTGTGCAACAGGTTGGATATATCCCCCAACCTATTGCTCAAGCAACAGGTTGGGGGATATATCCAACCTGTTGCACAAATTTAAAAAATTCATTAAATTTTGGTTGCATTTTAGGGATAGGGTTTAGGGTTTAGGGTTTAGGATTTAAGATTTAGGATTTAGGATTTAGAGTTTAGGGTTTAAGGTTTAGGATTTATTGTTTAGGAGTTTAGGATTTAGGGTTTAGGGTTTAGGAATTAAATGTTTAAAGTTTAGGATTTACGGCGGTTAAGATGTTTGGTATTAATTATTTAAAGTTTAGGATGTAGGGTTTAGGTTTAATGCCTTCTCTGCTAGTTTTGATATAGAAGTTATTAAGTAATAATAAGCTCAATGATTATTTATTATGTTCATTTTGAGTTGCTAATCTATTTTTTTACATAAAACATGTATTCACCCTAACAAAGGGTATGGATGTGGTGTTATATAAGAAGAATTAAGTGGTGGCTTTTGGATGAATTCATAGTCTTGATCCTATGAATGTGTGTCATTTCCAATGTTGTGGTGAGAGAAGATGTGTAGTGATAATCACCAATGTTGTAAATCCTGAAGTACATTTAAAATATCCACATGGAGACTTTGAAACATTGGGAGATATCTTACAATGTGACATATTTGATATGCAAGCACACAAAACACTCTGGGACCAAGACAAAATTATTCCAAAGACATACTTTCAAGATATCAAGAAAACTTATTTTGAGGGGGAAAAAGTAGAGATGTTATCTTGCTCTGGAGAAGTTTTAGCAATTGGCAACTTTAAGGGCTATGCTCAGAGTTTTCTCTGTATAGTGGAGATAATTAAGTTGATTAGTGCAGGTGTCATTCAAAATGCAATGGATAGTACTTCACATTTAGATGTCCATAATACTACGTCTCAACTACAAGTTCATAGTACTTGTAAATGGGGGTTAGCTTTCTTGAAATCAAGTTTGCCCAAGACAGTTTCCTTCAATGTCATGGAAGACACAACAAAATATTATCAGAAGAAAAAGACTATAACACAAATGGGATCCAAATTGATAAGAAGCTATAGTAGTAATCAAGAGTATCATAGTGGCACGCTCACAGATATTGAGGACATTATAGTAACAGATGTTGATGTAGAAAAGGTTTCTTGTGTTGCAAGTGACTCAAATATACTCACTGGTATAGAAGACTTGTCTTGTGTTGCAAGTGACTCGAATAGGCTCACTGGTATAGAAGACTTGTCATGTGTTGCAAGTGACTCGAACAGGCTCACTGGTATAGAAGACTTGTCATGTGTTGCAAGTGACTCGAACAGGCTCACTGGTATAGAAGACTTGTCTTGTGTTGCAAGTGACTCAAACATGCTTACTGGTATAGAAGACTTGTCTTGTGTTGCAAGTGACTCAAACATGCTTACTGATATAGAAGACTTGTCTTGTGTTGAGAATAATAAGATGGGACCACAACTCTTGTGTTGAGAATAATAAGATGGGACCACAACAAAAAATACATGCAAAGATCGATGGGATAAGTGATGCAATAACAAGAATTGATGATATTAGTGACAATGATCATGATGTTACCACTCAAACACAAGGCAAAAGGGGCAGAGAATCTGAGACTTGTCATGTTGTTTGTAATATTGTTGATAGCATGCTAGAGAATATAGATGGGAGAATCTTGAGTTACGAAGGAGAAATAGTTCAACCACAAAGTTCAAGAGGCATTGGCAACAAATTGACATCAATGAACATGTCTACCAGATTGCCATTTCCAACATATTATAAGGTATCAAATAATTCTCAAGCCCACACAGCATTTGATTATAAAGATGAAGATTCAAGGGAAATGGATTTGAGGTTTGATGGTCTTACAACTAGAAAATGCAAGACACTATTTACAAAAAGAAAATATGTGAGTGTGAAGAGGCGAAGAATCATGGCATCGATTCCAGAACAAAAGAGACATGTAATGCTATCCGAGGAGAATATGGAAAGGATGCTTATGCAAGTTTGTTGCAAGAGACTTTGCATTAGAAAAGTTGGGAAAGATGATTGTGCAGCCATACGTCTTAAAATTTGGAGTAAGACAACACCTAATAGACATAACTATCTTCTTCAAGAGTTTTCATGCTTTCTTCATCAAGGCACTAATCAAGATTTGAGCACAAGACACTGTAAACCTAGATTGAAACCCATGGTTAATGGGAGACCCATTTGCAATCAAGGATATCAATGGTTAACTAGACTATCACATGGCACATACTGGACCATCTGGGTAGAGGTGAAAGAAAAAGTGGTTCATACAATTTATGGAAATACCTACAAGGTTAAATGCCATGGAAGCACTATAAATGCAACCACAACATTAAAGCAAGTTCTTTAATACCATGCATTACCACAGCCGCATCTTCAACAAACAATGCTAGATGGACATGTCAAATGCCAACAACATCTTCCTTTGGGAATGACAAAGAAGGTCGTCCTAGAAATTGTCAATAAAACTTTACAAGACAGAGACGAGAGCATGATTTCATGATCAACCTTGTACAAAATTTGGCATAGAGATTTTTGCCATGTTAAGACACCATCAAAGCAAAGGATGTCAAAATGTAAGACATGTGATGAATTAAAAAATGCCATTGAACATAGTAAATGTGAGCAGCAGTGAGGAAGATATATTAAATGGTGATCAATCCATTAACATCATGTGCAGGATGCTCAAAAGTTGTATGCTTCTTGGAGAGAGGAAGCTATTTCGCATGTCGATAAGTCCATGTGCATCACCATTGATGGCATGGACCAGAATACAACCACTTTGCCATGATATAGACATATCCCACCGGCATTGGAGGGCAAACGTGGACTAAAAACACACTTGTGTGGAGTATTAGTACATGGATACCGAATCTTTTGTGATGTATGGATTGATAGTTTGCATGACCATGATAGTAACCAGGTTGTTACATCAATCATGAAAGTAATAAGAAAGGTTGGTTTGAAAATATTTGAAGAAGTGGAAGTTGGCTTTCTTCTTGTCGGCCATACACATGAAGACATAGATCAAATCTTCAGTGTTATCTCTGGTGAGTTGAAGGCAATGGATGTTTTGACAATGGAGGATATGCTATTTCGAATTGGGAAAAAAATTGGAGGTTCTCACAGGGAAGAATCAGAAGTGGCTATCTTAGAGAGGATGGTAGATTGGAGAGCATTCATAGAGCCACATTTACAAACAGGAGATGATGCCCTAATAGGACACACAAATCCACACTACTTTCGGTTTCACATGCACAACAATATTCCAGTGATGCAATGGAAGCACTACTCAGTAGATGGAGATCATTTATGAAGTGAGTCATATGCTTTATTACAACGAATAATTCCATTGGAGGAAACTAGATTTTTTCTTGCAAAAAACAAATCACTTGACATAGATGAAATGAAAGGCTTGAAAGCCTTCATTAAACATCTTCAAAGTATGATGCATAAATATCCAGAGCAATCAACTAAGAATTTGGAGACAATTAAATCAACTGAAGCACTTATCCAATCTTTAGAAAGACAAGAAAACTTAATGAGCATTGAATACTATGAATCCTTTTGGCCGGAACAAGCTAGGTCACCAAGTTTTCCTTTGGATATAAATATGTTAGTAGATATGGAGGAAGCAGAGGAATGCCTTCTACCTCGAAAATATTGTGGCAGGTTGGGAGACAAACCCTTACCAGAGTTTATACCATCTAATGAGATTGAAGAGGGACTATTTGTTGCAGTTTGGGCATCTGATCCAGGTCCAGAGTTGGATGACCAAGGTGGCCCAATTTGGGTTGCAAAGGTTTCTAAGATAGAAAGGCATGACAAGGGAACTCCTATAACATTTACAGCTTTATGGTATGAACCAAAGCCATTGAAAAATCTCCCGAGAAGATATACAATAAAACAACTCTATGAGGGATGCTTGCAAAAGAAACGTGAATGGGTTCCAAATAATGAGGGATTAATAGAGGTGGAAGTCAGTAGCATTATTCATTACTAGAAATCGAGGACATGAAGTTTTAAAAAGAAGCATGGATACAATGTTGAAAAATGTATCACAATCCCTGATCCAAGTCATGTCCATATTAAGCATCATTTGGCAAGACGACCCATCAAGCGCAAATACATTACATGAATTTGATGACTCTGAACGAGATTCAGATGCATAAGATAATGTTTTGTATGCTTTTTTCCATACAAATGGTGTATCTATACACCACCAATAAGATAATTTATTGTATGGTTTGTTTTTCAAAAAAAGGGTATATCTATACACCACTTATATATTGAATTCAACAAACTCTTTTTTTTCAAAAAAATGGTGTATCTATACACCACTTATATGTTGAATTCAACAAACTCTTTTCATATGGTGTCATATTTTCACTTCATAGTGTTAAAATTGAACTAGAGTTAGGAGACTACTATTATTATTATTCTCGTTATTGGATGGGGGCACCATGCACGAGTTTGGGAATTATAGCTTCACTAAGCCATTTTTTTAAAAATTAGAGGTCACCACTTGACTTTTTAGCTTAGTAAGGCCATATTTGTATATAAGTGACACATTTAGTGCTCTAAAAAACCCAATTTTTGAGCTCACTAAGTGAAGTTGAGTGGAGAAGATATGCTCCAAAAAAAAGTCCAAACCAAGAGAGAAAGTCCAAAATTTTTGAATAGTGTGTTTATTATGATTGTGAGACAGAAGACTCTCTTTTATAGAAAGGGGGAGAAGGTAATACCTTCCCTACATAGTGGCAATCAGCCCCTACATTAGTGGGAATCAATCCCTACATCAGTGGGATTGCCTTTATCTTACATCATCACTTAGGTCACACACTAGACACATCATACCACTTGATGTGCCTTTACAACACACACAAACACACATGTGACTCTCCTAGATGCACACATGCACCATAGAGCAAGCCCTTGATCATACTTACCCCAACAAACCCCCCTCAAGGGATTGCCTCTTGTAGTGTCAAGGATTCATCTAGTCTCATAGTTTCTCATGCCATCTCATGGTGGTCAAGGATTAATCTATGGCTAGGATCTCATGCTAGCAAGGGTTCCCAAGGATGCGATTTTTACAAAAATGGGATAGTCAAAACACATATCACATGATCTACATCATATGGTGACTAGAGGTGATTTACATGTCATATTCTTTTTAGAGTACCACTCCAGGCAAAGAACCTCAAAATTTTGACCAAGTGATGATAAGCAAAAAGAACAAAGTGCCTAAAAAGCATAGTCTTCATCACGTGGAGACTCATCAAATGAAAGTAGATTGGCAGTTTCTGACTTTGTAGCTTCTTCCTTTTTGGCTCTACAATACTTTTCATGGTGATTGTTTTTGCCACAATGTCTGCATGGATTGATCTTGAAGCAATTTTTTGAGAGGTGATTAGTCTTCCCACAATGTTTGCAAGGTGAAAACTTGCCCCTTTGAATTTTTATGGCATAGGCTATGTCATTGCCTCTCTGATAGGCTGTGTCATTGCCTCTCTGGAGTTCCATGTGCCTTTCTTCTTCTTAAAGAGCAGTAATAAGACCTTTAAGAGTAGGATAAGGAAGATTTTTCAGAGTGGTAACAACATGATCATAATCTTCAGGCATACTTTTGAGCAATACTGCCATTGCATCATCTGTAGTGATTGGAGAGTTGATAGAAGCAAGTTGAGTCATGAAACTCTGCATATAATTGACATGGGCAGCCAAAGGAGTGCCACTAGCCATCTTCAATTCAAAGAAAGCAATCTTAAGTGAAAATTTTGAGATGTGAGAGCTAGCACCAAAAATAATGTCAAGCTTGTGCCAAGCTTCAGAAGGAGACTCTAAATTAGAAATGTGATTAATATAGTCATCTCCTAAGCCAAGAGCAATCATGCCATAGGCTTTCTCCTCTCTAGTAAGATCTCTTGCCGGATGTGTCAGAGCTGAGGATTCTCTAGCATTAGAGGCTGTTGAAGAAGTAGTTGAAGCAGGTTTGACAAGCCCCCAAAGGTTTTCCCTCATCAATGCAAACTTAATCTTCATCTGCCATGTGTGAAAGCCTTTACTATTGAACTTATCCATATTCAAGATGGTAGCGATGAGAGGGTCTAACCCAAAATGGGCAGTGTCTACTCTCTTACAAGGCTAGAAAGAGTTGAAGAGCTTCAAAATAGAAGCATTTAGAGTAGCAAAGGCTTGTAACCAAATTCCATACTATAAAACATAATGGAAATGATGCTTTCACTTGCATGCTTCATAGAGGTGGCTAAATGAAAGCATTCCAAGCAAATTGAGGTGTAGCAACTTAAAGCAAAGCTCTAGCCATAGTTGTACTAAAGCTATTCAACACTTTAAAACATCAGAAATGCTAAAGTAGCATCTAATGTAGCATCAAACTCACAACATTGTCAAAACTGTCCAAAACAAAGACCAGAACTTAGAGGGTGCAATTCTCACAGCTCATAGCTCTATTTAAGGGGATTTTTATGCAAGAAGAAGGGCCTTATACCAAAGAAGGTCTACCATCAAGGAGAGGCAAAATGCCACAACAAGTCGCCATATCCAGCAGCTTGAAAGTTGACTGGTTTTTTTGCCATTTCTCCCTTCCTGGTGGACCATTTCCCTTCAAATCTAGATAGGAGCTAGCTCATATTGTTTTGCAAGCTTGGCTCATAGGAATTTTGGAATGGCTGCTCTAGCAAGTCGCATTGCAAGAAAAGGCATCAGGGAGTGTGAGTGTTGGCATTTCACATACAGTCGAAATTTCACCAAAAGCTTGCAGCTGGAAGTTTTCCCATACAAGAGGAGTTTGCAGCTCAGAGGGTTTGGGCAATGGTTGTTTGTAGGCAGAGAACAGAGCTCTCAAAGATTTTGGGAAGAAGGAGGAAAATGGAGAAGATGAAGAAACTTGTAGTTTATGCTAGGGATAGCATCTAATGCTAGGCTAGGCTAGATCTAGAACCTAAAGCTTTGATACCATTTGTAGGATCCTGTAGGATAGAATAGATGCATCTTGCAGGAGGTGTGAGAGCACAATGAAAGCAATATGGTAGATCTCTATTATGATTGTGAGAGAGAAGACTCTCTTTTATAGAAAGGGGGAGAAGGTAATACCTTCCCTACATAGTGGCAATCAGCCCCTAGTAACATCAGTGGGAATCAATACCTACATTAGTGGGATTTCCTTTGTCTTACATCATCACTTAGGTCACACACTAGACACATCATAGCACTTGATGTGCCTTTACAACACACACAAACACACATGTGACTCCCCTAGATGCACACATGCACCATAGGTGTAGCAACTTAAAGCAAATCTGTAGCCATAGTTGTACTGAAGCTATTCATCACTTTAATACATCAAAAATGCTAAAGTAGCATCTAATGTAGCATTAAACTCACAACCTTGTCAAAACTGTCCAAAACAAAGGCTTGAACTTGGAGGGCTTGTATCTCCTTCTTCAGAGCAAAGAAAATAGGGCTTTCTAAGTAGAAACAAAGCTCATATACCAGAGAAGAGCCATTAAGGAGGAAGGGTGAAATGTCATGTCACATCGCCATAGCTAGCAACTTGAAGATCGACTGGTTTTTCCACGTTTTCTCCTCGAATATGCAACCATTGCTGCTCAAATCAACACAAGATAGTCCAAGGTATGGAGAAGCTTCCCCTAAAAGGAATTAGAGAAAAGTGGAGCAGAAATAGAGAATATGTAGAAGGGAGTTTTGACGATCTTTGAGGAATGGCGACCAGCAGTGATGATGTTTCTTCAATTCCTTGCACATGAAAGTTTGCCCATATGAAGGGTATCTCCAGCTCAAAGGATTTGCAAAATGGTAGAAAAACGAGGGAGAACAAGCTCTAGTAAGTTTTGGGAAGAAATGGTGAAGATGATGAAGAAGAAGAAGATGGAGAAGAAGAAGATGATGTGGCACAAATGGGCTCAACGAGGATCATAGTGCTCTGATATCATGTTGAGGAACTAAAGGGAAAGCATGACGTGAACACAAAATGAGAATGCTTGATTATGGAATGAAGAAAGGTGAGGTCCATATGTAGGCACCTCTTACATGACCTCTGAGCTCCACAATCATATCCTCAATCAGCTCCTAGAATCTCTCAATCATCCTATGTGGCATCTACCACCTAACAGTGCTTATGGGCACCTAACTGTGCCTCTAGCACACACACATAGAAACCAAGGTGTACCTGGGGCATACACCTTGAGATATCCCAACATCAACAACATACGTGGAGGCACTTCGCATTGCTACCAAGAAAGAAGCTTCTCTAAAGATTGAATCCTCTTTTGTGTTTTCAACAGCTTCAACTTCTAAGGTGGAGGTAATGGGCACTCCTCAGGTACCAAAGTCCTCTGAGTTAGATCATAATATCTCCCAATTGATGGCAGAGTTTGCTGATTTGAAATTGAATTTAGTTAATGCACGACAATGTAGAGCACCAAAGAGTGAAGATAGGCCTCGAGATAAGAGTGGGGTCACTTGCTATGAATGTAATGAAAAAGGTCACTATTGATTCGAGTGTCCTAGATTGAGAAAGAAAGACAAAAAACAAGTATCCTTATTCAAAGCTTCTTCAGGGGATGAGGAAAGAGAGGTAATGATGGCTAAACGGGGGCATGGTAAAGCAAAAGAAGAAGAAGAAAGCAAGGAAGAAGTGTATAAGGAACATTAGGAAGAGGAACACCGTATTAAGAAAAAAAGGGCATCTAGAAGGAGAATTAGCCAGTCAGACTTTCTTTTAGGACAAGGCATTGGAAGTTATGACTTGTTGTCGACCTTAAAGAAAAGGAAGCTCATATCACCTTTGGTAAATTACTTGCTTTGTCTCCAAAACTATGGAAAGAATGGGGAAAGCTAGCAAGCACAAGAGTGTCAAAGAAGAAAAAGAAGAAAAGTGCCATTCCTGTTGTTCAAAAGGTAGATATAGATGTTGGTGATGATGTATCTGTGGTTGATGTGATCATTGATGGTCAAGTGATTTCTAATGTTTACATTGATTTAAGTGCATCAATTAATGTCATGAGTGAGACAACCATGATAGATGCTTATTTAAAATACTCTAGTACTACCTCTCCTTATGGCATCAAATTGGTTGACAATACTAGGGTAAAGACCTTGGGAGTTGTGAAGAATCTAGAAGTGGATGTATGTGGAATTTCTATGCCGACTACTTTTCAGGCGATCCCTATCAAGCTAGATGCATGTGCCTATCCATTGATTTTGGGAAGGCCTTGGCTATGCAAGGTGAAGGCTATTCAAAAGTGGGATACTAGAGGATTGATTTTGCAGGGAAATGATAAGAAGGTGCACTACAACATCAGAAGTTGCAAAAAGGATGTTGGCAAGGAGGAGTCTTCAACATCAGAGAGTTTGAGCCTTGAGTTAACCGATGAAGAAGAAGAGACAAGGTGTAGATCCAAGGAGTCCAGCTCAGAGGGTGAGGTGGAAGGAGTGGCTTTTGGTCTTTATCTTGGTGCTGATCGGGATGAGTCAGGAGGGAACAAGGTGGTGGTACAAGAAGATCCTATAGAGACACTTCATGTGGAGGATGTGGAGCACAATAAACGACGCCAAAGGCAATGAAGAGCTTCTTGGTGATTCTCTATCAAGTAGTGAAAAGCTCCAGTACCTGGATATGTTAGATGATTTTCCATGTCTCTTTGCTAACAAGCGATTCACAGGTTTGACCAGTCTCTCTTGTGGAGCACAAGATTGACTTGAAGCTAGAAAGCAAGCCAATTGTGCAACGCTTAAGGTGATTGGGGGTGATCCAAGCTGAGGCACTAAAGAAAGAGGTAACACAACTACTTGAAATGGGATTCATCTTTCCTATTGATGATTCAGAATGGATATCTCCTGTAGTTGTCACACTAAAGAAAGGAAATAAGTTGCGGGTTTGTGTGGACTTTCGTCCTTTGAATGCATGCACTAAGAGGTATCATTTTCCTTTGCCATTACAAGATGAAATACTAGACCAAGTAGCTATTGAGATATCGAGCTCCACTTGTGATATGCTAGGGTGACCGTTGTGCATTTATGTCACCGACTTGTTAGCTACACATGCAGTTGGTACACCACCCATGAATAATAGCTGGATGATAGCTATCCTTATGTACTCTAGTTCGTGGCTCAGTTAGTATGCCACCTTAGTTAGCTGAGTTTGGTTTGAAACCCACATATAGGGTTCTCCTATTTCTCTGTACTAGAGTTCTTTTGGCTTTCACAACTAAGAAGAGGAAAATTATCTTCAGCCTCCACCTTTGTGTGTACTCCCCCATTGTGTATGTGAGAAAGGCGCAAGTGAGACTCTTTCCTTCTCTCCCACTATCTTCACATGGTATCAGAGCTTGGTTCGTGGTAAGGAGCTCAAGAAAGCAAACCAAGTTCACGGTGTCCTAGTAAGAGGACCAGTGTTGCTTTCCTTTTACGAGTTTGGGAGCAAATCTCTACTGGTAGCACAGTCGGAAAGTGCAAGAGTGCATTGTCTCAGATTGAGATGCCCTTTGCGATGTGGCGAGAGGGCAATATATGCTACGGGAGGGGGGGGAAGCCCTCGGTGACTTTATTTTTCTGATTCGAGGCCATTTCGAGGCCCATTTTGGAGGCAGAAGTTCTCCGCAAGCACTGAGAAAAAGGCCCTGTTTTTGCTATGCAACCACTACTCTATAGGTCGGTGAAAAGTTGCTGCTGAAATTGCATCGTATGCTTATGCACAGAGATATTAGGAGTTATAGAATCATCCTTATTGCTGTTCTTGCAAAATCGTCACTAGGAAGTGACAGTGTGGTCAAATACCACTTTCTCAGTTTTGCAGATTTGCCCTTGTGAGGCAAAAGCTATGTTTTTGCAGTGGCAGAATATTTTGTAGTGTTCTGTAATGGCGTTTGATTCTCTCTCGGGGGGGGTCACTCATCATATGTAACCCTATCACGTGAGTTCAACAGAAGGATATTTTTTATTTCTAAAATTTATAAAAGTAAATATACATAACGGACTATTTAAAATAGTTTTGGAAATTTTTTACAAATTTGTATAGAGAAGGGGTACATTTTATTTATGAAACATTTACAGATAAGGGATTTTAGAAATAGGCCTTGAACGCATGTGATAGAGATGATTTATACATAGTGACCCCCCCAAGGATTCTCTTTCACAGATTGTCATTGAAAAGCTTGACAAGAACAACTTCCAGGCATGGAAGTTTAGAATGATGAATTTCCTTATGGGAAAAGGCTACTGGGAGTTCATTACAGGAAATGAAGAAGAAACAGTTCTTCCTAATGTTCCCAATCAACAAGAAATGTAGGCATTTAAAGGATGGCATGAGAGAGCCAGAAAAGTTATGTACTAGCTGTCTATCAGTATTTCAGATTCTATGATTGTGCATATTCAAGATGCAAGTATGCCAAAGGAGGCATGGGATACTTTGGCAAAAATGTACAGCACAAATACGCAAGCCAGGAAAATGCAGCTCAAGTAGAAGTTGCACAATGTGCAAAGAGAAAATATGAGCATCAATGACTACCACATGAAGGTGAAGAAAATTGCAGATGCACTTGCTTCCATTGGGTCGCCAGTGGAAGATGATGATTTAGTTTCTATGACCTTGAATGGTCTAGGAAAGGATTATGCATAGTTCCGGACATCCATTGCCGTCCATGAAAATTTTTTTGATTTTGAGGAGTTGTTTGCTCTTCTAATTTCTAAAGACCAGAGAAATGGTGGTGCATCTTCTTCAGGAGGAACTTCAAAAGAAACTATCAAATGCTGGAAGAGGTAGAGGCAGAGGTAGAGCAAGATCGGGATCTACTAGAGTCTATGGTAGAAATCAGAATATGCAGCAAACTCAAGAAAACCAGTCCTATGGAGGAGGACGTGGTAACTCTAGAGGCAAGGGGAGCCAAAGAGGTCGTGGTGGAAAGCAGAGAGGCCAAAATGCAAACAACAATGTTGAATGCTACTACTGTGGTAAAATGGGTCATATGGCTAAAGACTGCTACAAAAAGCAAAATGACATCATGAATGAAAAATTGCAGCAAGGGAATTATGCATCTTCTAGTAGATAGGGTGATGACAGAAATGAGCATCTATTTATGGTGCAGCACATGACCATTTCTATGACAAGAGTAGAAGAAAGCAATGATGTGCGGTATGTTGACTGAGGTGCATCAAATCACATGACAGGTCATGCAGAATGGATGCAGGATGCAAGGAAAATGGAAAGACCAGGGTTTGTCGAGACTGGTGATGATACTGCACATCCTATTGTGCAGATTGGTAAAATTCCTTTGTCTATGAGGATGGAAAAAAGAAATACCTGTCTGATGTATTTCATGTCCCGAATATCACCAAGAACCTAGTTTCTGTTGGTCAAATGGTTTAGCAGGGCTTGCAGGTCATATTTAATCCTCATGGATGCTTTGTTGAGGATATGAAAAATAACGGTCGCTTGATAGCAAAAGGAAAGAAGAAGGGCAGGATGTTTACGTTGGATGTGGACATGCCTGAATTGAGTGCAACAATGTTTGCACATGGGACTGGTGTAGTTGCAGATATTGATATCTGGCATAAATGCATTGGTCATGTTAATGTACAATGACTTATATAGTGACTTAAATCAATGCACGCCCAAAATATTGTTGCAGGATTGCCTAAATTCAAGGTTGCAGAAATGCATAAGATATGTGAAGCCTATCAATTTGGAAAATAGGCAAGGAAACTATTTCCTAGACATGTTCAAGAAAGTAAGAAGCCATTGGAATTAATCCACTCTGATGTGTGGACTACTAAAGCTGCATCTATTGGAGGCTGTCATTATTTTGTCACTTTTATTGATGACTATAACAGAAAAGTTTGGGTGTACTTTATGAAAAAGAAAAGTGAAGTGTTTGGGCATTTCAAAGCTTTTAAAGCTATGTTTGAAAAAGAAACAGGCCTGCAAATAAAATGCCTAAGGTCAGATGGAGGGCGAGATTGTTGAGATATTGAGCTCCCACTCGTGATATGCCAGGGTGAACGTTGTGCATTTATGTCACCGACTTGTTAGCTGCAGATGCGGTTGGTACACCGCCCATGAATAATAGCTGAATGAAAGCTATCCTTATGTACTCTAGTTTGTGGCTTAGTTAGTATGCCACCTTAGTTAGCTGAGTTTGGTTTGAGACCCACATATAGGGTTCTTCTATTTCTTTGTACTAGAGTTCTTTTGGCTTTCACACTAAGAAGAGAAAAACTATTTTTCAGCCTCCACCTTTGTGTGTATTCCCCCATTGTGTATGTGAGAAAGCTGCAAGCAAGACTCCTTCCTTCTCTCCCACTATCTTCACATGGTATCAGAGCCTAGTTCATGGTAAGGAGCTCAAGAAAACAAACCAAGTTCGTGGGGTCTTGGTAAGAGGACCAGTGTTGCTTTCCTTTTTCGAGTTTGGGAGCAAATCTCTACTGGTAGCACAGCCGAAAAGTGCAAGAGTGCATTGTCTCAGATTGAGACACCCTTCGCGGTGTGGCGAGAGGGCAATATATGTTGTGGGCGAGGGAAAAGCCCTCGGGGACTTTATTATTTTGATTTGAGGCCATTTTAGGGCCCACCGTTTTGGAGGCAGAAGTTCTCCGCAAGCACTGAGAAAAAGGCCCTGTTTTTGCTATGCGACCACTGCTCTGTAGGTCGGTGAAAAGTTGCCACAGAAATTGCATCATATGCCTGTGCGCAGAGATATTGGGAGTTACAGAATCATCCTTATTGCCTGTTGATGCAAAATCATCACTAGGAAGTGACTGCGTGGTCAAATACCACTTTTATTAGTTTTGCAGATTTTCCCTTGTGAGGCAGAAGCTGTGTTTTTTGCAGTCACAGAATATTTCTGTAGTGTTCTATAATGGCGTCTGATTCTCTTTCACAGATTGTCACCGAAAAGCTTGACAAGAATAACTTCTAAGCATGGAAGTTTAGAATGACAAATTTCCTTATGGGAAAAGGCTATTGGGAGTTCATTACAGGAAATGAAGAAGAACCAGTTCTTCCTAATGTTCCCAATCAACAGGAAATGCATGCATTTAAAGAATGGCATGAGAGAGCCAGAAAAGTTATGTACTGGCTGTCTATCAGTATTTCAGATTCTATGATTGTGCATATTCAAGATGCAAGTATGCCAAAGGAGGCATGGGATACTTTGGCAAAGATGTACAGCACAAATATGCAAGCCAGGAAAATGCAGCTCAAGCAGGAGTTGCACAATGTGCAGAGAGAAAATATGAGTATCAATGACTACCACATGAAGGTGAAGAAAATTGCAGTGCACTTGCTTCCATTGGGTCTATGCACGATGGGAAAAAGAAATACCTGTTTGATGTATTTCATGTCCCAAATATCACCAAGAACCTGGTTTCTGTTGGTCAAATGGTTGAGCAAGGCTTGCAGGTCAGATTTAATCCTCATGGATGCTGTGTTGAGGATATGAAAAATAATGGTCGCTTGATAGCAAAAGGAAAGAAGAAGGGCAGGATGTTTACGTTGGATGTGGACATGACTGAATTGAGTGCAGCAATGTTTGCACCTGGGACTGGTGTAGTTTCAGATATTGATATCTGGCATAAATTCATTGGTCATGTTAATGTACAGCGACTTATACAGTGACTTAAATCAATGCAAGCCCAAAATATTGTTGCAGGATTGCCTAAATTCAAGGTTGTAGAAATGCATAAGATATGTGAAGCATATCAATTTGGAAAACAGGCAAGGAAACTATTTCCTAGACATGTTCAAGAAAGTAAGAAGCCATTGGAATTAATCCACTCCGATGTGTGGACTACTAAAGATGCATCTATTGGAGGCTGTCATTATTTTGTCACTTTTATTGATGACTATAGCAGAAAAGTTTGGGTGTACTTTATGAAAAAGAAAAGTGATGTGTTTGGGCATTTCAAAGCTTTTAAAGCTATGGTTGAAAAAGAAATAGGCATGCAAATAAAATGCCTAAGGTCAGATGGAGGGGGAGAGTACCTCTCAAATGAGTTTGCAAGGTTCCTGCAGGAGCATGGCATAAAGCAGCAATATTCATGCATTCATACCCCATAGCAAAATGGACTTATAGAAAGGAAAAACAGGCATATTGGAGAGGTATCTCGGGCCATGCTAAATAAAAAAGACCTACTAGATTATTATTGGGCTGAAGCAGTTGCTCCAGCAGTTTACATAATGAATAGGACTCCCACTGTAGCAATACATGGCATGACGCTAGAGGAGATGTATACTGGTAGGAAACCATATATTTCTCATTTGAAAATTTTTGGTTGCATTGCCTATGTTCATGTGCCAGATGAGTTGAGGTCCAAGTTGGATCCAAAAGCTAAGAAGTGCATCTTTATTGGTTATTCTCTACAGTAGAAAGGGTATAGATGCTATAACCCTTCTACTCGTAAGTTTACAGTGAGCAGAGATGTTGTTTTTGATGAGATGAGCATCTGGTATAAACCAATAAATGTGATTGATGATGTAGATGCACAAAATGGTAATGTTGCACAGAATTCACAGCAGCAATCACAAAATATTAGTGGACCTACAGTTGTTGGGATATCTCAAGGTGTATGCCTCAGGCACACCTTATGTTTCTATGTGTGAGTGCTAGAGGCACAGTTAGGTGCCCACAAGCACAGTTAGGTGGTGGAAAAGCCACATAGGATGATTGAGTGAATCTAGGAGCAGATTGAGGAGATGATTGTGGAGCTCTGAGGTCATCAGTGATGTCAGTGACCTTGTATGAGGTGCCTACTTAAGGACCTCTTTCTTCTTCATTCTATAAGCAAGTATTCTGAGTTTGTGTCCACTCTACTCTTTCTTTTCAGTATTCCAACATGGTATCAGAGCCCTTTGATCCCCCTTGAGCCCATTTCTGCCACATCATCATCTTCTTCTTCATCTTCTTCTTCTCCATTTTCCTCTTTCTTCCCAAAATCTTTGAGAGCTTGGTTCTCCATCTACAAACAGCCATTGCCCAAACCCTCTGAGCTGGAAACTCCTCTAGTATGGGCAAACTTCCACCTGCAAGCAATTGAAGAAAAAACGTCTGTGGTGGCTGCCATTCTCCAAACAGCGAATTTCTTCTGTTGCTCAATACTCCCTGCATACTCTGCCATTGCCTGAGCACTCTTAGGAGTAGATGGGCGACCTCAAGACAAAGATTTTGAGCCATTTTCAGGTCATTTGGTTCAGTAACGAGGGAGAAATCGTCAAAACTCAGTTTCAGCCTGTAGCAACTCTCCCGGGCAAAAGTGCGCACCATTTTGTCCAACCTCTGTGCTGGACCTTCTCTGGTATATGAGCTTTCTTTTGCTTCAGAAAGCCCTCTTTTCCTTGCTTTGAAGAGTGAGCTACAAGCCCTCCAAGTTCAGCTTTTCAGTTTTGACAGTTTTGGACAAGTTTTTGAAGATGATGCTACATAAAATGCTACTCTAGCATTTCTGGTTTTTTGAAGCTTTCAATAACTTCAGTACAAGTGTGGATTCAGTTTTGTTTTGACTTGCTAGACCTGGTTTTGATTGGAAAATGTTTATTTCATCCACTTCTATGAAGCATGTAAGAAGAAGCATCATTGTTTGAAATCTAGTCACTACTATTTGCTACATTAAGTGCTCATATTTTGGAAGTCTTTCAGTTATTTTTGCCTTGTAAGAGAGATAGACACTGCCCAATATCTGGGTGAGACCCTCTCATGGCTACCATATATAATCTTGAGAAGTTCAATGGAAAGGGGTTCCATACATGGCAAATGAAGGTAAAATTTGCATTAATGCGGGAGAACTTATGGGGACTTGTCAAATCTACTCCTACCGCTTCTTCTACGGCCTCAAATGCTTGGGAATCTTCAGCTCCGACACGACCGGCAAGGGATCCAACAAGAGAAGAAAAAGCATATGGTATAATTGCTTTAGCTTTGGGTGATGATTACATACATCATATATCTGACTTGGAGTCTCCATCGGAAGCATGGCAGAAGCTAGATTTGATTTTTGGTGCAAGCTCTCATATTTCTAAACTATCACTTAAAATCTCTTTCTTTGAATTAAAGATGGCAAGTGATACTACTTTAGCTGCCCATGTCAACTATATGCGGAGTCTTATGACTCAGTTAGCTTCTATCAACTCTCCTATCACCCCTGATGATGCTATGGCAGTACTACTTAAGAGTATGCCTGAAAGCTTTGATCACATTGTAAGCACTTTGAAGAATCTTCCCAATCCAAACCTTGAAGGCATTATCTCAGCTCTCCAAGAAGAAGAAAGACATATGGAGTTAAGGAAAGGCAATGACACTGCTTATGTTATGAAATTCCAGAAGGGCAAGTATTTTCCTTGCAATCACTGTGGAAAGACAAATCACCTTTCAAAGGACTGCTTCAAAGTTAATCCATGCAAGCATTGTGGCAAAAACAACCATAGTGAGAAGTTTTGCAGAGACAAAGCAAAGACAGAAAATGCAAATCTACTTACAGTGAATTTGCCTCCACCAGATGAGGCATCCCATGAAGATTATGCATTTTAAATCATCTCTATGTATGCTCCAGATCTCTCTTTTTATGTCAAGGTACTCAGCCCGGATAGTCCTCCAAAATGAATGAAAATAAATTATTGTGTGTTGTGTTTTGTGTGTTTTGTAAACACCTCTGGTCACCTTATGATGTAGGCCATGTGTATGTTTGTTCCATGGTACCTCCTACAGACATTGTGTGCATGTACATGTAGGGGAGATAACCATTGGAAGGTCTGTTTGTATCCCTTTTTGTTTACCTTACACCCAAGGGAACCCTTGCTAGCATGAGAACCTAGCCATAGATTTATCCTTGACCACCATGAGATGGCATGAGAAACTATGAGACTAGATGTATCCTTGACATAGCCTGAGGCATTTCCTTGAGGGGGGGTTTGTTGGGATATCTCAAGGTGTATGCCTCAGGCACACCTTATGTTTCTATGTGTGAGTGCTAGAGGCACAGTTAGGTGCCCACAAGCACAGTTAGGTGGTGGAAAAGCCACATAGGATGATTGAGTGAATCTAGGAGCAGATTGAGGAGATGATTGTGGAGCTCTGAGGTCATCAGTGATGTCAGTGACCTTGTATGAGGTGCCTACTTAAGGACCTCTTTCTTCTTCATTCTATAAGCAAGTATTCTGAGTTTGTGTCCACTCTACTCTTTCTTTTCAGTATTCCAACAACAGTGTCCTCTAGCAATGGTTCACATACTTCGCCATGGACAGGTAGATTGAGATCAAGAGAATCTCCTCAAAGCAATGCAGATAGTTGTATGCAGGTATCCCGAAAAGGAAAAGAGAAGGTAGATCAGCCCACGTTTGATGTGAATGCAGGTCACCCTTTTGTGGATGGTGAATCTAGTGGCTCAGAACAGAGCATTGATGATGAGTTGGGTATTCCTTCTATTGTTACACCTAGAGTAAGGAAGACCAGGGATGTTTTGAGAGCACCTGGAAGTGAGCCTATTTTGTGCACATCTACCAGATCTAGGTATCCTGTGGATAGGCTGAAATATGATGGATTTATAGCCATTTACTATGCCTATATGGTCAAAGTGATACAGGAACCAGAACCCACTTCTTTTGAGCCTTGGATTGGTAAGTCAGTTTATGCAACCTCCAAGGAAATCACATTTGGATGCGGCTAGACACATACTCAGGTATGTGAAGTCCACATTGCAATATGAACTATTTTATGAGACTGGGGTTCAGATACAGTTGCATGGATACATTGATGCTGATTGGGCTGGTAGTATTTCTGATAGACGATCTACCAGTATATGTGTTCTTGTTGGCTCTTTCCTACTGCTTTCGTAGGAAGAGCTAGGTATTCTATGTTGCAGGGTTCCGAGGCTTTTTGTCACCTACAGATATATTGGGATTGTCGGTTGTAGTATATGTATAGCTTAGGACCTCGAGTCATGTTCTAGTGAGAGACGTAGGCTTAAGTGTGGTAAGCAAACAAAGTGCAAGCATGTGTAAAAGAAACGTATACCATCCTTGTTGAGGTAATGAAGGCTTTCGCCTTCATTGGGGGTTGTAGGGTTTAGGAGGAGTTTAAGGGTTCAGAAGGAGGTTCCACGGTTTAGAAAGAGTTCCAGGGTTTAGGAGTAGTTCCAGGGTTCAGAAGGAGGTTCCAAGGTTCAGAAAGAGTTCCAGGGTTCAGAAGGAGGTTCCAGGGTTTAGAAGGAGTCCAGGGTTAGAAGAAGGATCCAAGGTTCAGAGTAGAGTACATGGTGGAGAACTCGTCTCCCTCATAGATCATGGAGTTTAAGGGTTTAGGAAAGCATAGGAGTGGGAGAGGAAGAAGGTGTAAGAGCATGGGTGAAAGAAGAGAGAGGAGGGAGGAGGAGGAGGGAAGAAGAGGAGGGAGGGGGAGGAGAGAGGAGGAGGAGGAGGGGGGAGGAGGAGGAGGAGGAGGAGGAGGGAG
Source organism: Dipteris shenzhenensis (assembly GCF_047967505.1). Taxonomy (NCBI): domain Eukaryota; kingdom Viridiplantae; phylum Streptophyta; class Polypodiopsida; order Gleicheniales; family Dipteridaceae; genus Dipteris; species Dipteris shenzhenensis. The sequence goes on along the minus strand of NC_141596.1, from coordinate 4,715,377 downwards.
GAGGAGGAGAAGGAGGAAGGAGGAGGAGGGAGGAGGAGAGGGAGAGGGTGGGTTGCAGGGTTGGAGGAGAGGGGAGAAGGGTTGCAAGGTTAGGACATGCTTTTGGATGTGCAGTGCAAGGAAGCATGGACACTTGAGACAAATGCTTGGAATACCAAAGTAGACTCAACACAATGCCCCAAAGAGTGCGGGCTTCCTTCCATTATGGGGTATTTATACAAGTTGGAGAGCTTCTCTCTCTGCATGTAACACAAAGTCGTATCACAAAGTTGTAACACAAAGTTGTATCACAAAGTTGTAACACAAAGTTGTAACACATTCTCTCTCTACATGTAGAAGTTGTAACACAAAGTTGTAACACAAAGTTGTTACACAAAGTTGTGTCACAAAGTCGTAACACAAAGTTGTGTCACAAAGTCGTAACACAAAGTTGTATCACCTTCTCTTTCTTCATAAGTTCATGTTGGCACAGAATCAACAGTTCTCTTTTGGGAGTGCTGTAGTCACTTGGAGCACCAAGAAACAGCCTTTGTCGAGCAGAGAGGCTGAGTACAGGGGTGCAACAATGGCTGCATGTGAGGTAGCTTGGTTGCATAAGCTACTTTATGATATGCATCAGTCTACAAATGGGCCAATTGTCATTTATTGTGACAAGATGAGCAGTATACACTTGGCAAAGAACCCAGTCTATCATGCTAGAACAAAGCACATCGAGGTGCATTATCACTATGTGCAGGAGAAGGATTTACTAGGTCTTATTGATCTAGCACAGAGGATCAGGTAGCTGACATATTTACGAAGGCATTAGGCATAGAGAAGCTACGCAAGTTCAGAGACCTACTTGGTGTGCAAGTATTGGGATTGATCTCGAGGAGGAGCGTTGAGATATCGAGCTCCACTCGTGATATGCCAGGGTGACCGTTGTGCATTTATGTCACCGACTTGTTAGCTGCAGATGCAGTTGGTACACTGCCCATGAATAATAGCTCGATGATAGCTATCCTTATGTACTCAAGTTCGTGGCTTAGTTAGTATGCCACCTTAGTTAGCTGAGTTTGGTTTGAGACCCACATATAGGGTTCTTCTATTTCTTTGTACTAGAGTTGTTTTTACTTTCACAACTAAGAAGAGGAAAACTGTTTTCAGCCTCCACCTTTATGTGTACTCCCCCATTGGTATATGTGAGAAAGCCGCAAGTGAGACTCTTTCCTTCTCTCCCACTATCTTCACAGTAGCAGGGCATGAGATGTATTCTCTATGTGATGGGTATTTTGGGTACTTTTAAATTTGTATTGTGGAGGAAGATCAAAAGAAAACATCATTTGTCACACCCTGGGGAGTTTTTTCTTACAGAGTGATGCCTTTTGGGTTGACCAATGCACCAGCTACATTTCAAAGGTTCATGAGTCAAGTGCTTGAGCCTTACTTGGGAAAGTTCATAAGGGTGTTTTTGGATGATTTTTGCATTTATTCTCGATGCATAGATCACATGGAGAAGTTAAAGATGTCCTTTGATGAAGCAAAAGCATGTCTAAATCCTAGCAAGTGCCATTTGGCTCAAACAAAAGTAGTCTTTTTGGGGCATATTGGGTCTAAAGAAGGGCTATAAATGGATCCTGACAAGGTTCAAGCTATCATGGCGTTGCCAAGTCTTGAGAGTGTCACTGGTGTTCACAGAATTCTAGGAAAAAGCAAGTATTATCAATGCTTTTGTGATAATTTCATAGAGATATTGCATCCCATGAACTTGTTGACAAGAAAAGGAGTTTCTTTCCAATGGGATGTGGAGCAACAAGAGTCTTTTTAGCAACTTAAGGAGGCCATGAGTAAGGCCCAATATTGAAGCCTTATGATTGGTCTCAAGACTTTTATGTAAATCCAAGTGTATCTTTGCATTCAGTTGGTGCTATATTACTATAAAAAGGAGAGCCAGGTAGAATGCAAACCCATCTATTATGCCAACTAACAGCTTACAGAGGTGAAAACAAGGTATGAAGAAATGGAGCAATAAGCCCTCTCTTTGGTGTTTTTAGTCAGAAAGTTTCGCTCCTATTTATTAGCTCGACCATTCCTCTTCCTTACCTCTCAGTATGTATTACCATATCTAGTTCGCAAGCCGAATCCTGGGGGTAGATTTGCAAAATGGTTGTTAGAGCTTCAAGAGTTCTCTTTCTCTTTTATCACTGAAAATACCACTAGGTCCACTATGGCAGATTTGCTCATAGGATGGCAGGATCTAAGAGAAGAAAATAAATATAAGGAGGACATTAATGATGAAATGGAGACACCACCAACAGCTTTTGTCTTGTATTTTGATGGGGCTTTTAGTCCTTCAGGCCAACAAGGATCCGGGGGGATAGTCTTGATGGATTTTGAAGGTCAAGAGGTGTGGGCAAGAGGACAAGAGCTTCCAAGTATCACAACTAACAATGCAGCTAAGTATAATGCTTTGATTCTTGGTTTGGAGGGTTGTCTTCAAAGTCAAGTTAAAGAATTGGAAATAAGAGGAGATTCTCAACTTATTATAAAGCAAATGCAAGGGCATTACAAGATAAGAAGTCCCCATTTGAAGGAGCTTAATCAAAAGGCTATGGCACTATGTAGTCAATTTGATTTTTGCAAGTTTGTTCATATAAACAGAAAGGAAAATCAAAGGACAAATGAGTTAGCTACTCAAGACATTGTAGTACAAGACCAGGGGGTGGTTTCTTTGGTAGACACTGGATGGCCAGAACTGCAAGATGTTCATCAATATGTGGAAGAAGGCATGTTTCCTCGAGGGTTAACTCCACAATAGAAGCAGAGATTGGTAAGGAAGGCTTGTCCCTAAAATGTGTGTGACATTCTTTATAAATTGGGAAAAGACAAGGTGCTCCATGGGGTGGTCCAACCCATGGAGACTAGGAGAATCCTAGAAATGTGTCATGAATGCTCTGGTCATATTGCTTCAGCAAGCATAGCTAGGAGAATTCTTAATGCAAGTTACTTTTAGCCATACCTCCATAAGGATGTATATGAATGGTGTCGAAGTTGTAAAGTATGCCAAAAGTTTGGAAGGTGACAATTGATTCCTGGGCCCTTGAAGCATATTCTAGCATATGGACCATTTGAGAGGTGGGGGTGGGACTTTGTGGGACCACTCCCAAGCATTATTTATTGGTGGCCATAGATTACATGACTCAGTGGGCAGAGGCCAAGGCCATAGTCAATAGCAAGGCAAGCACAGTTGCAAAATTTCTCTTTGATCAAATTTATTCATGCTTTAGTTGTCCTTTGGAAATTCTCACTGATGGAGGAACCTCTTTTAGAATTGAATTAATTGAAGATGTGGTGCATGAGCTAAAGATAAATCATAGCATGTCCATTCCATACTATCCCTAATGTAATGCCTTGGTTGAGAAAACAAATGGATTGTTGTGCAATTCAATGGGAAAGCTTGTAGACACCAAGAAAAGGCATTGGGATAGGCACTTGGCACACGTTTTATGGGATTAAAGAACCACACACAAGCTAGCTATTGGGTTTACACCATTCCAACTAGTGTATGGAATAGAAGCCATTTTGCCCATTGAATTGGAGAATCTTCGCATCGCTGTTGCAAGAAAAGAAGGATAGGAGGATGCCTATGCTCAATGCTTTTGGTACAGATAGAAGCCTTGGATGAATGTAGATTATAGGTCTTATAAAACTTGGAAGCTTCTCAAAAAAGGCACAAGGCCCATTTTGACACCAAATTACACATGAAGAAAGGTATTGCAGAAGGAGATTTGGTCAAGAGATTTGATAGCCGTTTGGACAAGCGGCTAGACAAAAAGTTTATCAGCCAATGGGAGGGACCATATTGAGTCAAAAAGAAGTTCACCAATGGAACCTATCAGCTTGAGGATGTTGATCACATGGTGATACCCGGATGCACCAATGAGTATCGCCTTAAATTCTTCTATGCTCGACCACCTTGAGGGCTAATAGACCCTCTCTATCACTACAAAGGATTTGCTAGGGGGGGAAAGATGTGACGCAAAAAATTGATATTTTTATTTGGCAGTGGTATTGTTTTCTTCTATGTTTGATAGGAGTTTGAGCATCAAGTGATAGCCTAGCAACTCTCACTTATTTCTATTTTCTAAGATATTGTATGGGATTGAGAGGATGACTGGAATGGATCATTGTAAATACCATGTGTATGAATGATAAATACCTTGGTATGGGGTGAGAGTTATTTGTGTATGGGATATTTAGAAAATAAGAAGAGTGAGTCATATAAAGAGGTGGGCTCATGTCCATGCATTCCAATAATATAAGAGAGGCCACATGCCAAGCATGTGGAAGGCATGTGAAGGAGTGTGGAGTCAAGAGGAATCCTTCTAGAATTCCCATGTGGAATAAGGAGGATGTGGACATATAGTATTTTCAGTTGCATTAGAGTGGAGTCTCACTCTATTCGTAATGAAGGTCACTTCAGGTTCTCTCTCTTGAGTGTCTCTTCCCTTTTTTTCCATTGCTTTCTCTTCCAAAGTGCTCAGAAGTGTTGTCTATTCGGATGCTCATTGTGCATATATGCTTTATCTATTTCCCAAGCCATAAAGGGGGTCTTTCTTCCCTCCTAGGTGACCTGCATGGGACTTCGATCGTTGATGAAGTCTAAGCATGGAGGTAGTATTCTCTCAAGTCAGCACCAATAGAAGGAGTAGGTGTTTTTCATGATAGTTTGCCCCCCTGTCAGTATTTTGCTCATAACTATCTGCTCGATGGTCCAATTTGAATCAAACTTATGTCAATGTGAAGCTCTCTTCAAGGAGCATCATGATGTGTTTTAATTTATTATATTAAATGTCAAACCAAAAATCTATGAATCTCTATGTGTGACTATTTCTTTTTCAGATAGTTTTTACTCTTGTCCAATAAATTGGCCATATCTTTCTGACCACTTCTCTATTTCTTACGAAACTTATATCAAAGTGAAGCACATTTTAAGGAGCATCTCAATAAGTGTTTAAATATTTGATATCATGTCTTTGCTGAAAGTTATGGGCTTTTGTATCTAATGACAGTTTGCAGAGTATTTTGAGCTAATTGTAACGGTATCTATGAAGGAGGTGCAATGTTTCCCCGGAATCTACCCATCTGACCCAATCAGCCCCTTCAGACTCCTTGATATATATCAATTCATGTCACGTTGAGCCACAAGATCTTCTTTCAATAACGTATGGCTCTTTTCTTTGGTGCAGACCAGCTTGATGAGATTATGGCCTCCACTGATCCTTTCCTTCTCCCTATGCTTAAGTACAACATCACTTGGTATGTTGCCATCTTCATTCTCATCTAAGGGAGGATAGTATGGTGTGGTCTCTTGATGTAAAAGCTTCTTTTAATGTCCCTTTCCTAGTGATGAATATCTCTATCACACTCAGTTCGAAAGCAATAGGAAGTGAAGAGGTGCGTGAAGTTTATTACCCCAACTTCATGTCACATCTTTTTGGAGGAGACATCGGGTACGTTTGGGATTGGATTCCTCCCACCTTACTAAACAGTCTCAGGTGTACTTGATTGCATGTTATGCCTAGTATACGCATGTGTTTTTTGATGTGATAAAGAAGATGCCTCGAAGAACTCCGTTAGAAGAGATTAGATCCCGTTTAAGAGAACTAGAAGATTGTGAAGGTGATACTCAAGCTATTTGCACGATCATCATGATCATATCCTTTATGTTTGCACTCTTGAATATGTGGGTGAATCGACCACGCCATCAATAGACACAATGATTGTTTCATGCACTGGCAGCTTGGTGTGAAGAAGAGTTGAGTCTTTGGGTAGTTTTGACTATAACAATGGAGTGGTGATTCTCAATGCTTTCGACTGCTTTTGCTATGCAAATGATGAAGAGTACAATATCTTGAAGCTTTTATGTGCACTTCCAATTGTGGACAAGGGTAATTCTTGAATGCATGTATATACAATGTTTTCATGGTGCTAGTTGGTCACTTATTTTTGAAGATTTTGTTGAGCATCACACTGTGGAGGGTTTTCAACAAGTGGTTATACATAATAAGTTGGTCTTGGTATACTAAGGCTCTGTGGGATCTTGTTTGGGATATTATTTAGATCTTGGTGTTTCCTTTTTGTGTTTCATCATGGTGAAGATTTCAGTGTTTTGAGGGACCCAAGGGGAAGACCTCGAGTCTTATCTTTGGGATTTTCTTCGAGGATGCTGGCTTTTTGGATTGTCCATGAAGGATCGGGTGGAGATTTTTTTTTATTTTCTTGAAGGTGTAACCTTGAGTTGGCATGAGGCCTTGCCGGACTCTACCAAGGAGGACTGAGACCAAGTGGTGGTTGTAATGAAGCAAAGATTTGGGGCAGTGGAGTTGCCAAATGCTTTGATGTTGCAGTTGGACCGGTTCTATCAAGGAGAGGGTGAGATGGTCTCTGTGTTGGCAATTCGATATCAAACTTTATGGACAAAGTATGAAAAAGCAGCTTTGTGAGCTATGGCATCTCCATCATCGGCCCCTCAAAGTCTTGTAGGGATGGAGCACTTAAATATGAGCCAATTTGTTATGGCTTTGGAGCCTCGTCTTCGCTCAAAAGTAATGAGTAAAGATCCAACAACATACGTGGAGGCATTGCGACCAAGAAAGAAGCTTCTCTAAAGATCGAATCCTCTTTTGTGTCTTCAATAGCTTCAACTTCTAAGGTGGAGGTAATGGGCACTCCTCAGGTACCAAAGTCCTCTGAGTTAGATCATAATATCTCCTAATTGATAGTAGAGTTTGCTGATTTGAAATTGCATTTGGTTAATGCATGACATCCTAGAGCACTAAAGAGTGAAGATAGGCCTCGAGATAAGAGTGGGGTCACTTGCTATGAATGTAATGAAAAAGGTCACTCTCACCTCGAGTGTCCTAGATTGAGAAAGAAAGAAGAAAAACAAGTATCCTTGTTAGAAGCTTCTTCAGGGGATGAGGAAAGAGAGGTAATGGCTAAACGGGGGTGTGGTAAAGCAAAAGAAGAAGAAGAAAGCAAGGAAGAAGTGGATGAGGAACATCAGGAAGAGGAACACCGTATTAAGAAAAAGAGGGAATCTAGAAGGAGAATTAGCCAGTCAGACATTCCTTTAGGACAAGACATTCAAAATTATGACTTGTTGTCTAACCGTAAAGAAAAGGAAGCTCATATCACCTTTGGACAATTACTTACTTTGTCTCCAAAACTCTAGAAAGAATGGGGAAAGCTAGCAAGCACAAGAGTGTCAAAGAAGAAAAATAAGAAAAGTGCCATTCTTGTTGTTCAAAAGGTAGATATAGATGTTGGTGATGATGTATCTATGGTTGATGTGATCATTGATGGTCGTCAAGTGATTTCTAATGTTTACATTGATGGAGGTGCATCAATTAATGTCATAAGTGAGACGACCATGATAGATGCTGATTTAAAATACTCTAGTACTACCTCTCCTTATCGCATCAAATTGGCTGGCAATACTAGGGTAAAGACCTTAGGAGTTGTGAAGAATCTAGAAGTGGATGTATGTGGAATTTTTCAAGTCATCCCTACCAAGCCAAATGTACGTGCCTATCCATTGATTTTGGGAAGGCCTTGGCTACACAAGGTGAAGGCTATTCAAAAGTTGGATACTGGAGGATTGATTTTGTAGGGAAATGATAAGAAGGTGTGCTGCCACATCAGAATTTGCAAAAGGGAAGTTGTCAAGGAGGAGTCTTCAACATCAAAGAGTTCGAGCTCTGACTTAACCGATAAAAAAAGAGACAGGGTGTAGCTCCGAGGAGTCCAGCTTAGAGGGTGAGGTGGAAGGAGTGGCCTTTGGTCTTTGTCTTGGTGCTGATTGGCGGGATGAGTTAGGAGGGAGCAAGGTGATGGTACAAGAAGATCCTGTAGAGACACTTCATGTGGAGGATGTGGAGCACACTAAATGATGCCAATGCAATGAAGAGCTTCTTGGTGATTCGCTATCAGGTAGTGAGAAGCTCTAATACTTGGATATGTTGGATGATTCTCCATGTCTCTTTGCCAACAAACTACTCACAGGTTCGACCAGTCTCTCGTGTGGAGCACAAGATTGAGTTGAAGCCAGAAAGAAAGCCAGTTGTGCAACGCTTAAGGCACATGGGGGTGATCCAAGCTAAGGAACTAAAGAAAGAGGAAACTCAACTACTTGAGGTGGGATTCATCTTTCAAACTGATGATTCAAAATGGATATCTCCTGTAGTTGTCACACCAAAGAAAGGAAATAAGTGGCAGGTTTGTGTGGACTTTTGTCGTTTGAATGCATGCACTAAGAGGGATCATTTTCCTTTGCCATTCCAAGATGAAATACTAGACCAAGTAGCAGGGCATGAGATGTATTCTATATGTGATGGGTATTCTGGGTACTATCAAAATCGTATTCAGGAGGAAGATCAAAAGAAAACATCATTTGTCACACCTTGGGGAGTTTTTGCTTACAGAGTGATGCCTTTTGGGTTGACCAATGCACCAGCTATATTTCGAAGGTTAGGCATTTTATTTGCAAGCCTATTTCTTTTTCAACCATAGCTTTAAAATCTTTGAAGTGCCCAAACACTTCACTTTTCTTTTTCATAAAATGCACCCAAACTTTTTTGCTGTAGTCATCAATAAAAGTGACAAAATAATGACAGCCTCCAATAGATGCAGCTTTAGTAGTCCACACATCAGAGTGGATTAATTCCAATGACTTCTTACTCTCTTGAACATGCCTACAAAATGGTTTGCTTGGCTGTTTTCCAAATTGACAGGCTTCACATACCTTATGCATTTCTGCAACCTTGAATTCAGGCAATGTTGCAACAATATTTTGGGCTTGCATTGATTTAAGTCGCTATACATTAACATGATCAATGCGTTTATGCCAGATATCAATATCTGCAACTACACTGGTCCCATGTGCAAACATTGTTGCACTCAATTCAGGCATGTACGCATCCAATGTAAACATCCTGCCCTTCTTTCCTTTTGCTATCAAGCGACCGTTATTTTTCATATCCTCAACAAAGCATCCATGAGGATTAAATTTGACCTGCAACCCCTGCTCAACCATTTGACCAACAGAAACCAAGTTCTTGGTGATGTTCGGGACATGAAATACATCAGACAGGTATTTCTTTTTCCCATCCTGCATAGACAAAGGAATTTTAACAATCTGCACAATAGGATGTGTAGTATCATCACCAGTCTCCACAAATCATGGTCTTTCCAATTTCCTTGCATCCTGCATCCATTGTGCATGACCTGTCATGTGGTTTGATGCACCTGAGTCAACATACCACACATCATTTCTTTCTTTTGCACTTGTCACAGAATTGGTCATGTGCTGCACCATAAACAGATGCTCATTTCTGTCATCACCCTGTCTACTAGAAGATGCATAATTCCCTTGCTGCAATTTTCCATTCATGATGTCATTCTGCTTTTTGTAGCAGTCTTTAGCCATATGACCCATTTTACCACAATAGTAGCATTCAACATTGCTGTTTGCATTTTGACCTCTCTGCCATCCACCACGGCCTCTTTGGCTCCCCCTGCCTCTAGAGTTACCATGTCCTCCTCCATAGGACTAGTTTTCTTGAGTTTGCTGCATATTTTGATTTCTACCACGGCTCCAGATCAGCCTTCTCTACCTCTACCTCTGCCTCTACCTCTTCCAGCATTTGAGTAGAAGATAGTTTCTTTTGAAGTTCCTCCTGAAGAAGATGCACCACCATTTCTCTGCTCTTCAGAAATTAGAAGAGCAACAACTCCTCAAAATCAGGAAATTTTTCACGGATGGCAATGGATGTCTGAAACTATGAATAATCCTTTCCTAGACCATTCAAGGTCACAGAAACCAAATCATCATCTTCCACTGGCAACCCGATGGAAGCAAGTGCATTTGCAATTTTCTTCACCTTCATTTGGTAGCTTATATTTTCTCTCTGCATATTGTGCAACTCTTGCTTGAGTTGCATTTTCCTGGCTTGCATATTTGTGCTGTACATTTTTGCTAAAGTATCCCATGCCTCCTTTGGCATACTTGCATCCTGAATATGCACAATCATAGAATCTGAAATACTGATAGACAGCCAATACATAACTTTTCTGGCTCTCTCATGCCATCCTTTAAATGCCTGCATTTCCTATTGATTGGGAACATTAGGAAGAACTGGTTTTTCTTCATTTCCTATAATGAACTCCCAATAGCCTTTTCCCATAAGGAAATTCGTCATTCTAAACTTCCATGCTTGGAAGTTGTTCTTGTCAAACTTTTCAGTAACAATCTGTGAAAGAGAATCAGATGCCATTATAGAACACTGCAAAAAATTTTGTCACTATAAAAAATACAGCTTTTGCCTCACACAGGCAAATTTGCAGAACTAATGAAAGTGGTATTGAGGGAGGTAGCAAGCTAAGGGTGTCCACTTCCGGACCACTTTCGGGTGAGTGTGACACCCGCTCGAGTGAAAATACAAAGGTTTTGCTTCGGTCTCCTATACCTCGATCGAGGTATAAGCTCCAATGAAAATCACACACGAGCACAACCGAGCCTAGCCCATACCTCGATCGAGGTACGTAGCTTTTTTGCCGAACCGAGCCTGTACCTCGATCGAGGTTTGCTGGCAGGCCAGCTACACATGCCACATCTACCTCGTCGAGGTATTGTGGCCATCCAGCTCAACCTCGATCGAGGTCACGTGGCATGTCCAGCATACCTCGATCGAGGTATGTGCCATCCGAAAGGGCGGCCAACAGGGCGGATGACATACCTCGATCGAGGTATCGTGGACACATGACTTGGCATCCCATTTCCGCCAACACACCACGATCGAGGTATCGTGGCATGTCAAAACCTCCATCGACGTGGATGTACCGAGATGTATGGGCATGTCACAATACCTCGATCGAGGTATCGTGGCATGGCCATACCTCGATCGAGGTATATGTGCCGGGATGTATGCGCATGGAAAGAATACCTCGATCGAGGTATTGTGGCATGCCAACGAGATGCATGGTTATGTCAAGAATACCTCGATCGAGGTATCGTGGCATGCCAATACCTCGATCGAGGTATATGTACCGTGATGTATGCGCATGCAAAGAATACCTCGATCGAGGTAGGTAAACCCTAATTTTTATTATAAAAGGAGAGCGACCCCCCTCATTCCGCATACCTCGATCGAGCTCTGCCTCATTCACCGATTTCGGATTTGCCGGACTTCGACGGAAGAGCGCGAGCGACGGAGAGCGACGAACGGAGTTCGACGGAGATGGACGGAGCAGGAGCGGGAGAGTCCAGGTTGGCATTTTCTTTTGTGTAGCATTTTCTTTTATGTAGCATTTTCTTTTATGTAGCATTTTCTTTTATGTAGAATTTGATTTAATTTTAGTTTAAAAGAAAAATTATAAAATGCATTTTAATGTTTTTCTGAAATTTTAATGTTTTTCTGAAATTTATGAATTACGGGATTTTTTATTTAAAATGTGAAAATTATTTTTTTTTTTTAAATAGAGCTTTTTTTAGTAAATAAAAAAACGTTGATATTATTAATTATAAAATATTTATAAATTTGAAATGTAGTTGAAATTTTTTTTTTTAATTTTTAAATAACGACATTTATAATTTAAAATGTGAAAATTTTAATTTTAAAAAACGTAATTTAAAATTTTAGTTTATAAGAAAAATTATAAAATGCATTATAAATTTAGTTTTTCTTAAATTTATAAATTACGAGATTTTTTATTTAAAATGTGAAAATTATTTTTTTTTTTTTTAAATAGAGCTTTTTTTAGTAAATAAAAAAACGTTGATTGCAGTTAATTATAAAATATTTATAAATTTGAAATGTAGTTGTAAAATTTTTTTTTTAATTATTAAATTACGACATTTATAATTTAAAATGTGAAAATTTTAATTTTAAAAAACGTAATTTAAAATTTTAGTTTATAAGAAAAATTATAAAATGCATTATAAATTTAGTTTTTCTTAAATTTATAAATTACGAGATTTTTTATTTAAAATGTGAAAATTAATTATTTTTTTTAAATAGAGCCTTTTTTAGTAAATAAAAAAAGTTCATATTAATAATTATAAAATATTTATAAATTTCAAATGCATTTGTAAATTTTATTTTTTAATTTTTAAATTACGACATTTATAATTTAAAATGTGAAATTTTTAAATTTAAAAATCGTTTAATGAGGCTTTTTTTATTAAAAATGTGAAAATGTTAAATATTTCTGTTTTTTTTATGAGGTAGAATTTAAAAGAGAAATAATAAAAAATTTTAGGTTAAAAGAGAAATAATAAAAATTTTCTAAATTTGAAATGCAATATAATGTTTTTTTGAAATTTATGAATTATGACATTTTTTATTTAAAATGTGAAAATGAAATTGTATTTTCAAAATAGAGCTTTTTTATATGAAATTGTATTTTAAAAAAACGTTCATATTAATAATTATAAAATATTATAATTTTGAAATGCATTTGTAAATTTTTTTAAAATTTTTGAATTAGGAGTTCTATATTTCTGTTTTTTTAATGTAGCATTTTCTTTTTGGTAGAATTTAATTAAATTTTAGTTTATAAGGAAAATTATAAAAATTTTCAAAATTTATAATGCATTTTAATGTTTTTTTGAAATTTGTAAATTATGACATTTTTTATTTAAAATGTGAAATGAGATTTTTTTTTGTTAAATAGAGCTCTTTCTATTAAATAAAAAACGTTCATAGGAATAATTTTTAAGTATTTATAAATTTGAAATGCATTTGTAAATTATTAATTTTTTTTGAATTACGACATTTAAAATTTAAAATGTGAAAATTTTAAATTTAAAAAACGTTTAATGAGGCACAAGACTTGCTCGACTTATCAAATTAATAAGACATTTTGTATAAGACTCGCTCGACTTATCGAATTAATACACAAACATAAACCTACTAGTCAACTATTGGAGTTGGACATTAAAGATTGACTAGTGACATGGTTGGTGACCAAAGCTTGAAGTTGACTAGACACTTTGGGACAAGCAAGTTCTTTAGAAGGAAACTAGGTTTAAGCTTGGGTAATCATCCCTAATATATTGGGAAATTACTAATGATAAATCATCCTTTAACTATTTGGCAATTAGTAAGGATCGATTCTACTAGGAAATAAGTTGAAGGCATATGTCCCCTATTAGTCAATAGATTGATTAGACTAAGCATGCATGATAAGGCTATAGCTTGGAAATGCCTAGATAGTGGCTTAGTCCAAATCTTCAATATCCCTTAAGAAGACATGAAATAGTGGCTTAGACCTTAAGAAGACATGGAGTTGCAAATGTCTAATTCTTCTAAGTTATGCATAGACTCTAGCATAACTGAAAAAAGAATATTACAAGATTGAGAATATTTGGATGGGTCTTCAAGAACTTGAATATTACGGTCTGTGCCTATAAACTGTTTGAGATTCTTATGCTATCACTATGGCATGCTTTAGATCTAGCACTTTGATCATGTTTGTTGTCTAGTTCCATAATTCATCTACTTCTCTTATATGTATAAGAAGAAAGAAATACGCCATAGAGAAACTGAAAGTTTAACTAGAATACCTAACATTCATTGCACATGGGACTCTAGTGGATCTATATTCATTCCACATTCATGCTAATATATGCAAGTGTTTTGATCAACTATAGACCTAAGTTCAAATAGAGCCTGTTAATGACTGAATCTCTCCTAATCATCCCTTAATGATCATAGATAAGAGACTTAAGAGAGAGAGAACTCCATAACCTTCAAGAGTCGACATTTGAAGCATCCCATTCCATGTTGTTTGCTACATGGCAGCTCGCCATGTGGCACACATACATCCCTTTTTGCACCGTAGGGAAACCTATGACTAATGTTAACAACATTTATCTTGTCTTTTACAAACGACTAAGATGTTTTCCCAAAAAGACTTTGTATCAATAATCACGTGAACCACCTCATAACCAAAATAGTGCGGATGCTACATATCTCCTTTCCCTCGTTGAAACTATGTCACACATGGAATGTCAACCACATGCTCAAGGAATTATATGCTAGTTTCATTGTAAGCAAGGGTGGTCTCTTTCTTGCTAGTCCAACCATAGGCAACGGTGACGCTTATTACTTGAGCTCAACCAAAATTAACATTAGTTATCGTATGCAACCCTTCCCATTGCATAGGGACATCCAAGGATTTAATTTTCAAAGTTTTTGAATCCTCTTCTAGGGATCTTGTGCCCTTTGTTGTTGCTACGTATGTGGATGATCTCATTCCAAAACTATTTTTACAACTAGAAGTCGAGTGAGTCTTATACAAAATGTCTTGAACCAAGTGATGATCTATAGGAATGGCCAGTAGTTGAGGTGGATTGCCCAACCAAAATAGATAATATTGAGAAGGCTTAATTATTTTCTCAAAGTTCTCGCTTTAAAAGGTCTGTAGTGTGAACCCGCTCTCATTTTTAATGTGTAGTCCGAGAAATACTAGATGCGCCTTGCTTGTGTATCGTTCAAAGTAATGTATTAGGTATCCTTCTATCTCCTCCATATCTATTGCAAACCCAAGGCAGTAAAGCATTCAAAGAAGGTCTTATTAACCAAACCTTAGAAAGTGAAAAAAGGGAAACATATAAGGAGAAAATACTTGAGAGATGTAAGTTTTAAAATGCAACGACTAGAGTGAAAAAATTCTAATCAAAATTAAGAATTATTAATAATATTGATTAATATTGAGCCACACATTTGGCCCATCTACCGGTCGGTAGGTGCATAGGATCTACCTCATCAAGGAGTACGTACAAATAGTTTTCATTGCGTAAATAGATTATAAGTCATATTGAATAGAATATTATTTTCATTACCCAAATAGAATATTAATTTCCATGTGTTTTTTTTGTGCATGCGCCAGCCAGCGCATAGGTTCTAGCACCACTATTCGTATGCAGATAGAGATGCTGAGAGCTGAGATGAGGGCACTGCAGGATGCTAGGGCACCCCCTCACTTGGTTGCGAGCCTGGATTCAGTTATTGAGGCTCTGAGTCGATTGGAGACAGTTGAGGATGTTGTGGATAGCTTTCAGGCACAGGCCGAGGCGGAGATCACTGGTGGTGGCTTGGATTGGAGAGCGATTCGACAGTTGTTTGAGCGGGAGTCACATCACAGGGAGGCCTTGGACGACATGTTTTGGGATGGTCACACCGAGGGCCAGCGACCACGATCAGGGCTCCCCTTGCATATTTTACGGTGTAGGCACCCCATCATAGCAGCACACATTTATCCGAGATATCTTGCTGCGAATGGTGGTCGGTTGCCTCACAACCGCCAGATAGCGAGGTCGTTTGCCATGCAGCTTTATGTTGAGTTTGTCCTTGGTCATCGGGTGGACTACCTCAGTACCCGTCCAGGATCAGGAGCGGGACGTGGTAGGATGGGGCGCCAGGAGCGGCAGATTGTAGGTGTTCGGCGTTGACGCGAGGGACCAGAGTTGCACACCATCCCTGCACCGGCACTGCGAGCGGTGGGAGGACAGATTAGGGGAGATGTTCATTCAGTGGCATCATCCTTGCAGCACATGGTCTCGGCCCTATCGAGATCTATTGCGATTCCACCTCCCCCACCTCGGTCATCGATGGAGCGTCCCACATCTACACCACCTCCCACATCTACGGCGCCTCAGCACGAGTTGGAGGCTCGAGACAGACGGATTGCAGAGTTGGAGGCTGTGTTGGCCGAGTCTAGGGATGAGGTTAGTTATTTTGATTATGTTAGTTTATTTTTTTGTAGCGTGTTTTGAACTGAAGTTTTTTGGTTAATTCTCACCATGTACGCGACATGTTTGCATTGCAGGCACATCTATTGCGTCAGGAGATGGAGTCTCGCGTACGACTCTTGCGTCAGGAGATGGAGTCTCGCGTACGACTCTTGCAGACAGATTTGGAGGAGCAGAGGATTCGGACATGCATAGCATACCATCGCGCAGAGCACTATATCTTGCAGTTGAGGCATATCAGTCGTGATCCGTCTGTTGAGAGTTGTGGTGCCATGAGCACATGTAGAGCAAAGGTATGAGCAAAGGGTAAGCTGCCACATGGCATGGAGGAGATATCCCACATGTGAGCAAGCAAAATGGATGTAAGTACCCTCACCTATAAAAGGGAGGTTCATTTGAAGTAATTCAATCAAGCACTTTGCACTATCTCAAGATTCTCTTTATGAGTCCAAGCTAATCTATCTTGGAACCTAATTGACTTGAGATACATGTCATGAGCACTCTCTTCATCATGTTTCCACACAGGTTTCATCCACCTTAGAGTGCTCCATAGATCCTGAGGCACACATGTTTTGTCATGGTATCAGAGCATAGGTTTAGCTAAGTCTAGATTAGTAGTATGCATGCTTTAGGATCTCAAGAGTTCTCCTAGATTAGTTTTAGTTTAGGTTGAGAGAATGTGAGTGTTCTTGATCAAGTGAGTTCATTCTCTCATTCCCATGATGAGAAAATTCCGTCCATATTTCTTTAGTTGTCTGCTCATGGAGAGTTCCTCTTTGTTCATTTGTGAGACATTTCCATTCTTTCTCTTGGGTGTCTATGAGAGTTCTTGTGAGGTTCATTCTTCCTGAGTGGTCTTTTTTTTTGCTCATTGAGAGAGAAACATCTCTATTCTTCTTCTCCAAGAGAAAGAGAGGGAGATACTCGGAAGGCTACGACCTAGAGTCATGAGCATTTACGAAGCAGCTTAAGCTTCTGCCTACCTGTCTGCAACCTCGCCAGCCCTACCGGTAGCCTGACGACCTCAACAAAGGCAATGCAGCCCTACACAGTTGCTGTGGTAATTTGTTACGGAATTTAGAAGGAGACTCTCATGTTGGAGACTTCAAAGCAAGTGATGGAGAGAAGCTAGAGCATTTCCCTGGCAGGCGTCGCTCTCAATCACCACCAACCATTGGGCTGGAGACAGGGGAGGCAGTTTGTAAGCTCGTGACGCACAGCAGCGCTCCAACAGACCAGCCCTTGCAGCTCCGCCTCCACACAGCAACAGCGCCTAGGCTCCACAGCCTCCTTCTCGCAAAGCTTCACCAAGTCACAGCGCCTCGACTCCACTGCAAATGCCCACGGAAGAAAGCGCTCACAACTCCGGATCTAGAGACATGTTCAACAACTGCGGCTTCACCCGCCTGAGCAACAACGACGACGACGCGCCATGAGCAGAAACTCCAAAGGTTCAAGCCAAGGTTCTCACTACCTGACATGTGGCAGATCAGATTTAGACAGGGTTAGTCAAGTAAACCCCCCCTAGGTACGGTTAGGTATGGGCTTTGTCAGTTTTTTGCCATGTGGTAGATCAAAAGAAACCATGGTTAAGTGAACCAAGTCTGGTCAGTGCTCTAGTCTATGCCACGTGGCAGATAAGGTTTAGTGTGGTTAAATTAAACCATGGTTAAGGCACATGGTTAGGGGTAGGATTAGTTAAGTGCCACCTAAGCACAGAGCCCTTTGTTAAGCACAGTATAGAATTCAACATGTGAATCCCTGTGCCACATCATCAAAGGCCCTTCTTCTTCACAAAAGCATCAACAAGCCATAACTTGCAATCCAAGAAGAATTTGCACACGCTCCAAAAAGGAAAAGTGATCGTCTTTTCGAGCTCTACGCGTTTGTCAGATCAGAATCATTGTATGCAATTAGACACTGCTAATATTGAAAGAATTCAATTGGTAAGACCTTTGCAACCATTGGAAAAAGCAAAGCATGAATGCAAACATTGATGTAAAAAGAATGCCAAAAGCACAAGTGCATGAGATGACCATAGCAGAAAGCATGGCATCCACACATAAAGCATCAAGGCACATGGAAGAACAAAGCATCATGCAGGTAGCTACTCCAAGCAAAGAAGCAAACGATTCGTCATCAAGCCATGAGCCAAAAGGTGACATCAATGGAATGTATTGAAAAGCAAAAACCTTGCCAACCTTGCCTATGTTTTGTAATCAAACCTGACCACCTGAGAGTAGCTATGAAAGCACCCAGGGGAGGTATTGACATGTAGAAGCCACACTTGACCACCTTAAGTAGCATGCATGCACTAAGGGGAGGTGATGGATTTGTAACTCACATCTGACCACCTTGTAGTAGCCAAAGGATCATGGCACCAAGGGGAGGTGTTGAGAGTTGTGGTGCCATGAGCACATGTAGAGCAAAGGTATGAGCAAAGGGTAAGCTGCCACATGGCATGGAGGAGATATCCCACATGTGAGCAAGCAAAATGGATGTAAGTACCCTCACCTATAAAAGGGAGGTTCATTTGAAGTAATTCAATCAAGCACTTTGCACTATCTCAAGATTCTCTTTATGAGTCCAAGCTAATCTATCTTGGAACCTAATTGACTTGAGATACATGTCATGAGCACTCTCTTCATCATGTTTCCACACAGGTTTCATCCACCTTAGAGTGCTCCATAGATCCTGAGGCACACATGTTTTGTCACCGTCACGCCATAGGATCGACCCCAGTGTGGCCCTATACCCTGCTCCTCCTGTAGATGTGCCGACTAGGACACCGATAGACGCAGCAGTCGTAGCGAGGCTTCCTACCTCCACTTGTGTCCTCTGCCACGAGGACTTTGACACCGTAGAGTGGTTTGGTCTAGGGTGCGGCCACATCGCACATCTCCACTGCATGACCCGCCACATGGTGGCACGTTCAGTGTGCCTGGTATGCTTTGCCGACATTGATGTGGCGACATACAGAGGACTGGGCATGGATGATCTATATCCTGGTCATCGTCAGGCTGTTGATCCATTCGCCCGTGTAGTCCTAACAGAGCACTACAGGGAGGAGGCACAGAGAGCATTGCTGATGCAGGAGGGTGCGGATACATCAGTGGTTGCATCATGCGTTCCACGCCGCTTTTCGTACGATGACTTCATGCCAGGTGACGAGGCACGAGCGGAGGAGGCACGCCGGATTGAGCGAGAGGCAGAGCTGCAGACATCATTGCAGCAGTGGGTGGAGCAGCAGCTAGGGCGGGGCCGAGACCAGCGTATTGCACATGTAGAGACGATTACTCGCGCTGGATTTGAGGCACGAGTATTCGCAGATGCACGGCTATGGGAGCTGAGACGCGCGTACATAGAGGAGGCGAGGGATGCAGAGATGGCAGCAGTGGCGCGTGCAGCATGCCCTCCTCCTCATCAGGATGAGGCTGGCCCATCTCATGCAGGTGATGAGGCTGGCCCATCTGAGCCGGCATTGCCTGAGGGCACACAGCGGACGGTTGGGCAGCGAGTCATACAGGAGCCACGTCATCGTTCCACTAGAGGATCATATGTAGAGTTATCAGATTCAGATTCAGATTGATTGTTTAGGCTTCACACGTTTCTTGTATAGGGATGCACTTTTGTAGCATGATGATGATGATGTACAGATTCATTTTGGTACTTTCATGATATTGTTCCCACTTTTATGATGTATGAGCATTTTCGTACTTTCATGATGTTCTTCACACTTTGTTTATCTCAGTTTATCTCAGTTTATAGTTTGTTTAATACATAAGGTATTCAAAAAAGAATGCCATGTGAAGTAATTGTAAACATTAAACATTAATTGCAAACATTAAACATTAAACATATCAAAATTCATCTTATTTTGGATGAAAATTTTATTTTGCGGATAAAAGTTTTTCATTTCTTAAACAAAAATTTTATTCTATTCATGTTTGTCAATAAAGTGTGTTTCAAAATCCAAATTTTCATCAATTTTTCAAAAAGACAACTATTGTCATATTCATGCTTCCAAATCTAGCCTTCCGATCTTAATATCAAAATATGTTGAAATTCAACCATTTGATAAACTAATTTGTATAAAAAGAAAATTACTTTTTTTAGACAATGCCATAGCCCAATGTAAAATTGTTTCATCAAATGAAATTAGATATTAAAGTAACATCAATTTTACCAACTTTCAATTTGATATGGGCACTTGCATAGAAAACGATTGGTATTTCAAAGAAAAAGCTCTAGCAACTCTCTTAGTTGAATGAAGCAGTTTCTTCTCCTTTGCAATTTGTCATGTTTTTTAAATTAAAGGAGAGAATACTTTTTGCAAATGGTAATACTAGACATTTTTAGGTTCTGCAATAAAATATAAGTAATATTTTATGCATTCTTTTTTCACAATTCTAGTTTTTTAATATTATTGACATGAAGCGTATATTTTGTCCCTACAATTTTTAAAAAATATAAATTTTTAGGGGATTTTTTTCAAAAATGGAGTTAGACTTGTCCTCTGCATGATTTTGCTGTTATTTATTATGACTCAGTGTTTAATTTGTCTGTTATTGTTAACAATACTTGTGCTAATTGGTGATCAAAGAAAACAAGACCTAATTATTTGTCATATTCGAACCACAATCACATGTGCCTTCCAAATCACAATCGCATATGCCTTCCAAGTTTCTAAGGACTATTTCAATTTCCTTAATATGACATTTGCCAATGCACCAATCTAATTATTATGCATGTATAAAAGATAATGAACATAAAGAAGAGAAATCAACACAATTGGCAATTAATGCATGTATACGGGAATACAAGGAAGGTGTAGCATGCTAGCCCACCATTTTATTTCACTATTTTCTTTTGCATTTAGTGGTTTATGTACAAGAGAAAGGATTGGCGGTTGGTATAAGGAAAAGTGTTGGTATTTGGTTTATGTAAAAAGAAAGGGTTGTTGCACAGGCTATGCACCAAAAAAATATACACATATTAACAATCCCACTTCTCCCTTTTAAACTCCACTCATGTATGGGAGTACAAGGAAGGTGTGACATGTTAGGCCACAATTTAATTTTACTATTTTCTTTTGACTTTGGTGGTACGCTAACGTGTAGTCGTGCAAGTAGGGATTGCTTCTACGTCGCGCAAACCAAATCAGTTGGAGACCAAATCTTGCGTCGATGTACGTCTAGGGTAGCCTAAGAGGCGTGTGAAGTTTCGTCCCCAACAGGGTTTAGGATTTAGGGTCCAGGGTTTAGGGTTTAGGGTTTGGGGTTTAGCCGTGCTAGTAGGGATTGCTTCTACGTGGCGCAAACCAAATCAGTTGGAGACCAAATCTTGCGTGGATGTACGTCTAGGGTAGCCTAAGAGGCGTGTGAAGTTTCATCCCCAACAGGGTTTAGGATTTAGGGTCCAGGGTTTAGGGTTTAGGGTTTAGCCGTGCTAGTAGGGATTGCTTCTACGTGGCGCAAACTAAATCAGTTGGAGACCAAATCTTGCGTGGATGTACGTCTAGGGTAGCCTAAGAGGCGTGTGAAGTTTCGTCCCCAACAGGGTTTAGGATTTAGGGTCCAGGGTTTAGGGTTTAGGGTTTAGGGCTTAGCCGTGCTAGTAGGGATTGCTTCTACATGGCGCAAACAAAATCAGTTGGAGACCAAATCTTGCGTGGATGTACGTCTAGGGTAGCCTAAGAGGTGTGTGAAGTTTCGTCCCCAACAGGGTTTAGGATTTAGGGTCCAGGGTTTAGGGTTTAGGGTTTAGGGTTTAGCCGTGCTAGTAGGGATTGCTTCTACATGGCGCAAACTAAATCAGTTGGAGACCAAATCTTGCGTGGATGTACGTCTAGGGTAGCCTAAGAGGCGTGTGAAGTTTCGTCCCCAACAGGGTTTAGGATTTAGGGTCCAGGGTTTAGGGTTTAGGGTTTAGGGTTTAGCCGTGCTAGTAGGGATTGCTTCTACATGGCGCAAACCAAATCAGTTGGAGACCAAATCTTGCGTGGATGTACGTCTAGGGTAGCCTAAGAGGCGTGTGAAGTTTCGTCCCCAACAGGGTTTAGGATTTAGGGTCCAGGGTTTAGGGTTTAGGGTTTAGGGTTTAGCCGTGCTAGTAGGGATTGCTTCTACATGGCACAAACAAAATCAGTTGGAGACCAAATCTTGCGTGGATGTACGTCTAGGGTAGCCTAAGAGGCGTGTGAAGTTTCATGCCCAACAGGGTTTAGGATTTAGGGTCCAGGGTTTAGGGTTTAGGGTTTAGTCGTGCTAGTAGAAATTGTAAAAATGTATGCATTTGTCCTTCCACGTGGCGCATACCAAATCAGTTGGAGACCAAATCTTGCATGGATGTACATCTAGGGTAGCTTAAGAGGCGTGTGAAGTTTCGTCCCCAACAGATAAGTCCACGTGTGTATTTCATTAGTACGTGCGCCATTTTTCATACGTAGTCACGAGTGCTAGTAGGGATTGTAAAAATGTACGCAACTGTCCTTCCATGTGGCGCATACCAAATCAGTTGGGCACCAAATCTTGCGTGGATGTACGCCTACGGTAGCCTAAGAGTCGTGCGAAGTTTCATTTCCAACAGATAAGTCCACACGCGTATTTCCTCATTACATGCGCCATAGCTCATACGTAGTCGTGCTAGTAGGGATTGCAAAAATGTACGCATTGTACCTTCCACGTGGCGCATACCAAATCAGTTGGGCACCAAATCTTGCGTGGATGTACGTCTACGGTAACCTAAGAGCCGTGCAAAGTTTAATCTCCAACAGATAAGTCCACATGCATATTTGGTTAGTACGTGCGCCATTTCTCACACGTAGTCGTGCTAGTAGGGATTGTAAAAATGAACGCATTATACCTTCCACGTGGCGCATACCAAATAAGTTGGAGAACAAATCTTGCGTGGATGTATGTCTAGGGTGGCCTAAGAGTTGTGCGAAGTTTCATTCCCAACAGATAAGTCCACACGCGCATTTCGTTAGTACATGCGCCATAGCTCATACGTAGTCACGAGTGCTAGTAGGGATTGTAAAAATGTACGCATTGTACCTTCCACGTGGCGCACACCAAATCAATTCAGACCAAATCTCGCGTGGACTATTGGCTAGGGTGGCCTAAGAGTCGTGCAAAGTTTCATCCCCAACAAGCAAGTCCACACGCGTATTTCGTTAGTACGTGCGCTATTTTCTTAGTCACGTTTTTAAAATGTCCTAATGCACAAAACAAATTACAACATTACTACTAATAAACAATTTTTTGTATTACAAACACAACAAATCCCATTGAGAAGACATCGGACATCATGTTAAAAATAGAATCTAATACAATGATGTGTATGAACGTGTATACAGCCATCATAGTGAAATACAAAATATGAGTCCATGAAAATTACAATGGTACGGTCACACAGTGAGCCAATACATATCGAATACAAAAAAGTGTAATCAACTAGTGATACCCAATAAAAATCAATCTGATCAACTGATGATCCCAAAAAATAAGATATGTAATGTGCTACTCCTCAGGATCAGCTCTCATGCCAATAGTTGCAAGTATGCTCTCGTGATCCGCCACTGCAAGGCGCCATCGTGGAGTGGACGTCGCCTTGCGAGTGCGAACACGACTCAAAGTAATCTTGATCCCAACAACAAGATGAGAATACATGTATGCCTCCCGATCCGCCATGTACTCCTGGAACTCAATATAGCGACCACGCCTCTGTATCTGCTGAAAATAGTGGCCACCGACAATCATGCTATGAGCATTGAAGTGCATCCCATGCCCATCCACTGTATCCTCATTCAGCACACTCTTCAGCATAGAGCATCGCAACAAGTAATAATCCACACCCTCCTCATTGCCCTCCGAAGCAATAACCGCGAAGATATCACCAATACGCAAAATATCTGTAAGCTGGTCATAATCTCTAGAGGAACTGAATCCCGCATCCTGATCATCATGTATCTCCTCCCAAGGCTGGAAGGGAGAAAGCACTCGCCGTATCCATGGATCGGCCCATGGTATCATGGAGCACCCTCCCCAATCATCATCAATGCATGCAGAGCAAAAACATGCAAACCGTCGAGAAAAGATCGCAGGGTGAGACTCACCTACACTCCTGATGGAATGGAAATCAAGAGTGCCAGGCACAGAACGACAATCGAAAGGCCTCGACCGATCAAGACTCCCAATGTCCACGCACCAAAAATACCGGCTCACCACCCTATCGTCACGCGACTGAAACGAGGACGTAGCACTAGTGGATAAGTGCTGGCTGCACCACCGCACCACATCATGTGCATCCTTGAAGCGATCGGCACTGTGACGCAACTGGTATCGACGCAAAGCACGCTTCACGCAAGCACCTGCACCATCGTGCTCTCCCTTACCGTGCCCTGTCTCGAAGTAGCTCCATGTGATCGGAATGCCTGTCTCACGGTGCCATCTGCAGAACCAATAAAACTGTCTAGCGGATTTGAACTGACCGCCGCAACCGTCTGACCAAATCCAGCGCCGCTGCCATGTGACACCATGATCCCTCAAGAAACTATCATGCAAAGTGAAGCAATGCTGCACAAAATGGGCATCATGCGATCGATCATCACTAATGTAGAAGTGATACTCTCGCACAATGATGCGTGAGTCCATGGTGCTATCAATGCCATCCACATGAGCCTGTGCATGACGATAGCTAATGTGCACAAATATAGCAACCTGCAATATGGCATTGAAAAAAAAATATGACTATTGAAATAATTCAATATAATGAGGCGGGGAAAAAATCAATACTCAATCACACGTCACCTGTTCGGAGAAATAATACTCCGATTGGATCTCATGCTGTGGTGCAAAGGTGTAATTCTCCGCAAAGTCCACCACTGAGACAACCACCCCTATAGGAAATGTCCTCAAACATGCACGAAACTGACGATCCTCCCATTTCGCAGTGTGCGAGTGGTGTATGTAGCGGTACAGCTTCCCTCGAAAATAGTCAATGAATACAACACGTGGTGTCTCCTTCCCCACAAGCTGCAACCTCCTCGACTGTGCACCACCATCTAATGTCAAGGTACAGTACTCATACTGCTGCCAACAAACCATCTGCACATCACAAGTATCTAGTGCAACTCGTGGCACTCTGGCAAAGTCACCACACAAAGTACACGTGCCTTCCACACAATCAAGGGAGTGGAATAAAGCATCACCATCTCGTGTACACAATATGGAATGAATGAAGTCGCGAGGGCTAGTAGGAACCACTCCCCTATGACCATCAAGGGAACGGAATATGTCATACATCAATCCAAAATCCACATGGTAGCGATAACAGCATGTGTCACGCTCCTGAGAGCATCGCACAAACCATGGCCTGCATCGCTCAAATGACCTCTGCCCAATCTTGAACTCCGGGTGCACCTCTACAAACTGAGTGTACAACTCAGTCTGGGTACACTCCAAAAAACATGCACCATGCTCAATGTACACACCGCGTGACACCCTCTTCCGCAATGCCTTCTTGAACACCGGGGATGCTCTGCAATGCTCCTCCCAAAACTGTTGTATGAAGGACCTAGTGGAATCATCCAACAATCGATCGCAGCGAGGTGCACGACCACTCGAAGCCCAAAGAGCATCAGTCTCACTATCCTCTAGACTCTGCCTCCTAATGATGCCTGCTCGCAATGTGCACGGTGCAATCTGAAGAAGACGTGAAGCGGTACGCACATGGCCTATCATATGAGGTCTACTAATGGCAGCCACAATAGCACGACGTGCTGCCAAGGCATCACTGGAGTTCCTATGCTTAATAGAAGCATAGGAACGTCGAACACTGCTAAGGACCTCGCTAGATACAACCCTATCTCTACGTGCACCAAGACCAGCAAGCCTCCTACACTCTACCAAGTCAGGGTGATCAATCAGGGACGTAAGAAGAGAAGACGGCGAAGCTGGCGTGAGGTCACAAAAAAAAGACTGCACAATCTTGCTAGCACGACGACGGATAGTGGACTTCGGCAAGTCACGTCGTGAAGCAACACTGCTACTGTAAGGTGGGGCAATGGGATCAATGGGAGATGGTAGGGTGGACGGGGGAAGGGAGGCGCCAAGCAGAGCGGGGGGAGGGGGAGGGGGGAGGGTGGAGGGGGAAGAGGTAGAGGTGGAGGCCAAAATGTAGGTGGCTAGGGGAAGGGCGGAGGCTAGAGGTAGGGGAGCGGATGAGCATGGGGGGACAATGGAGGTGGGGGTGGGGGTGGAGGTGGGATGTAGAGGTAGAGCTGGAGGTGGATCAGTGGTGGCAGCGCGAGCTCGAGCTCTAGAGGCTCTCTTGCGCTCACGAGCCTTTCGCTTGCGCTCCTCGTCAATGAGATTTGGGGGGGGGTTCCTACATCTTTCACGTCTACTAGCTCTACGGCTTTGAGAACCCATTCTCAATGAAAGTAGGATGGAAGGTGTGACAAAGTGATGAGGAGGCAAGAATGGCTAAGAATGGGTGAAATGAACCAAAACGTGGTGTCTTATAGAGAGCCTCAACTCATCCACTAGATTGCTCTTAGATTGCTCTTCATTATTATTGGTGGAGAGGTGCTAAGATTGATACTAATTGGCTTAGTTTTGGTGGAGAGGTCTGCTATGCCCAGAGCCGCGATCAGAGCTTATACCTCGATCGAGGTATTTAGTGCATTGCGCATGCATGTATGTATGAACCTCGATCGAGGTATCTGTATGTCTCCTCGGTCACATACCTCGAACGAGGTAATGTATGCCTCACCCATCATATGTACCTCGATCGAGGTATTGTATGCATCGCACATCGTCATGTGTATGCATCTGGCTGATGTGGCACCATGCATGGTCATGATGTGGTGATATAGTCTCTTCCTGCATGGTCATGATGTGGTACTGGGCATGACGAGTTGGCATTCATGAGGTGGTAGATGACATGGCAAATTGAGGTGGAGGGATTGGTGACGTGGCCAGGAGAGGAGGTATGCCAAGGTGGCATTGTGTGATCACATGGCTGATGATGTGGAATGATGAGGTGGCACATGTGGCAGCACGTGTGGCAGCACGTGTGGCAATGTAAGGTGACATGGCAAGGAGTGATGTCACATCTGCTTGATGAGATGGCACCACGTGGTCTAACAACGTGGCATGGTTTTGATGACTCAGCCTTCCACATGGGCAGCATGCAGACTCCAAAGGCTTGCCACTAGGATCGGTGATGCTCCTAGCCTACCTCACCAAGCCTAATACCAAGCCTACCTTGTCTTGGTATTAGGCTTGGGTGGCCCTTTTTCACCCACAAAAGGGAGATTTCACTCTTGGAGGCCATATCGTACGTTTCCCTTGCTCAAATTTAACCAAAATTTTTTCCTCTTATTCATCATGCAGAGGACTAAAAATATTGACATTTTTGAAATGTTTGGTTATGTTTGAGAATTACTAGATTTATTTTTAATATTCTTTGTTGATCCTCTAAGGAGTAAAAGTAAAAATTAAACTTCAATCTTCCTAAATCTAACCGTTGGATTTGGGATTTGATGATTCAACCACACACCCTTATGTGCCTACTAACCTTCCACCGAATTGGATTTGCTTAATTATTCAAAATACTAAAAAAATGTGGTGTGCTACTAAAATGCATGTATTTTATGACTTTATTTATTATAAATAATTATTTATAATTAGATAAATCATTCAAAAAAATACCAATAAATCAAGTTAAGCTCTACATAATGTAAAGAGACCACTTACAAAGTTTCAATAACATTTAATCTAAAATGAGTGAGAAATTTAGAATTTTATATGACACTCTTTGTTCGTGACAAACGTGTGACCACCCTGGAACCATGCCGTGTGACACAAAGAAATTTTTTGTGTGTGCATCGAATTTTCGATCAGACTATACGATTGTGTGCACAATAGCAACTGTGATGTTGTGTCAGAAGACTTCAAAGACTAGATCCATAGGGAAGTAGGTGAGATTTGCATTTTTGTGTGCTAAAAAGCTTGTTTTTCCACCTCCTTAGGATTGGGGAGTGAACAAAAAGTGGACACCCTTAGCTTGCTACTTCCCTTGACCACACAGTCACTTCCTAGTGACGATTTTGCATGAACAAGCAATAAGGATGATTTTATAACTCCCAATGTCTCTGCGCACAGGCATATGATGCAATTTCTGCAACAACTTTTCACCGACTTGCAGAGTAGTGGTCACCCAGCAAAAATAGGGCCTTTTTATGAGTGCCTATGAAGAACTTCCGCCTTCAAAACGAGCCCCGAAACGGCCTCTCGCCACATCGCGAAGGGCATCTCAATCTGAGACAGTGCACTCTTGCACTTCCTGCTGTGCTACCTGTAGAGATTTGCTCCCAAACTCGAAAAAGGAAAGCAACACTGGTCCTCTTACCAAGACACCGTGAACTTGGTTTGCTTTCTTGAGCTCCTTACCATGAACAAGGCTCTGATACCATGTGAAGATAGTGGGAGAGAAGGAAGGAAGCTCACTTGTGACTTTCTCACATATAGAATGGGGGAATACAAACAAATGTGGAGGCTGAAAATAGTTTTCCTCTTCTTAGTTGTGTAAGTCAAAAGAACTCTAGTACAAAGAAATAGAAGAACCCTATATGTGGGTCTCAAACCAAACTCAGCTAACTAAGGTGGCATACTAACTGAGCCACGAACTAGAGTACATAAAGATAGTTGTCATCCAGCTATTATTCATGGGCGGTGTACCAACCGCATCTGCAGCTAACAAGTCGGTGACATAAATGCACAATGGTCACCCTGGCATATCACGAGTGGAGCTCGATATCTCAACATTTTCTTACATGGTTTTATAGCTTAGGCTCTAGCAAGAAAATTTGGTAGTGTGTTTCTATTTGCAAGCAGATTGTGAGAGATGGCCCCAGCCCGCAAGACTGCGAATCCCACTATTCTGCGAAAGCAAAAAGTTGGATGGCACTAACTATCCACTCTGGAAGTTCAAGATGAAGACCATCCTAAGCACATACGAGCTTTGGGACACTGCTACTGGGGTGGACATGAAGCCGGTTGTGAGACCAAATCCAGCGAATGCTGGACAACAGATAGTACCAACTGCAGATGAGATTCTTGTGTGGATGAGAAGAAATGCAGATGCACTGTTTTCTATTGTCTGCAATGTAAGTGATTCTGTCATGGCATTAATTCAACATGTCACTGCAGCAGAGGAGGCATGGACAGTCTTGAAAAATCAGTACAAGGCCATGAATCAGACGCGGATTCAGAATCTGGAGACTCAACTCGCGAACGAGAAACTGTTTGAGTTTGAAATGGAAAAGAAGTTCATCACCAGGGTGAAGAATCTGCGGGATCAGATGACTGTGATTAGCATCACCATCATCAACGAGAATCTAGCACGAAGGTGCATACAGATTCTCCCACCAAAGTACGATGGTCTTGTTATGGCACTAAATACGTAGAACAAAAATCCGCCTCTCAACTTTG
Organism: Dipteris shenzhenensis; assembly: GCF_047967505.1. Lineage (NCBI taxonomy): Eukaryota > Viridiplantae > Streptophyta > Polypodiopsida > Gleicheniales > Dipteridaceae > Dipteris > Dipteris shenzhenensis. The sequence continues at coordinate 4,686,082 of NC_141596.1, read as the reverse complement.
AGGATTTCAACGCAATGCTTCTGGAGGAGGAGATGCATCAAAAGACAAGGACTGGAGATTCACAACCTTGTCAAAACTGTCAAAAACAGAGGCTTGAACTTGGAGGGCTTGTATCTCACTCTCCAAATCAAACAAAAAGGGGCTTTCTAAGGCAAAAGAAAGCTCTTATAACATAGGAGATCCACTGAGGATGAGAGGCGCAAATCCGCTTCAGGTCGCCATAGCTCACTTCTTCAAAGTCGACTGGTTTTTCTCTATTTTCTCCTTGAATATGCATTCATTGCTGCTCAGATTTTAGCACAAGATAGCCCAAGGTATGGAGAAGCTTCCCCTGAAAGAAATTAGAGAAAGAAGGAGCAGGCACAGAGAAAATGTAGAACAGAAATTCGATGATCTGCGTGAAATGGCGACCAACAGAGATGGAGATGCTTCAATTCCTTGCAACCAAAGGTTCACCCCTTTGAGAGGTATCTCTAGCAAGAAGGTCTTGGAGAAAGGCAGAGAACTAAGGGAGAAGAGGCTTTAGCAAGATTTGGGAAGAAGGAGGAGAAATGGTGAAGATGATGAAGAAGAAGATAATGATGTGGCAGAAATGGGCTCAAGGGGGATTAAAGGGCTCTGATACCATGTTGGTAAAATGAAAAGAAAGCAAGGAGTGAACACAGACTCAGAAATCTTGATTATGGAATGAAGAAAGATGAGGTCCTTAAGTAGGCACCTCTTACATGATCACTGACATCACTGATGACTTTAGAGCTCCACAATCTGCTCTTAGATTCTCTCAATCATCCTATGTGGCTTCTATCACCACCTAACTGTGCCTCTAGCACACACACATAGAAACCAAGGTGTGCCTGAGGCATACACCTTGAGATATCCCAACATAGTGGCACTCCTCTGGTTGCCCATGTCAATCTTATGCAGAGTCTCATGACTCAACTTGCTTCTATCAACTCTCCAATCACTACAGATGATGCAATGGCAGTATTGCTCAAAAGTATGCCTGAAGATTATGATCATGTTGTTACCACTTTGAAAAATCTTCCTAATCCTAATCTTGAAGGTCTTAATTCTGCTCTTCAAGAAGAAGAAAGGCACATGGAACTCTGGAGAGGCAATGGCACAGATACCAGAGAGGCAATGACACAGCCTATGCCATAAAATTTCAAAAGGGCAAGTTTTCACCTTGCAAACATTGTGGGAAGACTAATCACCTCTCAAAAGATTGCTTCAAGATCAATCCATGCAAACACTATGGCAAAAACAATCACCATGAAAAGTATTGTAGAGCCAAAAAGGAAGCAACTACAAAGTTAGAAACTGCCAATCTACTTTCATTTGATGAGTCTCCACATGATGAAGATTATGCTTTTTGAACCCTCTTCATATATGCTCCATATCTCTCTTTTTATGTTGAGTCATGGTACTCAGCCTGGATAGTTCTCCAAAATGAATGAAATAAACTATTGTGTTCTTTGTAAACTAGTCACCATATGATGTAGGCCATGTGTATGTGTTTTGCTCCATGGTACCTCCTGCAGATATTGTGTGCACGTACATGCAGGGGAGATAACCATTGGAAGGTCTTATGTATCCCTTTTTTTTACCTCACACCCTTGGGAACCCCTTGCTAGCATGAGATCCTAGCCATAGATTAATCCTTGACCACCATGAGATGGCATGAGAAACTATGAGACTAGATGAATCCTTGACATAGCCTGAGGCATTCCCTTGAGGGGGGGTTTGTTGGGATATCTCAAGGTGTGTGTCCCAGGCACACCTTGGTTTCTATGTGTGTGTGCTAGAGGCACAATTAGGTGCCCATAAGAACTGTTAGGTGGTAGATGCTGTGAAGATAGTGGGAGAGAGGGAAGGAGTCTCACTTGAGGCTTTCTCACAATCACAATGGGGGAATACACACAAAGGTGGAGGCTGAAAACAGTTTTCCTCTTCTTAGTTGTGAAAGCCAAAAGAACTCTAGTACAAAGAAAGTAGAAGAACCCTATATGTGGGTCTCAAACCAAACTCAACTAACTAAGGTGGCATACTAACTGAGCCACAAACTAGAGTAGATAAGGATAGCTGTCATCCAGCTATTATTCGTGGGTGGTGTACCAACCGCATCTCCAGCTAACAAGTCGGTGACATAAATACACAACGGTCACCCTAGCATATCGCAAGTGGAGCTCGATATCTCAACACTCCCCCTCGAGCTCAATCCCAATTCCTGCACACCAAGCAGGTCTCTGAACTTGCGTAGCTTCTCTACACCCAATGCTTTCGTGAATATGTCAGCTACCTGATCCTCTGTGCTGACATAAACTAGATCAATAAGACCTAGTAAAACCTTCTCCTGCACATAGTGATAATGCACCTCAATGTGCTTTGTTCTAGCATGAAAGACTGGGTTCTTTGCCAAGTGTATGCTGCTCATGTTGTCACAATAAATGACAACTGGCCCATCTGTAGACTGATGCATATCATAGAGTAGCTTATGCAACCAAGCTACCTCACATGCAGCCATTGTTGCACCCCTGTACTCAGCCTCTGTGCTCGATAAGGCAACTGTAGGCTGTTTCTTGCTGCTCCAAGTGACTGCAGCACTCCCAAAAGAGAACACATATCCACTGGTAGATCGTCTATCAGAAATACTACCAGCCCAATCAGCATCAGTGTATCCATGCAACTGTATCTGAACCCCAGCCTCATAAAATAGTCCATACTGCAATGTGGACTTTACATACCTGAGTATGCATCTAGCCGCATCCAAATGCGGTTTCCTTGGAGCCTGCATAAACTGACTTACCAACCCAACAGCATAGCTCAAATCTGGCCTGGTAATAGTCATGTAAATCAAACTTCCTACTATGCGTCTGTACATAGTAGGGTCTTTCAGAAGCTCACCTGCATCTGCGCTCACCTTCACATTCTGCTCCAAAGGAACTGAAATAGGCTTACAGCCTGTCATCCCATATTTGGACAGCATGTCCAATCCATACTGCCTCTGCAAGAGCTGTATCCCACTTGGTGATCTAATCACCTCAATGCCCAAGAAATAACGCAGCTCTCCCAAATCCTTCATCTCAAACTTCTGCTTCAATAGCATTTTCACGTGAAGGATATCTTCATCACTATCACCTGTGATGATCAAATCATCAACATAAATGACAAGCAGCATAATCCCTTTCTCTGTTTTTCTCACATAGAGTGAGAAATCTGCCTTGGAAATCTGAAAGCCAATAGTGACAAGATACTATCCTATCTTGTCAGACCATGCTCTAGGTGCTTGCTTCAAGCCATACAAGGCTTTCTTCAACCTGCAAACAGACTCAGGATGAATAGCATGAACATAACCTACTGACTGCTCCATAAAGACCTCTTCTTGCAAATCACCATGCAAGAAGGCATTCTTTACATCCATTTGATGTAAAGACCATCCCTTTGATGGAGCCATAGCAATGACTGCTCTTACGGTTGCCATCCTTGCAACCGGGCTGAAAGTTTCTTCATAATCAATGCCATATGTCTGTGCATACCCCTTGACAACTAATCTTGCCTTGTATCTATTCACAGAACCATCTGCATTGTGCCTGATCTTATAAACCCACTTACAGCCAATTGCATTCTTGCCTTTAGGCAAAGGCACCAATTCCCATGTAGCATTAGCATCCAAGGCATCCATTTCTTCATCCATGGCTTTCTCCCATTTTTCATTTCCCATGGCTTGCTCAAAAGAAGTGGGTTCTGGTTCCTGTATCACTTTGACCATATAGGCATAGTGAATGGCTATAAATCCATCATATTTCAGCCTATCCACTGGATACCTAACCCTGGTAGACCTGCGCAAAATAGGCTCACTTCCAGGTGCTCTCAAAACATCCCTGGTCTTCCTTACTCCAGGTGTAACAACAGAGCAGTGTCTTGGTAAGAGGATTAGTGTTGCTTTGCTTTTTCGAGTTTGGGAGCAAATCTCTACAGGTAGCACAACCGAAAAGTGTAAGAGTGCACTGTCTCAGATTGGGATGCCCTTCGCGGTGCGACGAGAGGGCAGTATATGTTGCAGCCATTTCGGGGCCTGTTTTGGTGGCATACTAACTGAAGACATTATTTCTCTAATTCGAGGCCATTTCGAGGCTCATTTTGGTGGCAGAAGTTTTCCACAGGCACTCAAAAAAGTACCTTGTTTTTGTTGTGCGACCACTATTGTGCAGGTCTGTGAAAAGTTGTTGCATCGTATGCCTGTGCGTAGAGATATTGGGAGTGACATAATCATTCTTATTGCCTGTTGATGCAAAATGGTCACTAGGAAGTGACTATGTGGTCAAATACCACTTTCGTCACTTTTGCAGATTTGTGCTTGTGAGGCAGAAGTTGTGTTTTTTGCAATGACTAATATTTTTGCAATGTTTTGTAATGGCATCTAATGCTCTTTCACAGAAGTCACTGAAAAGCTTGACAAGAACAACTTCCAAGCATGGAAGTTTAGAATGAAGAATTTTCTTAAGGGAAAAGGCTATTGGGAGTTCATTACTGGAGCAATCAATAGGAATTGCAGGCATTGAAAGCCTAGCATGAGAGAGACAAAGAAGTTATGTACTGGTTGTCTGTCAGTATTTCAGATTCTATGATTGTGCATATTCACGATGCAAGCATGCTGAGGGAGGCATGGGATACTTTGACAAAAATGTATAGCACAAATACGCAAGCCACGAAAATGCAACTCAAGCAGGAGTTGCATAATGTGCAGAGAGAAAATATGAGCATCAATGACTACCACATGAAGGTGAAGAAGATCAGATGCACTTGCTTCCATTGGGTCACCAGTCGAAGATGATTTAGTTTCTGTAACCTTGAATGGTCTAGGAAAGGATAAAGCGCAATTCCAAACATCCATTGCTGTCTGTGAGAATTTTCTTGATTTTGGGGAGTTGATTGCTCTTCTAATTTTTGAAGAGTAGAGAAATGGTGGTGCATCTTCTTCAGGAGGAACTTCAAAAGAAATTGTTTTCTACTCAAATGCTAGAAGAGGTAGAGGCAGAGGTAAAGTAGGCCGATTTGGAGGCCGTGGCAGAAATCAAAATATGTAGCAAATTCAAGAAAACCAGTCCTATGGAGGAGGACATGGTAACTTTAGAGGTAGCGAATGCCAAAGAGGTCGTGGTGGATGGCAGAGAGGCCAAAATGCAAACAGCAATGTTGAATCAACTCATCATGCTGTTTGTATGAAGCCCCCACTTTTATGACGATCACAGCAAGTGTTGCAAAAGGAAGCTGGTTTCCCTCACCCTTATTAACTAAATTCCTACACCTTTCCTTGTACTGACAGGTGGTTCCCTGGGGATAGATTTCTTGAACAATAGCAAATGGTTCTATCCTTTTGAGTCTAGTGGAGGGATCAAAAGCAATGCTGTAGTCTGTAGCTCCCCCTTCATTCCTAGGGTTTCTAAAACAAACAAAGAAGTTGGTCAACCTGATACACTATACAGAACAGACTACCGAGCACAGCACCTACACAATCCATGGTTCATTTATAGATTCGGCTACCGAAATCCCCACAAACCCATGATGCATCCCTACTCATTCTCTTCCTCAACACATCTAGAACACATTAGGGGAATTTTGGACTAAAAAAGGGCCTCATAAGGAGTGGATTAGCAAAATGGATTAAGAACTAATAAGGCCTACAAAGGGTCCCATCACCCCATATGGAGACAAAAAAGTGTTAGATATCAATGCTCCACTCTCGTGTAACTACGCGGGAACCAACTAACTCTACTTGTAAGCCCCCCATATGAGGAGAAGGCATTTGAGTAGCTCGGTTATCCGGTAGGTCCTGGTTTGGACACCAGATGGGGGCCATGTGTGGCCTGATGGCTGGATAGTTTTAAATAGAGTAGGCACACCACCAACTAGGCTACATGCAAGTGCAGGAAGGCATCCCTTGACTGACCTCACTGAGGGTAGACGGAGCATTTCCTAGGGTAGCCCACTCTTGGGGTGCGGGGCCCGCCGCTTGGAGCCTCAGATGATCCCGGATGGTGGCTCTGGGCTGAACGGTAACCATAGGTTAGTTGCTCTGTTTTGCGCACCGGTTCTATCGTATGGTCGGTGGCCTATTTCAGGACTGACCACCAATCGACCATTTTGGGCAGACTGGGTCGGTCACCCAATTGAGCCTAACCGACTACGACTAGTGGGGCTATATAAGAGCAAGCCCGTGAAGCCCATTTCATCACTGGCTATAGCAGCCCTCGAGGGGGTCACTCATCATATGTAACCCTATCACGTGAGTTCAAAAGAAGGATATTTTTTATTCCTACAATTTACAGAAATAAAAATACATAAGGGACTATTTAAAATAGTTTTGGAAAAAATTTACAGATTTGTATAGAAAAGGGGTACATTTTATTAATGAAAAAATTTACAGATAAGGGATTTTAAATATAGGCCTTGAACGCACGTGATATAGAGGGTTTATACATAGTGACCCCCCTGAGTAGCAGCCCTGATTCCTTAGCATCCAGCCTCCATCTTCTACTATTTCTAGCATGCCATCGAAGCTTCTTTCACAGGAGCGCACGGTTGGGAGGCAGCGCCATCTATTGTATCAGTTCTATAGTAATCAAATTTTTGATTCTCCATACTATCTTATTTTCTCTCTTGCGTACGAGATCCTCTTATCTATTGAGCATAGACGTATTATTATTTTCTTACATGGTATCAGAGCCTGGACTCTAGCAAGAAGATTTGGTAGTGTGTTTCTGTTTGCGAGCAGATTGTGAGAGATGGCCCAGCCCGCAAGACTGCGAATCCCACCGTTCGGCGAAAGCGAAAAGTTGGACGGCTCTAACTATCCACTCTAGAAGTTCAAGATGAAGACCATCCTAAGCACATACGATCTTTGGGACACTACTACTGGGGTGGACGTGAGGCCCGGATCCAGCCAATGTAGGACAACGGATAGTACCAACTGCAGATGAGATTCTCGCGTGGACAAGAAGAAATGTAGATGTGCTATGTTCTATTGTCTGCAATGTTAGTGATTCCGTCATGGCATTAATTCAACATGTCACCACAACGGAGGAGGCATGGACGGTCTTGAAAAATTAGTACGAGACCACGAATCAGATGCGGATTTAGAATCTGGAGACTCAACTCATGAACGAGAAGTTGTCTTAGTCTGAAGCGGCAGAGAAGTTCATCACCAGGGTGAAGAATCTATGCGATCAGATGACTGCAATTGGCATCACCATCACCAGTGAGAATCTAGCACGAAGGTGCATACGGATTCTCCCACCAAAGTATGATGGTCTTATTATGGCACTGAATACACAGAACAGAAATTCGCCCCTCAACTTTGAGGATTTTAGTGCGATGCTTTTGGAGGAGGAGATGCGTCGAAAGATGAGGACTGGAGAAGATTCAGCTTTCTAGACCGGATCAAAGAAAGGTAAGGGTAAGGACTCTGGTAACCCATCTTCTTCTTATGATAAAAAGAGAAAGAAGAAGATCAAGTGCTTCTATTGTAACAAGGCAGGGCACAAGCAGAATGAGTGCCGAAAGAAGATTACAGATGAGAAGAATGGAGTAAAGAAAGAGTCCAGCAACAGCACGTAGGTAGCACCAATAGAGCTGTTCATAGCAATTGAGGAGATTTGCATGGAGGCAGTTCATGTACCTATGGATGAACCTTGGATCATTGACAATGGTGCATCACGCCACATGACCAGTCGGAAGGATTGGTATACCTCTCTACAGCTGGTAGGGAATGACATCCTGGTAGTAGTCGGCAATGATGCAAAATGTCCAGCAAAAGGAAAAGGTACGATTGCTCTCAAGTCAGATGGAGTTGTAAAACAGTTGTTCGATGTTCTTTATGTGCCAGATATCAAGAGGAACTTGTTGTCCATTTCTGCGATCACGGATCGGGACCTCAAAGTTCAATTTAATAAGAATAGTGCATAGATTCTGGATCTTCAAGGAAAGGTCGTTGGTAAAGGTACATGGCGCAACAACATTTACGAACTCTCAGCTTTCAATGCTCGAGTGGATGTGAAGAACACTAAGCTGTGGCATGAGAGGTTTGGTCATCTAAACATTAGTTCTTTGAAGGAGATGCATAAAAGTGGAATGATTGCAGACCTACCAGAAATTTCATATTTGCCCGATGTATGTGAAGCTTGCATGATGGGCAAGCAGCATCAGCATCCCTTTCCTAAAGAGGCTGACAAAATATGAAGAGGGGAGAGGAGAAGAGTGGAGATGAGGAGAGAGGGCACAGCTAGAGAGCACACCACAAATGACTAACTGTACACTAGATTTAGTTGAAAAAATAGAATATATACTAACCCTTTTAGGGTTAGGGTTAGGGGATCTAACCCTTACCTTTATAGCACTCTATAAGGTTAGTGCTATGCACATATGATCATGTGATGGTGCTATGCACACATGATCACATGATGTTGAGCATGAACTCTCAACACCTTCCCTCAAGATCAACATCATGAAGTAGGCCTTCCCTCAAGATGATGATTCTAGGGAATCATCGAAGGATTGAGCATTACATTCCATCACACCCCTTTAATGGGAATGTCCTTCCTCTGCGTCAAACCAAGAGCTAGTTGGTGTTTCTCGATTAGCTCTTTACCGAGTGGTTTGGTAAAGATGTCTGCAACATTCTCTTTTCTATCACAATGCTGTAGTGTGATGTCACCAAGTAACACTCTTTCTCTGATGAACTGCTCTCTGACATCAATGTGCTTTGTCCTGGAGTGATATACTGGATTTTTGGCCAATGCTTGAGCCGATTGATTATCACAGTATATCGTTCTTGGCTTTGACTCATCAAAGTAATCTATTTCTGACAATAGTCTTGTTGAGATATGGTGCCATGAGCACATGTAGAGCAAAGGTATGAGCAAAGGGTAAGCTGCCACATGGCATGGAGGAGATATCCCACATGTGAGCAAGCAAAATGGATGTAAGTACCCTCACCTATAAAAGGGAGGTTCATTTGAAGTAATATCAATCAAGCACTTTGCACTATCTCAAGATTCTCTTTATGAGTCCAAGCTAATCTATCTTGGAACCTAATTGACTTGAGATACATGTCATGAGCACTCTCTTCATCATGTTTCCACACAGGTTTCATCCACCTTAGAGCGCTCCATAGATCCTGAGGCACACATGTTTTGTCATGGTATCAGAGCATAGGTTTAGCTCTCCTAGTTTAGCTCATTAGTAGTTCACTAGGATTGCTCCCATTCCTAGATTAGTTTTAGATTGAGGTTGAGTGTTCTCTTTTAGTGTTCATTCTTTCATTCTCCCGTTAAAAGAATTCCATCCATGAGAGTTGAAGATTTCCGTTCAATTCTTTTGTGAGAGTTCCATTGTGAAAAAGAGAGAGCTCTTGTGAGTCCACTCTTTGTGCTGAGAGAGAGTCTACTCCGTGAGAAATAAAGTGAGAGACATAGGTCTCTACTATGCCAAGAGCCGACTGTCCAATGTCCAACAAGCAACAACTCTGCAACGAAGTCTCGGCTCACAAGCAAGCTCCATCAATAGCATAGAAACGCCTCCTAGCTCGTAGCAGCACATCGACTTGGCGATCTTCACTGTGAGCTCCCTACACATCGACTTGGCGATCTTTACCGTGAGCTCCCTGCATCTTCCAAGCTCTAAGGCTCTAAGCCCAGGTAGCTTTAACCTTCATGCACGCCGACCAGCGCGCCATCTACGACCTTCTCCAACAAACTGCATGCATGGTTCAGCAGCCTCCCACCAGCCAACTTGAGCGCCAACACCTCTGGACAACTCCGAGCTCACAACGGGCTGCAGCTACTCAGAGACTCCAGTGCCGACGACCATGAATTCTGACCAGCAACCTACGCCCAGCGTCGACCAGCAGCCTATGCCCAATAGAGACTCCAGCAGCCTACGCTCAGTGCCATCCAGCACCGGTTTCAAAGGCCGTAGCTCTTATACGACCTTACAGCAAGCCCTCCAACATTGCCTGCGACTACCAGCTCCAACCCTCTACAACAACGACCACACGGAAGACTCCAATGAGCCGATGTCTCCAACGAAGAGCAGCGACTACTCCAACTACGAAATCCCACAAGACTTCAATTCCTACTCTACGAGCCCGAATTCGCAAACCTTTGCGTTCGTCGTCCCTGTGCAGAGAAGCAAAATCTTTCTTTCTCCTTTGCTAAGGTTCTAACCTTAGACCACTTGGAAGATAAGCCACTCAGCTAAGCCTGGATGACCTTAAGTTAATCTATGGTTAGGAGTTTGACACCTGTCAAGATAGGATTTAACTGTGGTTAAGTTAACTGTTTGGGTCAGTTGAACCTTGGTACAGTTTGAGTAACTGTGGGTTAACTAAACTGGGGTTAGTTAAAAGTGCCACATCACCAAGTGCCACCTAAGCACAGAGTCCCTTGCTAAGTACAGTATGGAATTCAGCATGTGAATCCCTGTGCCACATCATCAAAGGCCCTCTCCTCCATAGAATCTTCAACAAGCCGTAACTTGCAATCCAAGAGGAATTTGGCCATGCTCCAAAAAGGAAAAGTGATCGTCTTTTTGAGCTCTACGCGCTGTTAAGTTAGAATCATTATATGCAATTAGACACTGCCAATATTGAAAGAAATCAATTGGTAAGACCTTTGCAACAAATGAAAAAGCAAAGCATGAATGCACACATCATTGTCATAAGCATGCCAAAAGCACAAGTGCATGAGATGACCATAGCACGAAGCATGGCATCCACACATAAAGCATTAAGGCACATGGAAGCATCATGCATGAAGCTACACAAGGAAGAAGATTGCAGATTGAAGAACCAACAAGTCAACTACGTGGAGTCATCATCAAGCCATGAGCCAAATGGTGACATCAATGGAATGTATTGAAAAGAAAAAACCTTGCCAACCTTGCCTATATTTTGTAAATTAAACCTGACCACCTGAGAGTAGCTATGAAAGCACCCAGGGGAGGTATTGAAATGTAAAAACCACACTTGACCACCTTAAGTAGCATGCATGCACTAAGGGGAGGTGATGGATTTGTAACTCACATCTGACCACCTTGCAGTAGCCAAAGGATCATGGCACCAAGGGGAGGTGTTGAGATATGGTGCCATGAGCACATGTAGAGCAAAGGTATGAGCAAAGGGTAAGCTGCCACATGGCATGGAGGAGATATCCCACATGTGAGCAAGCAAAATGGATGTAAGTACCCTCACATATAAAAGGGAGGTTCATTTGAAGTAATATCAATCAAGCACTTTGCACTATCTCAAGATTCTCTTTATGAGTCCAAGTTAATCTATCTTGGAACCTAATTGACTTGAGATACATGTCATGAGCACTCTCTTCATCATGTTTCCACACAGGTTTCATCCACCTTAGAGCGCTCCATAGATCCTGAGGCACACATGTTTTGTCAAGTCTTCTGAGCCATATAGCCTCACATGCACCTATAGTGAGTGCTCTATATTCTGCTTCAATCGAAGACAAAGAAATAGTTGGCTGTTTGTTTGACAACCATTATATAGCACCTTGACCAAGTAAAAATGCATATCCCTATGTCGATCTCCTAGTCTCATGATCTCCGACATAGTCACTGTCACAGTATCCATGCAACGGTGGATGACTTCCTCTATATTCTATCCCAAACTGTCTTGTACCTCTGATGTATCTCAAGACTCTTTTGGCTACATTCCAGTGAGACTATTTTGGATTTGCCATAATTTGTGCTAGTGAGCTTACTACATAACAAATATCTGGCCGTGTGATTGTCAAATATATAAGTGATTCGATGAGTTGCCTGTAGTATCTGTCATTGACTGTAGGCTTTTTTGAATCTTTAGTAATTTTTAAACTATGTTCCATAGGAGTGGCTGCAATCTTGCAATCTGCCATATGAAACTTCTTCAGGAGACTGTCAACATACTTGAGCTGACTCATAAATGTGCTATTTGAATCTCTCTAGAACTCAATTCCAAGACAATTGTGGAAGATTCCAAAGAGATCTTCTAAGAGGAGTATATAAGGAAAGTTACAAAGATTCATAGCAAACATGACATTCAGTATCTTGAAGTTGAGTGTGATTGTTCAGAGTGTCGAAAGGAAGCTGAGGTGTCCATGGTTCACCCAAATATTGATTCTTTAGTGATCACAAGAGTTGGATCTAAGGCTCAAGTTCAAACAAAAAGCCCCATTGGCTTTTAATCCTAAACAATTGATAGATTGGGAGAAACAGCAAGAAGTCAGGGATGCAGTCCTGAAGGCTATATACAAAGAAAATGAAGTGAAGAGAGATGGAAAAGAGGATTTGAGTAAAGGAAATAGTAATTCAACTCACTTTCGACCATTAATGGAGAACAGTTAGAGTACATCCCAACAACAGTTAGATGCAGGTCGGATGACGGAGGATAATGATGTTGCTAAGAGTCATGCCAAAATAGAAGAGATCAAATGAACAAAGCAACAACAAGTACAGTCTCAGAAGAGATTTTGCCCAAAGTGAATAAAAAAGGAGACTTTGACATATAGCAGGATTGGACCAGACAGGAACTTGAAAACAGTCAAAAGCAATAAAGAGAAATCTAAAGGTAAGGTAGAAGAAAATAAAGCACCTAAAAGGGAGAAGAGTTTGTCAATCAATGATGAAGAGCAAGAACATGAATTGAAGACTAAAGAAAAGGAGGAAAAGGGGAGTTATTGCACTCAAAGATACACATAACACTTGACCAATTGCTAAACCTAGTACCTACTTTTAAAGAAGAGTTGTGCCAAATTTTTCATATTAAGGAGCAACCAAATCTATAGCTAAAGTGGGAGTAAGAATGGAAGATGAAGAAGACATGGAAACCTATACCTCTGTGGTGGACTATGTTGATATAAAGTGCCTGTAGTAGATGTGAAGTACAAAAGACAAATTATTCTATAAGTACTTATTATTGATGGGGGATCTGGTGTTAACATACTTTCAGAAGAGTTGTATAAGCGCTTTTGTGATAATGAATTGATTCGAACAACTTTTTAGGTCAAAATTGATGGATCAGAGGATAATACAACCATTAGGATAATAAAACTCTTCCTAGGTATATGCAACCCATAGAGGTGGAGGGAGTTAATATGGTGGTGGAAGAGTTGGAAGAGGATAAAGAGGGTTATTTCCTTAAAAGAAATCCTTCATTAGTACCATTGTTTGAAGTAGATGTGGTAGGAATTCTACAAAAGTACACAAATGATAAGAAGACTCATTCCAATAGAGTTCTGACTATGCAGTCCAACAAGCCAGATAGTTCTGACCAGAAAGTGGATGTGGCTCAAAAGAAGTCAAATGACTCTGATGAAGATGCTGATGAAGAAATAATAGAGGGGAGTCTGAAAACTCAAATTCGAGAGTAATCCAAGCAGAGAAATCCTTGAATAACATATGAGCAAGAGTGTTAGGGTGAAAGAAGATGAGCTCGAAGGCATGAATCTTTATGACAAGGATGATCCAAAGATGGTTTGTGTTAGCATGGAATTGAAGGAACCTTTCAAAGGGAAATTGAGGGAGCTATTGCTAGTGTTCGCGGACATTTTTGCATGGCATTATACAAATATGAAGGGAGTTGATCCTTCTTTTTGCCAACATAAGATAAATCTTAAAAAGATGCAGTTCCAACTGTTCAGTGAAGATAGAAGAGTGAATCCTAATATGCTAAGTAAGGTAAAGAGGATTTGGATAAGCTTTTGAAAGTTGGGTTCATATATCCTTTGGATAGAGTCACTTGGTTGTCACCTATTGTCATATTTTCAAAAAAGAATGGCAAGCTAGGAATATGTGTGGATTATAGGAAGCTGAATGAAGCAACTATTACTGATCCCTTCCCTTTACCTTTTTGTGATACCATGTTGGATCTTGTGGTAGGATTTGAGTTTTATAGCTTTTTGGATGGATTTAGTGGTTACAATCCAATGAGGACTCAGGAGGACAAAGAAAAAACTACATTTGTCACTAAATGGGGAGTATTTTCAAGCAATGTAATGAATTTTGGTTTAAAAAATGCTCCACCAACTTTTCAGAAGTGGATACAAGAGGTGTTTGTAGATTACCTTACCTCCTCCAAGAGAGTATTCTTGGATGACTTCATAGTCTTTGGTAAGAGATCATACCATTTATATAATCTTAGATTATGTTTTGAGAAATGTCAGATGGCTTGATTGAGATTAAATCCAAGCAAATGTGCTTTTCCTTTGGAAAGAGGTGTATTATTGGGGCACTACATTATATGTGAAGATGGAATGGATATTGATCCAAGAAAGGTATTTGTCATGTAGAAAGCTTTGTTTCCCAAGAATGTAAACGTATTGTCTAGGTTTATTGGCCAGATCAATGGCATAGCATATTTTTTAGGTATCTCTCACATGTGTGTATGCCCCTCACTAAATTGACAAGAGAGGGAGTAAAATATGTATCGGGATTGGAGCAGCAGAGCAAGCATTTGATTTTTAAGGAAGATGTTGGTAGTAGCTCCTATCCTAGAGCCTCCAGATTGATAATTACCCTTTTATGTGTTTGTTGGTAGTAGCTCCTATCCTAGAACCTCCATATTGGGAATTACCCTTTTATGTGTTTGTATATGCTTCAGATGTAGTAGTTGGAGAAGTCTCAATGCAAAACAAGCATAAAAAGTGGTTTTGACCTGTGTACTATGCCAGCAAAGTGTTGACAAAGGCTGAAAAGAATTATGTAGTCACACTGAAAGAGAAGCTTTGGGAATGGTATATGCTTTACATAAGTTCAAAAATTACCTACTTGGCAATAAGGTTGAATTCCATGTTGACCACCATGCTTTGATCCATTTTAGTAACTAAACAATAACTAACTAGAAGACTTGCAAGGTGGATGCTATTGTTGCAAGAATTTGATTATCAGATAATTCATACACCAAGAAGACAACATGCAATTGCTGCCTATTGGAGTGCTAGATCAACTACCAAATGCAGACTTGTTCATGATCCGAATGGATGATCCAAAAGATTGGTATGATCGGATGTTGTTTTTTCTTACTGATGGACTGATTCTAGATCATTTGTCAAGGAATGAAAAAAAGAAAATGTTGCTACAATGTAAGCATTATTTGGTTATTGTTGGTGTACTTGATAAGAGAGGCATTGATCAAGTGATTAGACGGTGTGCGCGAGTTTGGGCGGTGTTGACAAGGCACATGATGGAAATGCTAGAGGACATTTCTCAGGAGAGGTCACAGGAGGAAAGATTATGCAATCAGGCCTAAAGGTGGCCAATAGTATTCAAAGATGCCCATTGATATGCAAAGGAGTGTTTAGCATGTCAAAGATTGTTAGATATGCTCAATGCCCCACCCTCTTGGTAACCACTAGTGGTCCAAGGTGCTCAAGTTGTAAGGCCCCCATATGAGGAGAAGCCATGTGTGAGCTCGAGACAGTGGATGGATCCTAACTTGCATGTCAGATGAGGTCTATCAATGAGACCGTTGATGGTAGAAAGGTGATTATGTGGGAGCCCTTATTCTTGCTGGGGCCTGGGGACTAGTTGTGGCCCCCAGCTGGGGGGGCCCAAGGGGGTCAACAGTACCCCTAGTGGGGGTTCAGGGGTGAGAGCCCTCGAGGCGATGGTATAGGAAATATTCCTTGAATATTCCATGGACAATATAGGGAATATTCCATGGACGACTAGTCGGCTCCACTGACTAGGTTGACTAGTCGGTTCCACCAACTACATTGCATTAGAATTGGGGTCTCAAAAGGGCCTCCAATTAGTTTTTCCTAATTTAAAGGGATAAAAAAGTGATTTGAGGTGTACCAATGAGAGTGTTAGAAGGTGTGGGGCAATGGTTGTTGAGATATCGAGCTCCACTCGCGATATGCCAGGGTGACTGTTGTGCATTTATGTCACCGACCTGTTAGCTGGAGATGCGGTTGGTACACCGCCCACGAATAATAGCTGGATGACAGCTATCCTTATCTAATATAGTTTGTGGCTCAGTTAGTATGCCACCTTAGTTGAGTTTGGTTTGAGACCCACATATAGGGTTCTTCTATTTCTTTGTACTAGAGTTCTTTTGGCTTTCACAACTAAGAAGAGGAAAACTGTTTTTCAGCCTCCACCTTCGTGTGTATTCCCCCATTGTGCATGTGAGAAAGCCTCAAGTGAGACTCCTTTCCTCTCTCCCACAATCTTCACATGGTATCAGAGCCTTGTTCGTGGTAAGGATCTCAAGAAAGCAAGCCAAGTTCGTGGTGTCCTGGTAAGAGGACCAGTGTTGCTTTCCTATTTCGAGTTTGGGAGCAAATCTCTGCAGGTAGCACAGCCAGAAGTGCAGGAGTGCACTGTTTCAGATTGAGATGCCCTTCGCGGTGTGGCGAGAGCGTAGTATATGCTGCGGGCCGTTTCGGGGGCCCATTTTGAAGGCGGAAGTTCTTCGCAGGCACTCAGAAAAAGGCCCTGTTTTTGGCTGTGCGACCACTGCACGGCTAGTTGGTGGAAAGGTGCCACAGAAATTGCATCGTATGCCTGTGTGCAGAGATATTGGGAGTTACAGATTCATGCTTGTTGCCTGTTGATGCAAAATCGTCACTAGGAAGTGACTGTGTGGTGAAATACCACTTTCGTCAGTTTTGCAGATCTGCCCGTGTGAGGCAAAAAGCTGTGTTTTTTGCAGTGACAGAATATTTTGCAGTGTTCTATAATGGCATCTGATTCTCTTTCATAGATTGTCACTGAAAAGCTTGACAAGAACAACTTCCAGGCATGGAAGTTTAGAATGACGAATTTCTTGATGGGAAAAGGCTATTGGGAATTCATTACAGGAAATGAAGAAGAACCTGTTCTTCCTAATGTTCCTAGTCAACAGGAAATGCAGGCATTCAAAGGATGGCATGAGAGAGCCAGGAAAGTTATGTACTGGCTGTCTATCAGTATTTCGGACTCCATGATTGTGCATATTCAGGATGCAAATACGCCAAAGGAGGCATGGGATACTTTGGCAAAAATGTATAGCACAAATACGCAAGCCAGGAAAATGCAACTCAAACAGGAGTTGCACAATGTGCAGAGAGAAAATTTGAGCATAAATGACTACCACATGAAAGTGAAGAAAATTGCAGATGCACTTGCTTCCATTGGGTCGCCAGTGGATGATGATGATTTGGTTTCTGTGACCTTGAATGGTCTAGGAAAGGATTATGCACAGTTCCGGACATCCATTGCCATCCGTGAAAACTTTCCTGATTTTGAGGAGTTGATTGCTCTTCTAATTTCTGAAGAGCAGAGAAATGGGGGTGCATCTTCTTCAGCAGGAACTTCAAAAGAAACTGTCTTCTACTCAAATGCTGGCAGAGGTAGAGGCAGAGGTAGAGGAGGCCGATCTGCAGGCCGTGGTAGAAATCAGAATATGCAGCAAACGCAAGAAAACCAGTCCTATGCAGGAGGACGTGGTAACTCTAGAGGCAGGGGGAGCCAAAGAGGCCGTGGTGGATGGCAGAGAAGCCTTAAACTTCGTAGTAGAGAGTATGATCTGCATTGGACTTCATGTATCCCAGATCAGCAAAATACTTGCCAATTCTACTGTACCAGCTTCTGGGTGCTTGCTTTAAGCCGTAGAGACTTTTCTTGAGATGGCAAACCTTGTTCTCCTTTCTTGGTTCAACATAACTTGCTGGTTGTTGCATGTAGACTTCCTCGTCTAGATAACCATTGAGAAATGCATTCTTGACATCGAGCTGATACACATTCCATTTGCTGAGTGTTGCTAGTGATATCAAGAACGGTATGGAATCCATCTTTGCTACTGGAGCATAAGTCTCATCATAATCTTGACCATATTGTTGTGCAAATCCTTTTGCAACTAATCTGATTTTGTATCTCTGAATACTGCCATCTAGATTGTACTTCACTTTGTATACCCATTTGTTGCTATGGCCTTCTTTCCTGGTGGAGGTCGCATAATTCCCAAGTGTTATTTTTATACAAAGCATCCATTTCTTCATTCATAGCAGTTTGCCATTCTGGCTTGTCTACTGCATCTTCGAAGTACACTGGCTCTTCTGTAGCCATGATGGTAGTCATAAGAGCATAGTTGGTGGTTTCCACCTGAATTGCTTTGCCTTTTTGAGCATATGTCAATCTAGCTGGTGGTCTGCTTTCCCTAGTAGACCGTTTGAGCTGATGTGGTGCTGCTTGGGGTGTTGTTGGCAATTCTTGCTCTTCTTCATCAACCTATTCTATAGATGACTGTGAAGTCGATGCTTCTATCTCATGTGTAGGTGAGGTTTTCCATTCTAATTCCTCATCAAAGATTACATCTCTGGAGATAATGACTTTGCGGTTGATGGGATCATACAATTTGTATGCTTTGCTTTCTTCACTGTAGCCAACCATGATGCATTTTCATGACTTCGCATCCAATTTCCTGTGATGATCATCATGTATGTGGGCATATGCTATGCAACCAAATATGCCGAGATGTCCAATGCGTGGCTTATGTCCAGTGAATGCTTCATAAGGAGTCATAACTTGTATTGGTTCGGTAGGAAGCCGATTAAGCAAATAGTTAGCTATAGCTATTGCTTCTGCCCAATACTGATTCGGAAGATGCTTTTCACTAAGCATTACTCTAGCACTGTCTGCTAAAGTCCCATTCTTCCTTTCAGCCCTTGCATTCTGCTGAGGAGTATCTGCACATGTGAATTGTCTTCGTATGCCATGATTTTTGCAAAAATTCATGAATGCTGAAGACATGTATTCACCTCCTCTATCTGATCTCATGACCTTGATCTTTCTGCCTGTCTAGTTTTCTACCATGGCTTTGAATTCTTGAAATTTGGAAAACACTTTAGATTTCTCTTTCAGAAAGTAGACCCAACAATATCTGCTGTAGTCGTCAATGAAGGTCAAGTAGTAAAGTGAACCATTGATGCTGTGGGTCTGGGCATAACCCCATACATCTGTATGTATCAAATCAAGAATACCTCATGCACGAGAGGTACTTCTGACAAATTTGGTTCGCTTTTGTTTGCCAAAGCAGCATGCTTCACAAACTTCTCCAAGAAACTATAGCTTCGGAATCCCAATTGCCATATTTTCGATTCCTGAGATCTAACAAGTACTTGAAGTTGACATGACCATATCTCTTGTGCCATTTTGCAGATAGTGGCATCTCTTGCATTTGAGCTGACATCGCATGCTTATCTAGTACTGTAGTTAGCATTCTGTATAAGCGTCCTTCCTTGACACCTTTTGCTACTAGCTGACATCTTTTGGATTTGTCTCTGATAGTGCATTCATCACCGTTGAAGATGACTTTGTAGTTGTGTTCCGTCATTTGACCTACTAACAAAAGGTTCTTGCTGAGCTTTGGAACATAGAACACATCTTTGACTAATCCTTTTATACTAATGAAATTGTTCATAGGGATAACGCATGTCCCTTGAATTGGATTCGGTGTATTGTCTGCTGTGTAGATGACATGCTTCTGACCTTCTAATGGTTTCATCTCTGTGAACCATTCCTGATGATTTGTCATATGAGATGATGCACCGCTGTCGATGTACCAAGGATCCTATTCCACTTGGTCGACTTGATAGCTAAAATCCTCTTTGGGATTGAAATCAGTGTCTAGGTGCATTGTATCAGTCTAATGCAATTCCTCACTTGCAAGAAACATATTTCCATGTTCATTTGCAAAATGACTGTGACTAGAATGTCCACCACAATGATTTCCTCTTCCTTGGGAATTCCCTCGATTACTGCTGGATTGATCGCCTTGGTCATACTGCTTCTTGTGGCAATCTCTTTCATAGTGTCCAAACTTGTGACAGTAGTTGCACTGAATTTTTGACACATTGGTGGATGCATTCCCTCGTCCTTGAAATCTTCCTCGATTGGAATGATTTCCTCTTTGCTGATTCTGATGTTGCTGAGGATGATGCTGATGCTGATGCTGATTTTGACTTTGATTTTGTTGATGATGACCACTTTTCTGGTATGATCTACCTCTGTTTCTGCCTTTACCTCTGCTTCTATCTGAAGCTCTAAATGCCTGATCATTAGAATGACCTTTACGTGCTTGAATGGCCTGAGTCCTGAGTTCTTCACCAAGTAGAACTAACTGAAGTTCTTCCAGTGTTGGAATTTGCAGTTGGATGGCAATACTCTGGACTAGATTCTCATATCCTTCTCCTAGTCCATTCAGGATTACTTGAACCATTTCTGCGGGTTCATAGTCTCTCCTGCTTCTACAAGTTGATTGTTATAGTCTTTGATGCAGAGTACATAAGCATGACTGATTTCACTACTGTTGCGGAAACTCTGGTTGATCTGGTTTCTCAGGGTGAGAATCCTGGATGTGTTCTTGGACTCGTAGAGAGCTGCGAACATATCCCATGCTTCTTTTGATGTCTTGACTGTGTTGAGCTGTCCTAGCATGACATCTTGCACATTCCGCTTGATCAGGTGATAGGCATACTTGTCTTTCTTATCCCATTCTGCTTGAGCTCGGACAATGGTAGGATCTGCTACTGGTGCAGAAACTATTTGTGTAGATGTAGATCCCAATGTAGATCTCGTTGCTGGTGCTGTGACAACAGATGGAGTAGAGCTACTGGTGGGTGGATCGGCCAACGGTCTAGGTGTAGATCCATCGACATACTCCCATTTGTCCTGAAGCACAAGAATGGTCTCCATTTGGTATTTCCATGTACCGTAATTGGAGTTGTCTAACTTAGCAGATGCCTCTAGATTGAGGTTGCTAGTCGACATGGTGCAAGAAATGTACTCAAAAGTGTCGTGAAAATCTCTGTATGAATCAACTGCAAATACACTGAAGATGCTAAGTGAAATCTCTGTACCGTCGGTGAAGATAGAACTGTAGTATATAAAATCTTATCTATGTTACAAGGCTTGTGGCAATGATGTCAGGAATAGCCAAGAGGCTTTACAAGGCTGAAAGTGATGTGCACGATGCCGTGAAATAGTCAAATAGGCTTTACAATGGTGGCATGTGTGTGTGAAATCAAATGCTATCTGCCCACTGAATCAATCTGCAATGCCTTTGGACTATGAAGTCTGCTCACTGAATTGATGAACATAAGGTTTCACGTAATGTAATGATGTGAAATCGGATGTGAGCATATGGACTGACTCTGAGTAGGTACTAGTCGGGAATTTCGGGCATGGCTTAGATTGGCAACTTGGGGAATTCAACGCATCCCCTCTATGGCGATCTAGTCTACTCTGATCTAGATCTAAACCAACCGTCGATCGATGAAAGAACAACAAATAATTCCTTTTCTTTTGTTCTTTTTAAGTGCTGGGTCAGATGCGTCGATGTAGAGGCAAATGTGCATGAAGGAAGTGGTTTTGTTGGTGAGGCTCAAATGTGAGTGTAACTTGCACCAAAATGTGTGCATGATGTGACGAGCACGTAGAGCACGAAAAAACGAGTGACTTTTCTTTTTGGAGCACCCTCAAATTCTTCCTGGATCAAGAGATATGACTTGATCTAGGTGGAGGGGTAAAAGGAGTGCAAATGTGCTCAATGATGATGTGTCACTGTGAGTCACATGCAATGATGATGTGGCACTTTGCTTAGCAAGAGGTGTGCCAGTGAAGCTCTGTGCTAAGGTGGCAGGAGTGTTCACATGAAGTGCCTGTGGAGCACTGTGTGTGCCTGGCAGGGGTCAATGCTGACTGGACAGCTGAGGTGGCACTGCTGAGGTGGCAGAGGTGATGTGGCAATGCTGACGTGGTAGTCGGTGATGATGTGTCATTGATGATGTGGTTGATGATGTGGCATTGATGACATGGCACTGATGATGTGGCTGATGACATGTCTTTGATGATGTGGCACAGGTGACGTGGCTGTTGCTGATGTGGCAGATAGGATGACAAGGTGATGATGTGGTAGTTGACTGCCACGTGTTAGGATAATGTGGTGATGTGGCACGTGGGTAGGATAAGGTTGCCACGTGGCACAAATTTGGCCAACCAAACCTAACCCAAGTAAACTTTACTGTATCAACCTAGCAAGGTTACTTTAATCTAACCGTAGTTATATTTGATCTGCCACGTGTTGATTTCTGTGCGACTTTCAACCTTTGAAGGAAAATGGCGATACAGTATGACTACTGCGAGGCAGGATGCCGTGCGAGTCGTAGTGCTGTGGATGGGGGCGGCAAAGCCAGAGAAAGGATGCACAGTAGAGAGAAGAGCCTAGGCTATGCTAGAGAGGCTTGAATGGCGGTGCTCGTGAGCTTTTGTCGTGCTGCAAGACAATAGCTTCGAGTACTGAAGGGCTAGAGTCCCTTGTCGATGGCGCAGCCTATGGAGACTACAGGGTCAGGGACGCTTTGGTCGTCGAGGAGCCTTCGGAGGCTGGAGATGCTTGGGTGCAGCTTCTTGTTGGCGGCAGCTAGGAGTTGGAGCCTAGGAGGCATAAGAGGTAGCTGTGGCCGTTGTGTTGGATGGTGGTGCACAGAGGCCTAGTGCATATGGGTTGGAGACGGTGGCCACTATTTGGAGGAGCGTTGTCATTGGAGGAGGCTACGAGGGTGTTGATGGAGAGGTCAGCCGGTAGCACATTGTGGAAGGGTGGCGCTGGAGAGCTCTGTTGCAGGGTCACCTTAGTTGTGAAAGAGGCTTAGGACTCGCTTGTAGAGCGAGCTACCGTGCTATGTCAGATTCAAGCGGGGGACAAGGCGGGGTGCACTAGCACTGAAGTCGATGGCTCTTGGAGGCCCATTGCATGCAGGCCATTTGATGTGGCCATTGAAGTCCATAGGTCATTGCGAAGCCAGTTTGGCTGTGGAGAGCATTGATGCCCGTTAATCAGAGCCTTTGTTGTAGAAGGCGTACTTATGGGCTTGCTGTCCTGAGCTGCACTGGGCACTATGGTGTGCCTTGTACCTCGTAAACTTCATACACTTCGATTTGTCATAAGAGAATACCCTGATCTCTTTCTCTCAGAATGAGACTAAGACCTTTCTTTCTCTTTCTCACAGATCTCTCAAAACCTCTCTCTCAAAGACTAAGATCTAGATCTCTCTCTCTCTCATAAACAAGAAATACTCTCTTTCTCAAGAAATGAAATCTCTTAAGAACTCAAAGAGAGAATAATAGACGGAAATTTCCTCTCAATGGGCAGAAATTTCTTTATCACTCAATGGAAGTGAAAGAAGAAGTTCTCTCAATGGACGAGAACACTCGATCTCTCAATCTCTCAATCACCCTCACTCCTCAAGAATCACAGTGCCTCAGCGGACGGCAAGGGAGCTCTGATACCATGACAAAATATGAAGAGGGGAGAGGAGAAGAGTGGAGATGAGGAGAGAGGGCACAACTAGAGAGCACACCACAAATGACTAACTTTACACTAGATTTAGTTGAAAAAATAGAATATATACAAACCCTTTTAGGGTTAGGGTTAGGGGATCTAACCCTTTCCTTTATAGCACTCTATAAGGTTAGTGCTATGCACATATGATCACGTGATGGTGCTATGCACACATGATCACATGATGTTGAGCGTGAACTCTCAACAGAGGCTAGCAGGGCAAAGGCTCCTCTAGAGCTCATTCACACGGACCTCTGCAGAAAGGTGGAGATAGAAGCTTTGGGTGGTTCCAACTACTTCATGATGCTGATCGACGACTACAGGAGAAGGATATGGATATACTTCCTGAAGACTAAAGACGAGGCTTTTAGTAGGTTCAAGGAATGGCATGTAATGGTCCAGAAAGAAACGGGAAGGAAGGTGAAGAAGTTGAGATCAGAAAGAGGTGGAGAGTTCACATCAAATAAATTCGAAAGTTACTACAAAAGTCACAGAATCAAGAGGCGGAAACCCCCGCCACATACATCACAACAAAATGGAGTAGCAGAATGCAAGATGCGCATCATCTGCGAAATGGGCCGGAGTATGATGAAAGGGAAAGATTTGCCAAATAACACTGCAATTTACATCCTGAATCATAGCTACACGAAGGCTGTGAATGGGATGACTCCATTGCAAGCCTTTTCTGGTAAGAAACCTTCAACTGCATATTTTAGAGTTTTTGGATGTGACTGTTTTGTGCATGTCCCTGATGCTACCAGGACCAAATGGGAACCGAAGAGCCGAAAGTGTAT
The DNA here is from genome assembly GCF_047967505.1 of Dipteris shenzhenensis. NCBI lineage: Eukaryota > Viridiplantae > Streptophyta > Polypodiopsida > Gleicheniales > Dipteridaceae > Dipteris > Dipteris shenzhenensis. The sequence goes on along the minus strand of NC_141596.1, from coordinate 4,661,914 downwards.
TTTCTTGGGCTACAATGAAGAGGCAAAGGGTTACTATCTCTATAACCCTGTTACTAAGAAGGTAATTGTAAGTCGCGATGTGGTCTTCTCAGAACAGCCGCATCAATTGGAGGAGGATGCTTCCTTCCCAGACAACCAGGACCAGGATATCCATCTAGTACCACCACCAATAGCAGACCGAACTCCCCCAACGGTGCTTGGGAGGATTCAAGACAAAGAAGATGAAGAAGAGCTTGCAGAACCACAATTATGGCAACGGCCATTCCCGAAGTGGGTAAAGTAGCATATGGATAGCAAAGAACCTCCAACCATTGAGGAGGAACCATCCAAACACTGCCGGTCCAAGAGATTAGAGGAGCAAAGAAGGGCATAGGAACACTTGGTCAACTATGCTTTGATGATAGAAGTGATCCGTGCTCATGAACCCAAGTGTCTTGAAGAGGCACAAGGTGATGATAGGTGGATGGAGGCTATGCAATCGGAGTATTCCTCCATAATGAAGAACAACACTTGGGACCTTATGGATCGACCACCAAAACATAAGGTAATCAGAACCAAGTGGGTGTACAAGACCAAGTACATGTCCGACGGCACGTTGGATAAGTACAAGGCTTGGCTCATGGCAAAAGGATTTGCATAGGTACATGGTTTTGATTATCAAGATACTTTTGCTCCCACAGCTCGACTAACCACAATTGGCAGTGTTTTGGTTTTAGCTGCCTAGGGAAGTTGGCCCGTGTTTCAGATGGATGTGAAATCCGCCTTTCTGATTGGAGATCTCAAGGAGGAGGTATACATGGAACAACCACCAGGTTTTGAGATCCTCAGTTCAAAAGGTAAAGTCTGCAAACTAAAGAAGGCACTTTATGGGTTGAAACAGGCCCCATGAGCATGGTACCAGTGAATTGATGCCTACTTTCTGCAAAACAGGTTCAAGAGGAGCCCATCTGATGTAAATTTGTATATCTTCAGAGGAGGCAGGTGTATGATCATGGTCCTTCATGTGGATGATCTTGTCATAATAGGGAACCATGAAGAGAAGATCTCGCAGATGAAGCATTTGCTAGGAAGAGAGTTTGAAATGACAGACCTCGGACTGATGCATTTCTGTTTGCAAGAGCCAAAACAGATCTTCATTTCACAGCTGAAGTATGCTGGAGAGATACTGAAGGCATTTGGCATGGCTGAGTGCAAGACAGTTGGTACCCCTATGGAGGTTGACGCGAAGCTCTCAAACAAGGATTCATCACCACTGGTGGATGAAGTGAAGTACAAAAGACTGGTGGGCAGCTTGATTTACCTATGCCACACACAGCCGGACATCAGTTTTGCAACTGGTGTACTAAGCAGGTTTTCCAATAATCCTCGAGAGAACCATTGGAGGGCAGGGATGCGGGTGCTGAAATACATCAAAGGCACACTTGATTATGGGATCACCTATACCAAGGGCAACATCTTGACCGGATTCTATGACTCAGATTGGGTAGGAGATGTGGACAGTAGGAGATCAGTGACAGGGTACTGTTTCTCACTTGGATCTGGAGTTGTGTCATGGGTCAGCAAGAAGCAACCCACAGTTGCTCTTTCTTCTACTGAGGCCAAGTACAAATTTGCATGCTTTGCTTCTTGCGAGGCAGTGTGGTTGAGGAGGATTTTGGGGGACATGGGTGCAGTGCAGAACAAGCCTACACAGGTATCATGTGACAATCAAAGTTGCATGGCGATTGCAAAGAACTCGGTGCTCCACGCTCACACAAAACACATTGAGATTCAATATCACTTTGTATGTGAGCTCATCATGGATGAAGAGGTCGACTTGGTGTACTGTCCGACTATAGAGAATGCTACGGACATCTTCACGAAGGCTCTTGGAAGAGACTTGCTGGAGAGGCATCTTCATCTACTTGGCATTGGGCCGAAAAAGTAAGTTCACTTGCAGGTGGACATTGAGGGGGGGTGTTAGATATCAATGCCCCACTCTCATGTAACTATGCAGGAACCAGCTAACTCTACTTATAAGCCCCCCATATGAGGAGAAGGCGTTTGAGTAGCTCAGTTATCTGGTAGGTCCTAGTTTGGACACCAGATGGGGGCCATGTGTGGCCTGATGGCTAGATGGCTTCAGATAGAGTTGGCACACCGCCAACTAGGCTACATGCAAGTGCCGGAAGGCAT